>NC_084749.1:46150743-46303243 GCF_033978785.1 Entelurus aequoreus | reverse complement strand
TTATTATATCATAATAATATATCAATATATGGGAGGAGTTCCTTGAGCCAAAAGAAACCCAATAGGACTCTTTCTTCAGCCTGACGGTATCCCTCACCGCTGGTGCCAGCAGGTTATCGGATTACAGCCATGACAGGCACAGCTCCGATTGGCCGCCTCAACAATGGAGGTAAGGAACGTGGTCCTCTCGGACTCAATATCCAGCGCCTCCCTCATGACATGTTCAAAGTTCTTTCAGAGGTGGGAATTGCACCAAAATAACGATTTCACTGTAGGCTGTAGTCAACTCCAAAATAACGATTTCACTGTAGGCCAGGGGTCACCAACGCGGTGCCCGCGGGCACCAGGTAGCCCGTAAGGACCAGACGAGTAGCCCGCCGGCCTGTTCTAAAAATAGCTCAAATAGCAGCACTTACCAGTGAGCTGCTTCTATTTTTTAAATTGTATTTATTTACTAGCAAGCTGGTCTCGCTTTGCCCGACATTTTTAATTCTAAGAGAGACAAAACTCAAATAGAATTTGAAAATCCAAGAAAATATTTTAAAGACTTGGCCTTCACTTGTTTAAATAAATTCATAAATTTTTTTACTTTGCTTCTTATAACTTTCAGAAAGACAATTTTAGAGAAAAAATACAACCTTAAAAATGATTTTAGGATTTTTAAACACATACATTTTTACCTTTTAAATGCCTTCCTCTTCTTTCCTGACTATTTAAATCAATGTTCAAGTAAATGTATTTTTTTTTATTGTAAAGAATAATAAATACATTTTGATTTAATTCTTCATTTTAGCTTCTGTTTTTTCGACGAAGAATATTTGTGAAATATTTCTTCAAACTTATGATTAAAATTCAAAAAAAATATTCTGGCAAATCTAGAAAATCTGTAGAATCAAATTTAAATCTTATTTCAAAGTCTTTTGAATTTCTTTTAAAATTTTTGTTCTGGAAAATCTAGAAGAAATAAGGATTTGTCTTTGTTAGAAATATAGATTGGTCCAATTTGTTATATATTCTAACAAAGTGTAGATTGGATTTTAACCTATTTAATCAAAATTCTAAAATTATCTTAATCAGGAAAGATTACTAATGATGTTCCATAAATTATTTTTTTAAGTTTTTCTCTTCTTTTTTTCGGTTGAATTTCGAATTTTAAAGAGTCGAAATTGAAGATAAACTACGTTTCAAAATGTAATTGTCATTTTTTTCGTGTTTTCTCCTCTTTTAAACCGTTCAATTAAGTGTAAATATCATTAATTATTAATAAAAACATAGAGTTAAAGGTAAATTGAGCAAATTGGCTATTTCTGGAAATTTATTTAAGTGTGTATCAAACTGGTAGCCCTTCGCATTAATCAGTACCCAAGAAGTAGCTCTTGCTTTCAAAAAGGTTGGTGACCCCTGCAGTAGGCAACGCCAAAATAACGATTTAAGACCCAACAGAACCGCACACGTGGGAACCGAATGTTCTCCGCATTGTCCACTTACGCCCATCCTTTCCCAGCCAATCAACATGCAGAACACACATAATATTATTTTTATTATTGATAATATATTCATTTTAGTACAATGTTTACTTTGATGTGCAATTAATTTGATTTGATTCATTATTTAGCTAGAGTGCTTTATTTTCCTATATTCAAACACAGTGTTACTGTTCAAACTGTGTGTAATGTTACAGTATTAAATATACTTGTTAAATCAAACCTGTCTTGTTTTTACTAAGCTATTTTATTTGAGTGTTGGTCTTTATGATGGTACTTGGGGACTGGAGACAAGTGTTTTCAGAGGTGGTAGTGGTCTAGAAAATGGATGGCTGGGTAGATTCGCCATCAGTTGAAGCTGTAGTTTTCCTTCAGGTTAATAGTTTGCCACTCTGAGATGCTGTCTCCAAAAACCAGGACTGTGGGTCCAAACTGGACATGAAAAGGTCTTCTGCGTGTCAACATGGGTCCTTTGTCAAAATTGAAAGCAGCGCCTGGATTAGACGAGAAAGACAATGTTGGGATTATAAATGAAAATCTGACTAGAGCTTTGAACCGTTCAAAAACTGCTTCTCACCCGCTTCCCGCTGACACTCGTCCTTATGTCTCTCATCCCATGCTTTCAGTTTACAGGCCATGGAGCAGTAATACACTTTGTGGCAACGGGTGCAAGCAGTCAACTTCACATTGGAAGAACAACCACAGTAATAACAGAATTTAAAGCTGGGGGAAAAAAAATCAGAGTTGGAAGTAAGAACAGGCTAACAGGAATTGTATGGCAGGATGTACGTATGTACACTATATTGCCAAAAGTATTTGGCCACCCATCCAAATGATGAGAATCAGGTGTCCTAATCACTTGGCCCGGTGTATCAAATCAAGCACTTAGGCATGGAGACTGTTTCTACAAACATTTGTGAAAGAATGGGTCGCTCTCAGTGATTTCCAGCGTGGAACTGTCATAGGATGCCACCTGTGCAACAAACCCAGTCGTGAAATTTCCCCGCTCCTAAATATTCCGAAGTCAACTTTATTATAAGAAAAGTGAAGAGTTTGGGAACAACAGCAACTCAGCCACCAAGTGGTAGGCCACGTAAACTGACAAGAGGTCAGCATAGTGCAGAGACTTCCTGCACAGTCAGTTGCTACAGAGCTCCAAACTTTGTGACCTTCCAATTAGCCCACGTACAGTACGCAGAGAGCTTCATGGAATGGGTTTCCATGGCCGAGCAGCTGCACCTAAGGCAGGGGTGTCCAAAGTGCGGCCCGGGGGCCATTTGCGGCCCGCAGCTAATTGTTTACCGGCCTGCCACATTCTGCAAAAATTGCAAAATTGATCCATCCATCCATCTTCTTCCGCTTATCCGAGGTCACATACTTCCCTCTCCCCGGCCACTTCGTCCAGCTCTTCCCGGGGGATCCCGAGGCGTTCCCAGGCCAGCCGGGAGACATAGTCTTCCCAACGTGTCCTGGGTCTTCCCCATGGCCTCCTACCGGTCCCTAGGGAGACGTTCGGGTGGCATCCTGACCAGATGCCCAATCCACCTCATCTGGCTCCTCTCCATGTGGAGGAGCAGCGGCTTTACTTTGAGCTCCTCCCGGATGGCAGAGCTTCTCACCCTATCTCTAAGGGAGAGCCCCACCACCCGGCGGAGGAAACTCATTTCAGCCACTTGTACCCGTGACCTTGTCCTTTCGGTCATAACTCAAAGCTCATGACCATAGGTGAGGATGGGAACGTAGATCGAGCGGTAAATTGAGAGCTTTGCCTTCCGGCTCAGCTCCTTTTTCACCACAACGGGTCGATACAGCGTCCGCATTACTGAAGACGCCGCACCGATCCGCCTGTCGATCTCACCATCCACTCTTCCCTCACTCGTGAACAAGACTCCGAGGTACTTGAACTCCTCCACTTGGGGCAAGATCTCCTCCGCAAAATTGATAGTATTGCAAAAATTAAAAAAAACATTTAAAAAAGTTAAATGAGGTGAAATCTAACGATAACAAGTTACAATGTTGACACAAAGCTGCCATGCAGGCAGTTTTTTTTCCTTTTGTCTTTCTTTATTTTTCTATTTTTTGTCATTGCTCCAAAAAAAAATAGGACAAAAAATCTATGTTATAATGAATGACCTATTCAAGGCTCCAATTACTTCAAAAATGTCACTTTAAAATGTTTTATGTGGAAAAAATATTGCTTACTTTTGTGTGGTTGCCACCTAAAAACATCAAAGTTTTCTTTGACAAAAGAGCATAAAAACAAACAAAATAATAGTTCAAACGTAAAATGGACAGATATATCTGAAGTTGATCTCGTAACTTAAGTGCTGAAAGTAAAAAAAACCTAATAAAAATGTATCACTTTATGAGTGGGGCCTTTTGGATCCCAAATATATTTAGTGGGATTTTATTAATATTTTCACTGTGATTTCTCAAAAATATTAAATAATTAAAATCAACGGTGTCCTGCATTATTGATCTTTTAGGGCTCTAATTACTAAATGCTGCATATTTCCAGTTTTACTATAAAAAACAAAAGTTGTCTTTGACAGAAAAGGCATAAAATGTTTTTGTTTTTTTTACTTTTTATCAACCTGAAGTTGATAGAGATTTACTGTAAGCATTAAATAAAACATAATAATAATAATTTGACTTATTTTTAACATTTTAATGACAGACCCTTTATGGTCCCCGGGAGCCCTAAAGGTTAAAAAAAAATCCATATATTTTGTTATGGTTTGAAAATGAAAAATATCAAAATGGCCCTCAGTGGAAAAAGTTTGGACACCCCTGATCTAATCCATACATCACCAAGACCAATGCAAAGCGTGGGATGCAGTGGTGTAAAGCACGTCGCCACCGGACTCTAGAGCAGTGGAGACGCCTTTTCTGGACTGATGTGTCAGAAAATTTGTATGTAAATTATCAAAAAACTTTCCGTTCTGAGTTCCAGTGAACAGATGAGAGCTGTCTTTGTTCCACCAAGTCAAAGGCTTGGGAAAATTCCACTGTGTATGATGGGAGGAGACGGGAGGGGTTATCTATTGTCATCGAAGACCTGCTCAAGCCTGAGGCATCTTCTTCTTTTGTCTTCGATGTGACCAAAAACAAGAGCTGTTTATATACCCCTCATTCCTGTTGAGACATGTGGTGTTGTGTAAACATTGAATATCTAAATAAAGGAGGAGACGTAAACCTTTTTTCATCAGAGCGTGGAAGACTGTATAGAGCAGGGGTCGGCAACCCAAAATGTTGAAAGAGCCATATTGGACCAAAAAAAACAAAAACAAATCTGTCTGGAGCCGCAAAAAATTAAAAGCCATATTACATGTGTCATGAGATGTAAATTTAATTAAGAGGACTTAAAGGAAACTAAATGAGCTCAAATATAGCTACAAATGAGGCATAATGATGCAATATGTACATATAGCTAGCCTAAATAGCATGTTAGCATCGATTAGCTTGCAGTCATGCAGTGACCAAATATGTCTGATTAGCACTTCACACAAGTCAATAACATCAACAAAACTCACCTTTGTGCACGTATGCACAACGTTAAAAGTGTGGTGGACAAAATGAGACAGAAAAAGAAGTGGCATAAAACACGTCCTAGAAAGTCGGAGAAAGTTACGCATGTAAACAGACTATACGGTGAGTTCAAGGACCGCCAAAATAAGTAGGACAAAACGGCGCTCGCCAAATACTTGAATCAGTGAAGCATATTTAATATAAACAGTGTGATTTATAACAATTACGGAGGTTTGTGTCATGTTTGTCCTCCTACAGAAACCATACTAAAACAAAAAAATTTATTTTTTTCCCCCTCATCTTTTTCCATTCTTCATACATTTTTGAAAAATCTCCAGAGAGCCACTAGGGCGGCGCTAAAGAGCCGCATGCGGCTCTAGAGCCGCGGGTTGCCGACCCCCGGTATAGAGAGTACAGTCGCCGCGTCTCTCCTCAAAATTGAGTCCAAATGTAATTATGTCTCTGTTTGATTCTTTGCTTCTTGTCTTGTTTAATAGATGTCATCTGTGTTTGAACCTGACTGATGAGTCACGTTTTTCCATCTGGCAATATGATGGACCAGTCTGGGTTTAAACCAGGGGTCACCAACCTTTTTGAAAGCAAGAGCTACTTCTTGGGTAGTGATTAATGTGAAGGGCTACCAGTTTGATACACACTTAAATAAATTGCCAGAAATAGCCAATTTCCTCAATTTACCTTTAACTCTATGTTATTATTAATAATTAATGATATTTACACTTAATTGAACGGTTTAAAAGAGGAGAAAACACGAAAAAAATGACAATTAAATTTTGAAACATAGCTTATCTTCAATTTCGAATCTTTAAAATTCAAAATTGAACCGAAAAAAAGAAGAGAAAAACTAGCTAATTCGAATCTTTTTCAAAAAATTAAAAAAAGAATTTATGGAACATCATTAGTCATTTTTCCTGATTAAGATTACTTTTAGAATTTTGATGACATGTTTTAAATAGGTTAAAATCCAATCTGCACTTTGTTAGAATATATAACAAATTGGACCAAGCTATATTCCTAACAAAGACAAATCATTATTTCTCCTAGATTTTCCAGAACAAAAATTTTAAAAGAAATTCAAAAGACTTTGGAATAAGATTTAAATTTGATTCTACAGATTTTCTAGATTTGCCAGAATATCTTTTTTAAATTTTAATCATAATAAGTTTGAAGAAATATTTCACAAATATTCTTCGTCGAAAAAACAGAAGCTAAAATGAAAAATTAAATTAAAATGTATTTATTATTCTTTACAACTAAAAAAAATACATTTACTTGAACATTGATTTAAACTGTCAGGAAAGAAGAGGAAGGAATTTAAAAGGTAAAAAGGTATATGTGTTTAAAAATCCTAAAATCATTTTTAAGGTTGTATTTTTTTCTCTAAAATTGTCTTTCTGAAAGTTATAAGAAGCAAAGTAAAAAAAGTAATGAATTTATTTAAACAAGTGAAGACCAAGTCTTTAAAATATTTTCTTGGATTTTCAAATCCTATTTGTGTTTTGTCTCTCTTGGAATTAAAAATGTCGGGCAAAGCGAGACCAGCTTGCTAGTAAATAAATAAAATTTAAAAAATAGAGGCAGCTCACTGGTAAGTGCTGCTATTTGAGCTATTTTTAGAACAGGCCAGCGGGCTACTCATCTGGTCCTTACGGGCACCGCGTTGGTGACCCCTGGTTTAGAGGTTGCCAGGGGAACGCTACATTTCGGACTGCATTGTGTCGAGTGTGAAATTTAGTGGAGGAGGAATTATGGTGGAGGGTTGGTTTTTCAGGAGTTGGGCTTGGCCCCTTAGTTCCAGTGAAAGGAACTTTGAATGCTCCAGGATACCAAAACATTTTGGACAATTCCATGGGATGGCACTTCTCGTTCATATGTGAGTAAAGGCAGGTGGCCAAATAGTTTTGGCAATATAGTGCATATCATTTATAATGAAGGGGTTTTGAATTTTAGTGTGTTACTTTACCTTGTGTTAGGATCTGTGAAAAAAAAATAAAATTTCAAACTGGCATCACATTCGTTAAACCTTTGATGTGTTTAGCAAATACTGTATACTGACCATTCTGGAGAAGATACTCCTCTCTTTGTAGTTGCCCCCTTTCTCTCTGGGCAACCGCTTTCTTCAGCATATTTCCCATCATGCTAAGCAGCTGGCGCTTTGTTTGAAATGTTTCTCTCTCCGTCATGTTTAGAGCATGATAGGGAGTGTTGGCTATGCCCGAGTCCTAGATGGTAGCATAAATGTAACACCAGCTATTATGTGTGCATGGAGCATTTTTCTTCTGTTTTTGTTCATGCAGGATGTCAGACATTCACCTACTAAATCATCTAAATAGACATATTAGCTGTCCGATTTAAACTGTAGGTCTAAATTAGACATATTGACCAGTTGACCTTCCACCCTTTTTTGAATGAATGAATAAAATACGTTTATTTCGGTCCTATAATCAACCATCAACCATTTTGTGTGACCAGTTTAACAGTACAGATTATACATATTTAACAATCATACACATTTACACACAAAAAGAAAAGAAAAAGATTGACCGAAAAAGGAATAGGCTGAAGCCAAAGCTTATATTTGCCTCTCCTAAACCTTCACTGGAAATAAGATTGCCTGGAACATCAACGTTCAAAAAAATCATGGGGACAAAAGTAATTTTTACTATATTTAATAATTTTCAATTATTTCACCTTTCAAAGTTTTCTTAAACCTCATCACTGAGCTTGTTGCACCATTTAACTCCTAAAACTGAAATACATTTGTATTTTATATTCCTTCTTACTTTACCCATTTCCAAAATCAATATCCCCCGCAAATTATAGTTTTCTCCTCTTAATTGAAATAACCTAAGAATACAAGATGGAAGGCTGTTGTTCTTTACTCGAAACTAGAGATGGCCGATATTATCGGCCGATAAATGCTTTAAAATGTAATATCGGAAATTATCGGTATCGTTTTTTGTATTATTGGTATCGTTTTTTTAATTATCGGTATCGTTTTTACATTTTTTCATTAAGTAAATCAACATAAAATCACAAGATACACTTACAATTAGTGCACCAACCCAAAAAACCTCCCTCCCCCATTTACACTCATTCACACAAAAGGGTTGTTTATTTCTGTTATTAATATTCTGGTTCCTACATTATATATCAATATATATCAATACAGTCTGCAAGGGATACAGTCCGTAAGCACACATGATTGTGCGTGCTGCTGCTCCACTAATAGTACTAACCTTTAACAGTTAATTTTACTCATTTTCATTAATTACTAGTTTCTATGTAACTGTTTTTATATTGTTTTACTTTCTTTTTTATTCAAGAAATTGTTTTTAATTTATTTATCCTATTTTATTTTATTAATTTTTTTTAAAAAGGACCTTATCTTCACCATACCTGGTTGTCCAAATTAGGCATAATAATGTGTTAATTCCATGACTGTATACATCGGTATCGGTTGATATCGGTATCGGTAATTAAGAGTTGGACAATATCGGATATAGGCAAAAAGCCATTATTGGACATACCTACTCGAAACATAATTTCCATTGCATTTAAAAACAAAATCTCTGAAAATTTTAACACATGAGAACTTATAAATAATGGATTGGTATATTCATAGTAGCACGCTTTGTGTATTCTAATGAACATTTTTTGAAGTTTAATTATTGGCTCTATGTTTGTTTTATAAACATTTCCCCAAACTTCAACACAATATGTTAAAATATGGAAAAATAAAAGAGTAATATAACTGTCACAAATAATTGTATCTAAGTTATCACAAAACTTTGTGTTACATTGAGTTCAGCTCGCCCGGCGAGAAGACAAAAGCTGTCTTTGATCCTACCAAGCAAAAGGCTTGTAAAACTCCACTGTGTAGGATGGGAAGCAACATGAAGGTGTTCTGTTTCTTTGATGTATTGTAATTAACAGAAAGATATTGTCCTGACCCAAGATCGACAAAGCGAAGAGGAAGCAGGACCTGACTCCCCCTCCAGGGACCTTTTCTTTGAACTGTTCGTAATCAAAGGCGATGGCTGTTTACGACCCCCCTCCCTTAGAAACAGCAGTTGCCATGTAATCAGGGAAAGTCCAAATAAAAGAGGGCGTACAATCTTTCGCCAGAGCGTGGTGAGACTGTGCTCTTACAGTCCAGACGTCTCTCCTCAATTGAGCCAAATTTAATTCAGTCTCTGTTTAATTCCTTGCTTCTTGTCTTGTTTAATAGATGCCATCAGTGTTTGAACAAGACAATAACATATGCAGACATGTCTTATTCAGCATGTGTCTTACTTTATAAAGAATAGCAATGGATTTGGATATTTTTCCCTTTATATATTTAATATGCTGTTTCCAACCTAATTTATGATCAATTATTATTCCCAATAATTTAGTTTCATATACTCTATCAATTTTCACTTGATTTAATTTTCATTTTTAAAAACTTTACTTTGAAAAATCAACACAAACCAGGGTTGCACACATTCTATGTCAGTGGTCATGATTGAACTACGTTTGTGCAATTTTGTCAACAACATACTTTCTTAACAAACTCATCCTACTGGGAACCAGCGTCCACCGCAGTAAATATAAAAAAATATATAATTTACTTCACCTTTGTGTTTGTCTAACAGGGCTATTTTTTCTTTCAGAAATGTATACATTTGACAAAATTGATTAAAGACAGAGAACGATGGTTCTCAGCAAGCCACTAATCAGCCCTTAGCCCCGTTTATGCACACACCGTATTGGCGTTCTTCCTAAAAACCAGCATGTTATGTAAAAGTACTGAAACATTGAACAGGGGATTCCTTCTGAAATGTCAACCAAAAGCCAAATACCCCTAACTTTTTACTGTACTGATCAGCCTGATTACAAACCATTTTTTTTAAATTAGTTGTATTTATCTAAAATCCCTTTTATTTGTATCATATTTCAGCAAGTGTTTTCCGTACCGCCACTATTCCATCACCGTTTAAATTTGAGATATAACCCGAGTAATACAGTATATGTTAAATACAATCATGTGAAAACGTTAAGACACCTTACTACATATTTAGTTCTTCAATAAGAAATAGAAATATTAACTAATTTTAGTAGTTGAAAGTAGGTAAAAAAAATTGAGTATCGTGTAAAAGTCTATTAATTTCATCAAATCAACTTAAAATTTGAAACTAACATGTTATATAAACTCATTACATACAAAGTGAAACATGTCAAGCTTGGTTTACAGTTTTTTAAAAACAAAAATTTTCTGAAATGTTAAATTTGTGGTTTTCATTAGCTGTAAGCCACAAAAGTCAAAATTGTATCAAAAGAAATGTTGAAATATCTTGAGTTGCGTGTTACGAGAGTATGTTATATATATTAGTTTCACCGTGTAAATCTAATTGCTGAAATAAAAGAACCTTTGCACGATATTAAAAAAAATGTTGAGCTTCACCTGTAATTGCAAAAACAACAAATTCACAATTATTGATTGATACGTTTACTGATAACTTTTAGAACATCCCATGCTCTAATAGCTACTATTTCCCCCTTTGGCAGGAATTAAGCTCAATGACATGTTTTTGACAAACAAGAAGTGAAATGGTTTACCTGGTTGAAGGACTGGTATACGTAGTCCACTGCAGTCCCTATAATATCACCGACCTGAACTGGCATCAAGATGTCAGCACCAGCCTTGTCCAACATCTCCAACTATGACAAGAGTAGAATTTGATTGTATATACACTACCGTTCAAAAGTTTGGGGTCACCCAAACAATTTTGTGGAATAGCCTTCATTTCTAAGAACAAGAATAGACTGTCGAGTTTCAGATGAAAGTTCTCTTTTTCTGGCCATTTTGAGCGTTTAATTGACCCCACAAATGTGATGCTCCAGAAACTCAATCTGCTCAAAGGAAGGTCAGTTTTGTAGCTTCTGTCACGAGCTAAACTGTTTTCAGATGTGTGAACATGATTGCACAAGGGTTTTCTAATCATCAATTAGCCTTCTGAGCCAATGAGCAAACACATTGTACCATTAGAACACTGGAGTGATAGTTGCTGGAAATGGGCCTCTATACACCTATGTAGATATTGCACCAAAAACCAGACATTTGCAGCTAGAATAGTCATTTACCCCATTAGCGATGTATAGAGTGTATTTCTTTAAAGTTAAGACTAGTTTAAAGTTATCTTCATTGAAAAGTACAGTGCTTTTCCTTCAAAAATAAGGACATTTCAATGTGACCCCAAACTTTTGAACGGTAGTGTATATATTTATATACACTAAACATCTTGATTACTGCACTCTACCCATGGAACAGTGGGTAGCTTTACATCTCAGGGAGTAAGAATACATGGACGGTATAGAGAGGGGCTTGCTAAGTCCATCCTGTCTATTTTTTTTTTTTTTATCAACTATTAAAATGACAAACAATCTTGCTGGAGCCAATTCATTGGGCAGTAGCCAGCTGCTATCATTAGTGCTGTCACTTATGTCATTTTTATTTTTTTAAAGACACTATTTTAGAGAAAAAAGAAAAACACAGCTGCATTTTCTTTCAATATTGCCAATCATTCACAACTATGTAAGACAAGAACACACACAGTATGTTTTTCTTTTTTTTTTTTAAATGCATTTTAATTTGTAATACACGGTAAGTGTGAGGCGGCTAAAAATGAAGCTAATGCAAGTACTCTATTGCACCCAGAGAAGACCTCTAATAAAACATCCAAAAAACCACCAATAATACTCCATTTACATCTAAAGATCGGAATGTTATCAAGTATTCGCAATGTTGCTATTATAAGCGCTAATGTAGACAATTACCTGCGGGAGTATTATAATTAATTATTTATCTAAACGGGAAGATGTAAGCATCCTATCAGTCAGCATCCCGGTGAGAGCAGACATTGTACAGTAACTGATTATTTTTTATTAGGTCCATAGTTCCATTCATCCATCCATCTTCTTCCGCTTATCCGAGGTAGGGTCGCGGGGGCAGCAGCCTAAGCAGAGAAGCCCAGACTTCCCTCTCCCCAGCCACTTCATCCAGCTCCTCCCGGGGGATCCCGAGGCGTTCCCAGGCCAGCCTGGAGAGATAGTCTTCCCAGCGTGTCCTGGGTCTTCCCCATGGCCTCCTACCGGTCCCTAGGGAGGCGTTCGGGTGGCATCCTGACCAGATGCCCGAACCACCTCATCTGGCTCCTCTCCATGTGGAAGAGCAGCGGCTTTACTTTGAGCTCCTCCCGGATGACAGAGCTTCTCACCCTATCTCTAAGGGAGAGACCCACCACCCGGCGGAGGAAGTTCATTTGGGCCGCTTGTACCCGTGATCTTGTCCTTTCGGTCATAACCCAAAGCTCATGACCATAGGTGAGGATGGGAACGTAGATCGAGCGGTAAATTGAGAGCTTTGCCTTCCGGCTCAGCTCCTTCTTCACCACAACGGATCGATACAGCGTCCGCATTACTGAAGACGCCGCACCGATCCGCCTGTCGATCTCACCATCCACTCTTCCCTCACTCCTGAACAAGACTCCGAGGTACTTGAACTCCTCCACTTGGGGCAGGGTCTCCTTCCCAACTCGGGGATGGCACTCCACCCTTTTCCGGGCGAGAACCATGGACTCGGACATGGAAGTGCTGATTCTCATCCCAGTCGCTTCACACTCGGCTGCGAACCGATCCAGTGAGAGCTGAAGATCCTTGTCAGAATAATTGTATCTAAGTTATCACAAAACTTTGTGTTGCCATGAGTTCCTGGCGAGAAGACAAAAGCTGTCTTTGATCCTACCAAGAAGAAGGCTTGTAAACCTCCACTGTGTAGGATGGGAAGCAACATGAAGGTGTTCGGTTTCTTTGATGTATTGTAATCCCCAGAAAGATTTTGTCTTGACCCGAGAACTACAAAGCGGAGAGGAAGCAGGGCCTGACTCCCTTCAAGGGGACCGTTTCTTTGAACTGTTTTGTAATCACAGGCGATGTCTGTTTACAACCCCCGTACCTTAGAAACAGCTGTTGCCATGTAATCAGGGAAAGTCCAAATAAAAGAGGACGCGTACAATCTTTCGTCAGAGCGTGGTGAGACTGTTCAAGAGTACAGTCCAGACGTTTCTCCTCAATTGAGCCAAATTTAATTCCGTCTCTGATTCCTTGCTTGTCTTGTTTAATAGATGTCATCAGTGTTTGAACCTGACAATCCTGGCCAGATGAATGGACTGGACTCACACTATTATGTTAGATCCACTATGGACTGGACTCTCACACTATTATGTTAGATCCACTATGGACTGGACTCTCACACTATTATGTTAGATCCACTATGGACTGGACTCACACTATTATGTTAGATCCACTATGGACTGGACTCTCACACTATTATGTTAGATCCACTATGGACTGGACTCTCACAATATTATGTTAGATTCATTATGGACTGGACTCTCACAATATTATGTTAGATTCATTATGGACTGGACTCTCACAATATTATGTTAGATCCACTATGGACTGGACTCTCACAATATTATGTTAGATTCATTATCGACTGGACTCTCACAATATTATGTTAGATCCACTATGGACTGGACTCTCACACTATTATGTTAGATCCACTATGGACTGGACTCTCACACTATTATGTTAGATCCACTATGGACTGGACTCTCACACTATTATTTTAGATCCACTATGGACTGGACTCTCACTATTATGTTAGATCCACTATGGACCGGACTCTCACAATATTATGTTAGATTCATTATGGACTGGACTCTCACAATATTATGTTAGATCCACTATGGACTGGACTCTCACAATATTATGCTAGATCCACTATGGACTGGACTCTCACACTATTATGTTAGATCCGCTATGGACTGGACTCTCACTATTATGTTGGATCCACTATGGACTGGACTCTTACTATTATGTTGGATCCACTATGGACTGGACTCTTACTATTATGTTGGATCCATTATGGACTGGACTCTCACAATATTATGTTAGATCCACTATGGACTGGACTCTCACACTATTATGTTAGATCCACTATGGACTGGACTCTCACACTATTATGTTAGATCCATTATGGACTGGATTCTCACACTATTATGTTAGATCCACTATGAACTGGACTCTCACACTATTATGTTAGATCCACTATGAACTGGACTCTCACACTATTATGTTAGATCCACTATGAACTGGACTCTCACACTATTATGTTAGATCCACTATGGACTGGACTCTCACACTATTATGTTAGATCCACTATGGACTGGACTCTCACACTATTATGTTAGATCCACTATGGACTGGACTCTCACACTATTATGTTAGATCCACTATGAACTGGACTCTCACACTATTATGTTAGATCCACTATGAACTGGACTCTCACACTATTATGTTAGATCCACTATGAACTGGACTCTCACACTATTATGTTAGATCCACTATGGACTGGACTCTCACACTATTATGTTAGATCCACTATGAACTGGACTCTCACACTATTATGTTAGATCCACTATGAACTGGACTCTCACACTATTATGTTAGATCCACTATGGACTGGACTCTCACACTATTATGTTAGATACACTATGGACTGGATACAATCAAATAATTAGTAGGTTATTTTCTGCTAGTTGTATTTGTTTAGCTTAGCAATTCAACCATGGCTTAACAGTTTCATTGTGAGTTTTTTTAGTCATTACGGAGCCAATTTATGATCTCAATGCACTACATTTTGTTGACACAAAGATGTAAATAGTTATAAAAAGCAAGTATACTATTGCTACTGCTGCTTTTTTGTCTTTTAGAGCTTGGAAAACACCACTTGCTATAACCGCCGGTTACTGCAAGCGTCACCAAATAAAGCCAGACTTGGAACAACCAAATATTTGCAGACATTTCACTGTGTGAGTAAGTACCAGTTTTACTCGGCTGGCATCTACACGGTAGCTGAAGTTTCCAAGGGCACAAAGGGCACTGCCCAGTCCACGACCCAAGGGAAGGTTGGGATCTGCACCTATCTTTAATAGCTCTTCAGCTGCCTGCAAATATAAAACATCAGTGTATAAAACAACAGGCAGTGATTCTGTATTTGCGAGTGTACGTCACACCATTTACCATATTATTGCCACTTGCTATAGCCAAGGAGAGCGGAGAATGTCCACTCCAGAGGAGGTCTGTGCTTGCTTTGTAGGACAGCAAGAGGGATACCACCTTGCTGGCATTCTGCATGAAGAAAGCAGCAGGTCATATCAAGAAGATTAAACAAAAGCACTTGATTTGTATTTTTTATTAGTGTATTACAACATAATGTCATGGCTGTCTTGAGTTTCCAATCATTTCTACAACTCTATGATTTTTTTGTGATAGAGTGATTGGAGCACATACTTGTTGGTCACAGAAAACATTCATGAAGTTTGCTTCTTATGAATTTATTATGGGTCTGACCATAGAACTTTCCTCCAGAAGGTCTTATCTTTGTCCATGTGATGTCAGATGAAACAAAAATGTAGCTGTTTGGCCACAATACTTAGGAATATGTTTGGAGGAGAAAAGGTGAGGCCTTTAATCCCAGGAACACCACGCCCACCGTCAAGCATGGTGGTGGTAGTATTATGCTCTGGGCCTGTTTTGCTGCCAATGGAACTGGTGCTTTACAGAGAGTAAATGGAAGGATTACCTCCAAATTCTTCAGGACAAGCTAAAATCATCAGCCCGAAGGTTGGGTCTTGGGCGCAGTTGGGTGTTCCAACAGGACAATGACCCCAAACACACGTCAAAAGTGGTAAAGGAATGGCTAAATCAGGCTAGAATGAAGGTTTTACAATGGCCTTCCCAAAGTCCTGACTTAAACATGTGGACAATGCTGAAGAAACAAGTCCATGTCAGAAAACCAACAAATTTAGCTGAATTGCACCAATTTTGTCAAGAGGAGTGGTAAAAATCTAAGTATTTACTAAAAAGTGATGGTCTACTGCAGTTTTTTTCAACCAGTGTGCCGTGAGATACAGTCTGGTGTGCTGTGGGAGAATATGCAATTTCACCTAATTGGGTTAAACATTTTTTTTGCAAACCAGTAATTATAATCCGTAAATAATGTGCCGTTGTTGAGTGTCTATGCTGTCTAGAGCTCGGCAGAATAACCATATAATACTCTTCCATATCAGTAGGTGGCAGCAGGTAGCTAATTGCTTTGTAGATGTCGGAAACATGGTTTGTCCTGATCACAATATGCAGACGACAGCGGTCAAAAGGCATTAGATATAATGCTTAAACTAAAAATAAACAAAAGGTGAGTGCCGCTAAGAAAAGACATTGAAGCTTTGGGAAGGCTATGCAAAACGAAACTAAAAACTTAACTGGCTGCAAAGTAAACAAAAACAGAATGCTGGACGACAGCAAAAACTTACACCGTGTGGAGCAGAGACGGCGTCCACAAAGTACATCCGAAATGAAAATGACAATCAACAATGTCCCCACAAAGAAAGATCGCGTCCGCACAACTTAAATATTCTTGATTGCTAAAACAAAGCAGGTGCGGGAAATATCGCTCAAAGGAAGACATGAAACTGCTACAGGAAAATACCAACAAAACAGGAAAAGCCACCAAAAAAGGAGTGCAAGATAAAAACTAAAACACTACACACCGCAAAAAAGTCCAAATAAGTCAGGGGGTGATGTGACAGGTGGTGACAGTACACCTACTTTGAGACAAGAGCTATAGTGGTGCATGCTTGGTTATGGCAATTATTTTGACTCAGGGGCCACATTTAGAGAAAAAAATGTGTCCGGGGACCGGTATATCTATTTTTAGGAACATTAATACAAAACCTCACAATAATGTCTGATTGAATTCTAAAAACGTTATGACAGACCGCCTTAAAAAAACGTAATGGAATTTTACATTTTTCTATGAAAGATAAAACACGGAATATTGACAAAATATGAACGTCACACCCCCTTTCGATCGACATATTTTACAATCAAGTGAAACGCAACAAAAATGCAACAAACAGTGAAATATGAACGCAAAGGGTACAAAATAAACCCACCTACAATCTGATACATCTGATATATCACTAAACTTTAGAACTTTGTTGTGAAAATCTCCTTCCGCGACTGTGGAAACTGCTTGGTGCCTCGTCTGAGCTGCTGTGACGTAGATTAACATAGTAACTAATTAGATGACCATAGTAACTAATTAGATCACCATAGTAACTAATTAGATTACCATAGTAACTGGTATATCAGTCATAAGCGCAGATTCCAAGCATTGAAATACTTTGTATAGTTCAAGACTTGCGGTCATTAGAAAACATCACTGCACATTATACACTTTCCATCTTAAAGATCTAAAAAAATTATTTGGGAATGTCCGGCGGGCCAGATTGAAAATCTTAACGGGCCTTAATTTGCCCAGGTCTGGTTTAAAGTCATATCCAACAATTGCAAGAACAACTTTTTATTGTCAATATTGACTACTGAGTTTCATTTTTTAATGATTTCTGCTGGTGGCGTGCCTCCGGATTTTTTAAATAAAAAAAAAAAAAAAGTATGAAAGACGCTGGTTTACTGTGTCAAAAGTGGTGCTTAGAACCAGAAGAACCAACACTGTGAGCGTTTTATTATCTCGATTCCACCTAAAGTCATTTAACATTTTTAAAAGCGCTGTCACTGTGACTAACAAATAAATTGTTCATATTGAACTTTATAATTCAGTTTATTACTGAATAAACCAGTGAAAGTAATATTTCCCCATGTGTTTGCCTTACTCACATAATGGTCAGTGTCTCTCTGGCAGGCTATGTGCAAAGCTGTCTGCCCTCCCTCTTTAGGAAGAGGCTTCTCACTCCTACAGGACTGTCTTGTCATCGTTGAAAGCTATAAAAGAATGCAATCAAATATTTTATTTGACCAATAACCAATACAAAAAAATAAGAACTACAGTACAAGTGCAAGATATCCACACCTTATCAAGTTCATAGATGTTGTCTTGGTTGCATGCCAGTGCATCTGGTTTAGTTAAAGGGTTTCTTTGCAGCAACAGTTTTGTGATTCTTGGACCCTCTGGACCTGGCACTGCTGCAGCCACATGCAGAGGATAGAAGCCTTTCCACTACAAGCAAATGAAATGATCAGATGCTAATATCAGAAGTCAATGTCTTAGTGATAAGTGTGCTATTTTCTTTAAAATGTTCAGTCGTCCCTCGCTATGTCGCGCTTCAAATATTGCGGCTTTACTTACATCGCAGATTAAAAAGAAAAAGGTTCAAACTTTTTATAAGCATATTCCATGTTTCATATTGCGGATGATACGACAGTGTTTTGTTCAGGAGAGAACACACTAGAAGCTAATACAAATAATAATAATAGAAGAAATGAACAGATTAAAACGATGGTTTGACAAAAACAGACTATCGTTGACTCTCAGTAAAACTAAAATAATGTAACAGTAGAAGAGAAGGTGTGGATAATGCATATGTTTAAGAGCTATTTCTTTATTCATAATCATGTTTGAATCAGCTCATATTTTTCCTTAATTTTACTCTGTATACTAGTTTCTCTTTGTCTTCAGATTGCCTGTTTAGACAGGGTCGTAAACCATCAGGAATGTGAACACAACCCCCAAGTCTCTCTTCTTATCAGTGTTGAGAGGAGGGGTGGGGGGAGATGGGGGCTTTCTTTGTGTGAAAAGAGTTGCTTTTTCCTTTGGAATGCCCGATCAACCTGGGCTGCGCATTCGTATGTGTTGTTCGAGGCTGGTCTCTATTCTCAAATATTTGACAATAAAATGACAAAATAACTATTCTGTGCTGGGTGGTACCTTTGAGTCAGTTTATATGTTGTCTAAGGAACTTGGGACTGACCAGCGCTTTACATCCCACTTGGAGGAACATCTGGTCAAACGCAACAAAGGTCAAACACAAATACAAATAGACGGAATAGAAATTGAAAGAGTAAATGAAACCAAATTTCTAGTTATAATGAATGATGATCAAATTAAATGGAAATATCATGTAAAAAATATACAACATAAAGTAGCAAGAAACACGTCAATAATGAATAAAGCAAAACATGTTCTAGACCAAAAATCACTTCATATTCTCTACTGCTCACTAGTGTTACCATATCTGACTTATTCTGCAGAAATATGGGGAAATAACTACAAAATTATACACTTTTCATTCATTAACTGTGTTACAAAAAAGATCAGTTAGAATTAGGGATGTCCGATAATACAAGACTGCCGATATTATCGGCCGATAAATGCTTTAAAATGTAATATCGGAAATTATCGGTATCGGTTTCAAAATTATCGGTATCGGTTTCAAAAAGTAAAATGTATTACTTTTTAAAACGCCGCTGTGTAGACGGATGTAGGGAGAAGTACAGAGCGCCAATAAACCTTGAAGGCATTTCCTTTGCGTGCCGGCTCAGTCACATAATATCTACGGCTTTTCACACACACAAGTGAATGCAAGCATACTTGGTCAACAGCCATACAGGTCACACTGAGGGTGGCCGCATAAACAACTTTAACACTGTTACAAATATGCGCCACACTGTGAACCCACACCAAACAAGAATGACAAACACATTTCGGGAGAACATCCGCACCGTAACACAACATAAACACAACAGGACAAATACCCAGAACCCCTTGCAGCACTAACTCTTCCGGGACGCTACAATATACACCCCCCCGCTACACCCTATAAAACCCCGCCCACCTCAACTTCCTCATGCTCTCTCAGGGAGAGCATGTCCCAAATTCCAAGCTGCTGTTTTGAGGCATGTTAAAAAAAATAATGCACTTTGTGACTTCAATAATAAATATGGCAGTGCCATGTTGGCATTTTTTTCCATAACTTGAGTTGATTTATTTTGGAAAACCTTGTTACATTGTTTAATGCATCCATCACAACAAAATTAGGCATAATAATGTGTTAATACCACAACTGTATATATCGGTATCGGTAATTAAGAGTTGGACAATATCGGAATATCAGAAAAAAAGCCATTATCGGACATCTCTAGTGAAGACTTTCCAATGGTCGAGTTTTTATCATTTGTGTGTCAACGACAATAGCTGGACTTTTGTCGGTTTTTACCATGAATTGATTAACGTGGACCCCGACTTAAACAAGTTGAAAAACGTATTGGGGTGTTACCATTTAGTGGTCAATTGTACGGAATATGTACTGTACTGTGCAATCTACTAATAAAAGTTTCAATCAATCAATCAATCAATCGTGTTATTTATATGACCTCAATGTGCAACAATAACAAACAAACATACAGTAATATTTGTGAAAGTAAACATATTTTAAAGATGGGAAATTGCTGGAAGGCCACCTTTGGTGAGAGATATATATCCGTCCGTGCTCCACCGAGTAGAAGTTTCTTGACAGTCTCAGTATCTGCTGCCATGATGGCCAAAAAGAGGACAGGTAAGGGCACTCTGCATATATTAGGGTCAGCTCCCTGATCCAAAAGCAGATTCATGGTGGTCAAACGGACGCGGTGCCTGCTCACACAAACACAATACATTTGAATGAATACGCAAAAGGGCAAAAACAGAAAATAACATGGAAGGCGGAACTGGTGTGACTTACATATACTTCATAGAAGCCATTTTACGTACAGTCTCCTGAGTAGCACAACGCTGATTAAAGCCAGTGTGACTCAGAGCTTCAGCTGCGTGCTGCAAAACTTCCTCCGTGATTTCTATGTGGAAGCTGTACACGGAACTGGTAGAGGGAAAGGAATGTGCTGGAGTCAGGTTCTGGTTACTATCTTGCTGCAAAGAAAGCTATAAGTAAAACAGCATATAGGTATGGAAATCAATGCACAGGTGTGGCTAGAAGAATAAACAATTGCATAAAAACATTGCAGCATTTAGGTTTTGTTAATTAGTTATTGAAAGGACATTCATGCTCTGTACCTCAACATTTCCGGATGAATACTTTTTCCACTTCACAGTACCGAGTATGAAGTCGTCATCCTTCACCTGAATGGACAATTCGGAAAGCTGCATTTGTTCTTCTTCGCTTTCGTCGTCATCCTTATCACTCCCTTCAGCCTCAGAAACATCTGTTATTATCTGATCTGCGTCTTCTTCCGAATTGCTGTCCTCACTTATGGTTCTTACTTTTCTTTTTAATCGCTTAGTGTAAGTGACGTTTGCAGGGGAATCCACCGGGCTGATCTGCTGACACAGTGGTACAAGACTGATTTGAGTGTTGGGACTACATTAAAGGCCTACTGAAATGATTTTTTTTTTATTTAAACGGGGATAGCAGATCCATTCTATGTGTCATACTTGATCATTTCGCGATATTGCCATATTTTTGCTGAAAGGATTTAGTACAGAACAACGAAGATAAAGCTCGCAACTTTTGGACGCTGATTAAAAAAAAGCCTTGCCTATACCGGAAGTAGCGTGACGTCACAGGACGAAGGGCTGCTAACATATTCCCATTGTTTACACCAGCAGCGAGAGAGATTCGGACCGAGAAAGCGACGATTACTCCATTAATTTGAGCAAGAATTAAAGATTTGTGGATGAGGAACGTTAGAGTGAAGGACTAGAGTGCAGTGCAGGACGTATCTTTTTTCGCTCTGACCGTAACTTAGGTAAAAGGGCTCATTGGATTCCACACTTTCTCCTTTTTCTATTGTGGATCACGGATTTGTATTTTAAACCACCTCGGATACTATATCCTCTTGAAAATGAGAGTCGAGAACGCGAAATGGACATTCACAGTGACTTTTATCTCCATGACAATACATCGGCGAAACACTTTAGCTACGGAGCTAACGTGATAGCATCGGGCTCAAATGCAGATAGAAACAAAATAAATAAGCATAGACAGAAAATCAACAATACTATTAAACTATGGACCTGTAACTACGCGGTTAATGCTTTCCAGCCTGGCGAAGCTTAACAATGCTGTTGCTAACAACGCCATTGAAGCTAACTTAGCAACAGGACCTCACAAAGCTATGCTAAAAACATTAGCGCTCCACCTACGCCAGCCAGCCCTCATCTGCTCATCAACACCCGTGCTCACCTGCGTTCCAGCGATCGACAAAGGACTTCACCCGATCACTGATGCGGTCGGCGGCCCGGAGACGGAGGAAGTCAAGGTGAGGTCGGCGGCTAGCGCGTCTGCTATCCATCTCAAAGTCCTCCTGGTTGTGTTGCTGTAGTCCGCTGCTAATACACCGATCCCACCTACAGCTTTCTTCGTTGCAGTCTTCATTGTTCATTAAACAAATTGCAAAAGATTCACCAACACAGATGTCCAGAATACTGTGGAATTTTGGGATGAAAACAGAGCTTTTTTGTATTGGATCCAATGGGGTCCGAATACTTCCGTTCTCTCCGTGACGTCACGCGCATACGTCATCATATCTAGACGTTTTCAACCGGAAGTGTCGCGGGAAATTTAAAATGTCACTTTATAAGTTAACCCGGCCGTATTGGCATGTGTTGCAATGTTAAGATTTCATCATTGATATATAAACTATCAGACTGCGTGGTCGGTAGTAGTGGCTTTCAGTAGGCCTTTAAAACCTCTAAAGGCTTAGTGGCCACATGCGTGGACAGCACCTTTTAGCTCTTATCTCCAAAATTGTGTACACTACTGAATTGGGGTCTTATGGCCACTTATGTGGACACTTATACTGCCATCTGGTGGTGTCAGTAGAGTATAACATACAATGGAATTTGGGGAAAAAAAGTGTAAAAATAAGAATTAGGCATGTCACTAAACATGAAGTACACATTTGTGTACCTATGGACTAAGTACATCATATCAAAAGATGATTCTTAGTTTTTATTCTAAGTAGGGTCCAATAAGCCCAAATAGCAGAGAGAAATTAAAAAAACATGTAAACAAACAGCTTGGGGCTTAAGAGGTATTTTAGGAAGTAATCAAGAATTTTTTTTTTGTATTTGTTTGCGAAAAAACAAACAAACATAGGGCCTGATTTACTGAAGGTTTTTCTATACTAAAAGGCGTGCAAACTTGATAGCTCACACAAACCTGATCTATTACGCGTGTGCAAAGTGTCTGTCTCTTTCAACCTCTAAAGGCTTAGTGGCCACATGCGTGGACAGCACCTTTTAGCTCTTATTTCTAAAATTGTGTACACTACTGAATTGGGCTCTTATGGCCGCTTATACACTTATACTGCCATCTGGTGGTGTCAGAAGAGTATAACATAATGGAATTTGGAGGAGAAAAAAAAGTGTAAAAATAAGAATTAGCATGTCACTAAACATGAAGTACACGTTTGTGTACTTATGGACTAAGTACATCATATCAAAAGATGATTCTTAGTTTTTTTTCTTATTAGGGTCCAATAAGCCCAAATAGCAAAGAGAAATGGAAAAAAGCCTTAAGAGGATAATAGGCAGAATATATGCTCACCATCAAAAGGCCACATTATTGAGAGGAGAAAATGCAAACATATTATAAAGCACACGCAATGTGATTTATCAACACATTACCCTCTTTGGGAGCACTGTTTTCCGTTTTATTTAGCACTTTTAAAAAGGACGGGCAAACTGACAGTTCCACACACGGCTGTGAGAGGGGAGTGCTCACACTGCAAAGACACACCATGGACAGAGAACGTGCACTTTCAACATTTTTGGACAGTCAGAAATGTAAAAAAATATTAGATACATGTCTATTCAGCAACATCCTTTTATAATTTAATTAATTTAATTATAATGAATGGGAGTGCTCACACTGCAAAGACACACCATGGACAGAGAACGTGCACTTTCAACATTTTTGGACAGTCAGAAATGTAAAAAAATATTAGATACATGTCTATTCAGCAACATCCTTTTATAATTTAATTAATGTAATTAGAATGAATGGGAGTGCTCACACTGCAAAGACACACCATGGACAGAGAACGTGCACTTTCAACATTTTTGGACAGTCAGAAATGTAAAAAAATATTAGACACATGTCTATTCAGCAACATCCTTTTATAATTTAATTAGAATGAATGGGAGTGCTCACACTGCAAAGACACACGATGGACAGAGAACGTGCACTTTCAACAATTTTGGACAGTCAGAAATGTAAAAAAATATTAGATACATGTCTATTCAGCAACATCCTTTTATAATTTAATTAATTTAATTAGAATGAATGGGAGTGCTCACACTGCAAAGACACACCATGGACAGAGAACGTGCACTTTCAACATTTTTGGACAGTCAGAAAAAAATATATATATATTAGATACATTGTCTATTCAGCAACGTCCTTTTATAATTTCTCAGCTGCTGGACAGCTTAAGGGGCTGATTAAAACAAATGTAATTGATGTGTTTTGGTGACATTTAATGTTTTTTAATGATGTCCATTTTTTTCCACACAGAATATATATTACTAACATATATCCTATATGATAGAAACTTCCTAAAGTATGCACCTTTGGCGTCTTGAGCACAGTATAGTAATATGCCCTGTATAGTACACGCAAAATCCTAATTTAACCTCTTAAAGCCCAAGCTGTTTGTTTACATGCTTTTTTTTATTTCTCTTTGCTATTTGGGCTTATTGGACCCTAATTAGAATAAAAACTAAGAATCATCTTTTGATATGATGTACTTAGTCCATAAGTAACAAATGTGCACTTCATATTTAGTGACATGCTAATTCTTATTTTTACACTTTTTGTTCCAAATTCCATTGTATGTTATACTCTTCTGACACCACCAGATGGCAGTATAAGTGTCCACATAAGCGGCCATAAGACCCCAATTCAGTAGTGTACACAATTTTGGAAATAAGAGCTAAAAGGTGCTGTCCACGCATGTGGCCACTAAACCTTTAGAGGTTAAATAAGACGGTCTGCACCACTTTTCAATTGTAAACGCAGTCTTAGTAGATCACACGCAACACAACACGTCCACTAATAGTACACACAATTTTACAAATTGCACGTGCTGTTTCACGTGAGGTATCTACAGTCCTGGTAAAAAGTTTTACATACACTTGTAAAGAACATAATGTCATGGCTGTTTTGAGTTTCCAATCATTTCTACAACTCTTATTGTTTTGTGATTTTATATTTATATTTAGATTTATTGGTCCATGTGGGGAAATTCATTTTCACTGACCGTACATTTCAACAATAAACATTACACATCACGGACAAAAATAGCAAAAAGACATCATACATGACAGTGACATCACATGGACAAAGACAAGACCTTCTGGAGGAAAGTTCTGTGGTCAGATGTAAATAAAAATTGGAGTTACATGGCCACAATACCCAGCAATATGTTTGGAGGAGAAAAGGTGAGGCCTTTAATCACAGGAACACCACTCCTACCATCAAGTATGGTGGTGGTAGTATTATGCTCTGGGCCTGTTTTGGAAGTAAATGGGACAATGGAAAAGGAGGATAATCCGCTACACCTCCCTGATACCGAAGTACATGTCAAACTACTTCCTTAAATGACCGCCATAACCACAACACCAGAGGGAGCTCCACTAACCACGTTAAACCCAGGTTCCGATCTAACAAAGGTCTTAACTCATTCTCCTTCTATGCCACATCAATATGGAATGCACTCCCAACAGGTGTAAAAGAAAGGGCATCTCTATCCTCCTTCAAAACCGCACTAAAAGAACACCTCCAGGCAACTTCAACCCTAAACTAACACCCTCCCTTCCACATCATACCTCTTCGGATTGTAAATAATCAAATGTAGACACTTTTTCTTTTTCTTATACGTTCTACTCTCTCTCTCTGTGTCCACTACTTGCTGTACATATCCTACCAAGTCAGTCCGACACTGTTAATCTGATGATTATCTTGTGTGATGACTGTATTATGATAGTATATATCTGTATCATGAATCAATTTAAGTGGACCCCGACTTAAACAAGTTGAAAAACTTATTCGGGTGTTACCATTTAGTGGTTAATTGTACGGAATATGTACTGTGCAATCTACTAATAAAAAGTTTAAATCAATCAAAAAACCTCCAAATTCTTCAGGACAACCTAAAATCATCAGCCCGGAGGTTGGGTCTTGGGCGCAGTTGGGTGTTCCAACAGGACAATGAGCCCAAACACACGTCAAAAGTGGTAAAGGAATGGCTAAATCAGGCTAGAATGAAGGTTTTAGAATGTCCACAGTGTTTAAAAGTATACATACTGCTGGGTATTGTGGCCAAACAGCTTGATTTTTGTTTTATCTGACATCACATGGACAAAGATAAGACCTTCTGGAGGAAAGTTCTGTGGTCAGATGAAACAAAAATGGAGCTGTTTGGCCACAATACCCAGCAATATGTTTGGAGGAGAAAAGGTGAGGCCTTTAATCCCAGGAACACCAGGCCTACCGTCAAGCATGGTGGTGATAGTATTATGCTCTGGGCCTGTTTTGCTGCCAATGGAACTGGTGCTTTACTTTATGGGGCGGCATGGCGTAGTGGGTAGAGCGCCCGTGTCAGAAACCTGAGGGTTGCAGGTTCGCTCCCCGCCTCTTACCATGCCGTTGTGTCCTTGGGCAGGACACTTCACCCTTGCCCCCGGTGCCGCTCACACCGGTGAATGAATGATGAATGAATGATAGGTGGTGGTCGGAGGGGCCGTAGGCGCAAATTGGCAGCCACGCTTCCGTCAGTCTACCCCAGGGCAGCTGTGGCTACGAAAGTAGCTTACCACCACCAGGTGTGAATGAATGATGGGTTTTTAACATGTAAAGCGACTTTGGGTACTTAGAAAAGCGCTATATAAATCCCAGGTATTATTATTATTATTATTACAGAGAGTAAATGGGACAATGAAAAAGGAGGATTACCTCCAAATTCCTCAGGACAAGCTAAAATCGTCAGCCCGGAGGTTGGGTCTTGGGCGCAGTTGGGTGTTCCAACAGGACAATGACCACAAACACATGTCAAAAGTGGTAAAGGAATGGCTAAATCAGGCTAGAATGAAGGTTTGAGAATGGCCTTCCCAAAGTCCTGACTTAAACGTGTGGACAATGCTGAAGAAACAAGTCCATGTCAGAAAACCAACACATTTAGCTGAACTGCACCAATTTTGTGGTCAAAAATTCAAGCAGAAGCTTGTGGATGGCTACCAAAAGCGCCTTATTGCAGGTAAACTTGCCAAGGGACATGTAAGCAAATATTAACATTGCTTTATGTATACTTTTGACCCATTTTCAGTAGAGCCATAATAAATTCATAAAAGAAGCAAACTTCATGAATGTTTTTTTGTGACCAACAAGTATGTGCTCCAATCACTACATCACCAAAAAAATAAGAGTTGTAGAAATGATTGGAAACTCAAGACAGCCATGACATGATGTTCTTTACAAGTGTATGTACACTTTTGACCACGACTGTAGATCCCAATAAATCAGGCCCATACTGTATTGGCTTAAAAAGCTGCTCCATTAAAGCAAAATAGTTGCATAACATAACACATCTTATAAAGATTTTAAACTGTTAATCTTTCAGGCAAAGAAATCTGCACATAAGACACACCAGGCCACGATTTTAGCATACTGCACAACATAATGTTTACGAGCGTACTCGATTGAAAGAAAACACCAGAAGGTAGAGTCTTACTTGAGCTTTGGGTGTAAGTCCGGCAAGCGTGCAAAGAGACTGAATGGGGTAGTAGAGAACGTGACATACAGCTAAGGCCGACATCCCCTCGTTGTTTAGCTTGTCAATGTCGGCACCCATGTCTAACAACAGCTGGACTACATCATTGTGGCAGTTCACCTGAAAAACAACATGGCAAACTTTGTCCATCTGCACATGACAACAAATAACAATCCAGGTTTAAATAACCATTCATGGGTTAGTACAGGGGTCGGCAACCCAAAATGTTGAAAGAGCCATATTGGACCAAAAAAACAAAAACAAATCTGTCTGGAGCCGCAAAAAATTAAAAGCCATATTACATGTGTCATGAGATGTAAATTTAATTAAGAGGACTTAGAGGAAACTAAATTAGCTCAAATATAGCTACAAATGAGGCATAATGATGCAATATGTACATATAGCTAGCCTAAATAGCATGTTAGCATCGATTAGCTTGCAGTCATGCAGTGACCAAATATGTCTGATTAGCACTTCACACAAGTCAATAACATCAACAAAACTCACCTTTGTGCACTCACGCACAACGTTAAAAGTCTGGTGGACAAAATGAGACAGAAAAAGAAGTGGCATAAAACACGTCCTAGAAAGTCGGAGAAAGTTATGCATGTAAACAGACTATACGGTGAGTTCAAGGACCGCCAAAATAAGTAGGACAAAACGGCACTCGCCAAATACTTGAATCAGTGAAGCATATTTAATATAAACAGTGTGATTTATAACAATTACGGAGGTTTGTGTCATGTTTGTCCTCCTACAGAAACCATACTAAAACAAAAAAATTGTTTTTTTTTCCCCTCATCTTTTTCCATTCTTCATACATTTTTGAAAAATCTCCAGAGAGCCACTAGGGCGGCGCTAAAGAGCCGCATGCGGCTCTAGAGCCGCGGGTTGCCGACCCCCGGGTTAGTAGCATCAAATTCTGGGCCCCTGTACACAAAACTCCCGAGGGGTCGCAATCCCACCCTAAATTCAACTTTGCCTCACCATACATACAAACACTTAGTATTTTAATGTTAGAATAATTGTATCTAAGTTATCACAAAAACTTTGTGTTTCAATGAGTTCCCAGCGAGAAGCAAAAACATGTCTTTGAACCTACCAAGAAGGCTTGTAAAACTCCACTGTGTAGGGGGGAAGCAACATGAAGGTGTTCTGTTTTCTTTCATGTATTGTATTCAACAGAAAGATATTGTTTTAACCCAATGACTACAAAGCAGAGAGAAGGCAGGATCTGCCCAAGTTTCACACACCGCTTTTTTTTAAAGTCTTTTACGAATCTTTCTTTGAACTGTTTTACGACCTTTTCTGTGAAGTGTTTACGACCTTTTCTTTTGAACTGTTCTGTAACCAAAGGCAACGCTGTTTACGACCCACGTCCCTTTGGAAGCAGCTGTTGCCATGCGGTCAGGGAAAGTCAAATAAAGGTGGAGGCGTACAATCTTTCGCCAGAGCATGCTGGAGACTGTCAAAGAGTACAGACCAGACGTTTCTCCTCAAATTGAATTAAATAAATAAATGATAAATGGGTTATACTTGTATAGCGCTTTTCTACCTTCAAGGTACTCAAAGCGCTTTGACAGTATTTCCACATTTACCCATTCACACACACATTCACACACTGATGGCGGGAGCTGCCATGCAAGGCGCTAACCAGCAGCCATCAGAGGCAAAGGGTGAAGTGTCTTGCTCAAGGACACAACGGACGTGACTAGGAAGGTAGAAGGTGGGAATTGAACCCCAGTAACCAGCAACACTCCGATTGCTGGCACAGCCACTCTACCAACTTCGCCACGCCGTCCCGAATTCTGTCTCTGTTTAAATATTTGCTTCTTGTCTTGTTTAATAGATGTCATCAGTGTTTGAACCTGACAGTTTACATGAACTAAATGACTAATTACTGCATGGATTTGGTTAAAACCAGATTTTTAAAAACATGTAAAAAATGGTATTAACATATCTATAACATATTTACATAAACTCCTCGAACCAATTTGATGTAGTTTTATTAAAAATATTTAATTTTTACAAAAAAGACCATCCATCCATTTATCCATTTTCTACCACTTATCCCTTTTGGGGTCGCGGGGGATGCTGGAGCCTATCTCAGCTACAATCGGGTAAGGCTGCAGCTAACGATTATTTTTCTATCGATTAATCTATAGATTATTTTTCTTGATTAATCGGTTAATCTATAGATTATTTTTTTCCGATTAATCTATAGATTATTTTTCCTTTTACCGATTTTTTTTTTTTTCAAAATGAAGATGAAAAAATACATGTAGGCCAGTTTTTTCAAAAGGCATGGCTTTTATTTACAAAAAAAAAAAGAAGTATGGCCACTCGGTCAACATTGACAACAACATGACTAAATATTCTGTAACAATGTAAACATTTAAAACTTTTAACCTTAAACAAAATTAAAAGTATCTTATTTGCTTTTTAATGTGCAAATATAAAAGTAAACATCCAGTGCAAATCTTAATATTCTGCAATAGTATAAGCATTTCAAAAGTAAAAGTATTGCTTATTTTGCTTTAAAATGTGCAAAAATAAAGATAAACATCCAATACAAAAAAGTGTAAAACGAAATATTCTGTAACAACAGTGTAAACATTTCAACAAAAGTGAAAGTATTGCTTAATTGCTCAAATGTGCAAAAATAAAGATAAACATCCAATACAAAAAAGTGTCAATCTAAATATTCTGGAGCACTGTAAACATTAAGTATTGCTTTTAAAATGTGCAAAATAAACATCCAGTCCAACACAGTACACAATAACCAATTCTACTCATTCCAGTGAGTGACTAACAGTTGTAATGAAGAAAGGTTAGCATGTCTACATGCTCTGGTTCTTTTCATGTTTACAATATTCCCAGCAGCTGAAAATAGGCGCTCAGAAGGGGTCGATGTGGCTGGAACTGAGAGGTAATTAGCCTTCACCTCAAGCCAGGACTGCGAGTGAGCTGAGCTGCAGTTTAAGTTTCTAGAAGGTCAACTGGCTCATAGTGATGTTACTAGCAGTTGACTGGGAGGTGTTTATTATCATTTGGGGAGAGTCCGCTGCCTGATGCTCACCTGCTAAACACCTATCTGCTCCACGCTGAAGCGCTGACTACATGCGCTCTGAATACACACTGCTGATTGGCTGGCAACGCTCTGAATACGCACTGCTGATTGGCTGATAATGCTTCGTGTGTACCAATCAGATGGTTGTGTGGGTGGGACAATGCTGCATGCTGAGACAGAGGCAGAAGGAGCGAAGCAGCTTGTTAAGACTTTAGCAGCTAAAGTTAGCTTTAGCTTAGAAACTCGTTCGGTACACCCCCGTACCAAACCGAAAGCCCCGTACCGAAACGGTTCAATACAAAACACGCACCGTTACACCCCTAGCAGATACAAATGACACATTCATGTTTTTGTGTAATGATGACAACGTATGCTCACGCGGACGATTGACTAGTTGATGGTTTTCTTTTCAAATGTTCGTTCATAGCCGTTGTGCTGCTATGATAGGCCATTTCCGCTCGACACAGTGTGCATACAACAACATTATTAGGCTGTGTATTGAAATACTTCCACACTTTTGACGACTTTTGGCGTGATTTTTCCCCCTCGCTCGCATCGTCTGCTTTGCGCTTCGCCATGACGGTAGTGTGACGTAAATGATGTACAAAGCAATCTATAACCTGCTACCAAAGAATGTACAACATTTCTTCTCAACTAAAGAGGAGAAATATAACCTTAGAGGAAAAAATAATTTAAAACATTTATATGCACGTACAACACTTAAAACTTTTAGCATAACAGTATGTGGAATTAAATTATGGAATGGATTAAGTAAAGAAGTTAAAAATTGTACTGACATGATCCAGTTTAAGAGGTCGTTTAAATTAATAGTGCTTACAAAGTACAAAGAAGAAGAATTATGAGAAAAACTTCCAACCTTATTGAAAATATTCTTCATCTCAGTATGTTAATAATGACTGAATTAATTAATTACATATTACAAACTGTTGTATATACTAATTCATAGATGTTATTTTATTATATAAAAAGGTCAGTAAATGATTTTATATAATTGTAAATGCTTTGAAGTGGGAAAGGGGTAGGATTAAATAAGCTTTGCTTCTTCCTACTCCTTTTCGGGCATGATGTAAATGAAATGATATGAAATTGGGTGATGTATTATGATGTAAATGTGTTCATGTTCGAAATAAACTAAGACAGAAAAGAAAGAAATATGCGACGCACAAAAACGGCGTCGACGTATTTACGTAACCGATGACGTCGACTACGTCGACGCGTCGTTTCAGCCTTACAATCGGGCGGAAAGCGGGGTACACCCTGGACAAGTCGCCACCTCATCGCAGGAGAGCGGGGTACACCCTGGACAAGTCGCCACCTCATCGCAGGAGAGCGGGGTACACCCTGGACAAGTCGCCACCTCATCGCAGGAGAGCGGGGTACACCCTGGACAAGTCGCCACCTCATCGCAGGAAAGCGGGGTACACCCTGGACAAGTCGCCACCTCATCGCAGGAGAGCGGGGTACACCCTGGACAAGTCGCCACCTCATTGCAGGAAAGTGGGGTACACCCTGGACAAGTCGCCACCTCATCGCAGGAAAGTGGGGTACACCCTGGACAAGTCGCCACCTCATCGCAGGAAAGCGGGGTACACCCTGGACAAGTCGCCACCTCATCGCAGGAAAGCGGGGTACACCCTGGACAAGTCGCCACCTCATCGCAGGAGAGCGGGGTACACCCTGGACAAGTCGCCACCTCATCGCAGGAGAGCGGGGTACACCCTGGACAAGTCGCCACCTCATCGCAGGAAAGCGGGGTACACCCTGGACAAGTCGCCACCTCATCGCAGGAAAGCGGGGTACACCCTGGACAAGTCGCCACCTCATCTCAGGGCCAACACAGATAAGACAACATTCACACACTAGGGACCATTTAGTGTTGCCAATCAACCTATCCCCAGGTGCATGTCTTTGGAGGTGGGAGGAAGCCGGAGTACCCGGAGGGAACCCACGCAGTCACGGGGAGAACATGCAAACACCACACAGAAAGATCCTGAGCGCAGGATCGAACCCAGGATCTTCGTATTGTGAGGCAGACGCACTAGCCTCTCTTCCACCGTGCTGCTACAAAAAAAAAAAAAAATAAATAAATAAAAAAGTCAATATGAATTTAAATAATCATCTATCTGTGTTGGCCACGTGATAAGGTGGCGTTTTGTCCAGGGTGTACCCCGCCTACCTCCCGAATGCAGCTGAGATAGGCTCCAGCACCCCCCGCGACCCCAAAAGGAACAAGCGGTAGCAAATGGAGGGATATAACCTGTCATTATTTACTTTTAAACCTGTCAAGTTTTTAAAGATTAGCTGTTACAGTGGATAATATTTATAATACATCAGTATCATTATGATTGTATTATTATTAGTCACCAGGGGGTTAAGTCTCCCCCTGTCTTTAACACATAATAACGCCCTTGTTTCCAACTTTAGTTCAGAATGTTTGAATGGACCAGAGTTATTTGCAATGAGCTGCAAAACTTAAACATAACTTTGACCAAAAATGCCACAAAAATATTTTGTTTTTACTAGAGATGTCCGATAATATTGGCCAATAAATGCTTTAAAATGCGATATCGGAAATTATCGGTTTCAAAAAGTAAAATGAATGACTTTTTAAAACGCCGTTGTACGGGGCGGTACATATCCGGTAAAACACGGATATAAACCCAGTCAGCAGCCCTTCCCTTCCCTCTCTCCTCTCCCCCACACAACACAGGAGTTGACGACTGCAGCATGAGAGGTTTAGTGGCGACGCTTGATGACCTCATCAAACCGCCGCGAGCGCAGCATAACAACAACAACAGTGTTGTTGCCGGTGCTGTAGCCGTGGCTAACAAGCGAGCTCGCTCTGTGACTGACTAACGACATCATGTGTATGGTTTGGGATTATTTTAAAGTGTCTCTGACGCATAAAAAACTGGCAATTTGCAATGACTGCAAAAAGTTGGTTAAGCGAGGAGGAACCGAGACGTCTTCCTTTAATACGAGCAATTTGATCTCCCGCCTCTTCAAGAATCATAAGGAGATACACGATGAATACAAGTGGAAGATGGATGGAAAGCAAACACCGGAAAAAAGCAGTACCACACAGTTGTCGCTTAAAGACTCCGCCGAGAAAAACCAAAAATACAACAAAAAACACCCCGGGGGCGAAAGCCCACGTTGTGGCCTGTCTTAACGCGGCATTTCAGAAGCTGTGGCAGACTGGTAGGCCACTTCAAGCACTCACCACTAGCTTGCAGCACATTTGTGTTACTCATACAAATACATTAGAGCAGGGCAGATTGAGCCCAGTTTATAATTTCCTGTTATACAGTATACCAGGCAGTCTTGCACTAAATGAGGACTATGTTATTGTTTACTTTATTACTCTAGTATACTCTGGACTGAAGCTGTGTGCCTTCATTGTTTTTGTAGCTGTTGTTTTGAGGCCTGTTTAAAGGCCTACTGAAAGCCACTACTAGCGACCACGCAGTCTGATAGTTTATATATCAATGATGAAATCTTAACATTGCAACACACGCCAATACGGCCGGGTTAACTTATAAAGTGACATTTTAAACTTCCCGGGGAACTTCCGGTTCAAAACGCCTTTGGGGGATGACGTATGCGCGTGACGTCGCGAGGTCCACGGAAGTGTTTGGACCCTTTTGGACACAATACACAGAGCTCTGTTTTCTTCGACAAAATTCCACAGTATTCTGGACATCTGTGTTGGTGAATCTTTTGCAATTTGTTTAATGAACAATGGAGGCTGCAAAGAAGAACGTTGTAGGTGGGATCGGTGTATTAGCGGCTGGCTGTAGCAACACAACAAGGAGGACTTTGTTGGATAGCAGACGCGCTAGCGGCGAACTCACCTTGACTTCCTACGTCTCCGGTGAGCACGGGTGTTGATGAGCAGAGGAGTGCTGGCTGGCGTAGGTGGAGCGCTAATGTTTTTATCATAGCTCTGACGAGGTCCCGTTGTTAAGTTAGCGTCGTTAGCATTAGCATTGCTAGGCTTCGACAGGTGTCGAATACACATTTACCGTGTATTTACATGTCCAGTGTTTGGTTCGGTGTCTCCTGATAGTAGTATTGTTGATCTTCTGTCTATCCCTCCAGTCAGGGATTTTTTATTTTGTTTCTATCTGCATTTGAGACAGATGCTATCGCGTTAGCTCATGCTAAAGCGCTTCGTCGATGTATTGTCGTGGAGATAAAAGTCACTGTGAATGTCCATTTCGCCTTCTCGACTCTCATTTTCAAGAGGATATAGTATCCGAGGTGGTTTAAAATACAAATCCGTGATCCACAATAGAAAAAGGAGAGAGTGTGGAATCCAATGAGCCAGCTTGTACCTAAGTTACGGTCAGAGCAAAAAAAGATATCTCTTGAACTGCATTCTAGTCCATCACTCTAACGTTCCTCATCCACAAATCTTTCATCCTCGCTCAAATTAATGGGGTAATCGTCACTTTCTCGCTCCTAATATCTCTCGCTCCATTGTAAACAACGGGGAATTGTGAGCAGCACTACCGCTTGTGACGTCACGCTACTTCCGGTAGGGGCACCTTTTTTTTTATCAGCGAGCAAAAGTTGCGAACTTTATCGTCTATTTTCTCTACTAAATCCTTTCAGCAAAAATATGGCAATATCGCGAAATGATCAAGTATGACACATAGAATGGATCTGCTATTCCCGTTTAAATCAAAAAAATTCATTTCAGTAGGCCTTTAAAAAAATTAATAAAAACAATGCACTCTGTGGAAGTCAAAGTATAGTATTTCCCATAGTTGTAGTGGGTATCAGGATTATCTCAGGGAGAGCATGTCCCAAATTCCAAGCTGCTGTTTTGAGGCATGTTAAAAAAAATAATGCACTTTGTGACTTCAATAATAAATATGGCAGTGCCATGTTGGCATTTTTTTTCCCATAACTTGAGTTGATTTATTTTGGAAAACCTTGTTACATTGTTTAATGCATCCAGTGGGGCATCACAACAAAATTAGGCATAATAATGTGTGAATTCCACGACTGTATATATCGGTATCGGTTGATATCGGAATCGGTAATTACGAGTTGGACAATATTGGGATATCGGCAAAAAAGCCATTATCGGACATCTCTAGTTGTTCCTTTTCTTCCATTACTTCATCTTTGTGCCAAAATGTTGGTGCTGTGTGTGAACGCTTAAAGGTGAGCTTTGATGACGTTCGTGTTGAGTGAAGTGTTCCGAGCTAGGTTATCCGCGATCCAGGCGGAACAAACAATTTCACACTTTTGATAGTGGGTGTAGATTGTTTGTTCTTAATTTGATTGATTGATTGATTGAGACTTTTATTAGTAGGTTGCACAGTGAAGTACATATTCCGTACAATTGACCACTAAATGGTAACACCCGAATAAGTTTTTCAACTTGTTTAAGTCGGGGTCCACTTAAATTGATTCATGATACAGATATATACTATCATATATACTATCATCATAATACAGTCATCACACAAGATAATCACATTGAATTATTTACATTATTTACAATCAGGGGTGTGGAGGGAGGGTGGGGTGGGGGGGGGGATATGGACATCAAGTAGTGGACATAGAGAGAGAGAGAGAGAGAGAGAGAGAGAGAGAGAGAGAGAGAGAGAGATCAGAAGGCATAAGAAAAAGAATCTGCATTTGATTGTTTACATTTGATTATTAGCAATCCGGGGAGGGTGTTAGTTTAGGGTGTAGCTGCCTGGAGGTGAACTTTTATTGCGGTTTTGAAGGAGGATAGAGATGCCCTTTCTTTTACACCTGTTGGGAGCGCATTCCACATTGATGTGGCATAGAAAGAGAATGAGTTAAGACCTTTGTTAGTTCGGAATCTGGGTTTAACGTGGTTAGTGGAGCTCCCCCTGGTGTTGTGGTTATGGCGGTCATTTACGTTAAGGAAGTAGTTTGACATGTACTTCGGTATCAGGGAGGTGTAGCGGATTTTATAGACTAGGCTCAGTGCAAGTTGTTTAACTCTGTCCTCCACCTTGATTCAAGCAACCTTTGACCTTCTACGGTTATATTTCTTTTATATTAACATTCATGATTTAAATGTATTCATAACATTTGTTTCAAACTTTACAAAAGCCCAGCCCACCCCAACATCCTCACTTATCCTTCTACTTTGACGCCCCTGTACATGAGTAAACAAAATAGGTTCACAGTGTGTTTACCGTGGCAGCTATCAGTGCAGTGTGTCCCTGGAAGTCTGCTACGTCAGGGTGAATAACGCCATCAGTAAGAATCTTCAAAACAGCCTGTCGTTCCCCTCTTGTAGCCTGCTGGATCAACAGCTCGGATGCCACTTCCAAGGCTCCTTTCGGTCCAAAACGGTCCCTTTCTAATGAAAGAATTGCTGAAACATTCCAGTCTAAATGTTCAGCCTGTTGTCTTGAGAGAAACACAAACAATATAACAATTACAACACACTACTATATTGTTTTTCAAATCTTTCCCAACGTTTTTTATGTAGATGTTTCTGACCTGTGTTTGTGAATGTGCAACAGCATTCGGGCTCGTGTGGACAGATCGGCATGTGGGTCTCGTTTGTAGCCTTGGTACTCGTCAACATCCGGCTCCCACAGCTTTCCGTAAAAATGTTGGTCAAACTCTCTTCTGCGCCCTGGGGGCAATGGTAGGTGGTCACCATTTATAGAATACCTCTCAATACCCGGGGCGAGGGCAACATCTTTGTCTTGAAGCAGCCAGCCTTCTTCTGGTTCTATCTGCGGACATGAAGGACATAGACAAGCTTGAATGGCAACATTGAACTTTGAACACCTACAGTCGTGGTCAAAAAGTTTACATACACTTGTAAAGAACATCATGTCATGGCTGTCTTGAGTTTCCAATCATTTCTACAACTCTTATTTTTTTGTGATGTAGTGATTGGAGCACATACTTGTTGGTCACACAAAACATTCACGAAGTTTGCTTCTTTTATGAATTTATTATGGCTCTACTGAAAATGTGAGCAAATGTGCTGGGTCAAAAGTATACATACAGCAATGTTAATATTTGCTTACATGTCCCTTGGCAAGTTTACCTGCAATAAGGCACTTTTGGTAGCCATCCACAAGCTTCTGCTGGAATTTTTGACCACTCCTCTTGACAAAATTGGTGCAGTTCAGCTAAATGTGTTGGTTTTCTGACATGGACTTGTTTCTTCAGCATTGTCCACACGTTTAAGTCAGGACTTTGATAAGGTCATTCTAAAACCTTCATTCTAGCCTGATTTAGCTGTTCCTTTACCACTTTTGACGTGTGTTTGGGGTCATTGTCAGAATCAGAATCAGAATAGTTTTTATTGCCAAACTAGGAATTTTTCTTGGTGCAATCGTGCAACATAAAACACAGAATAGGTATGTGGAGTTTGCCCTCTAGTGGGTTCTGCAGACCACCACACCCTGCCAGGAGAGCCCGGGTATAACACGGTTTTATTTTCATACAATAGTGCCAGTCTTTTGCTTTCCAGCCAAATGTTTTTCTGCCTCTGTGTCTCTCTCTGGCTCCCACTCCAGTTCCACACAACAACTGTGGAGGGGGGGCGTGGCCTGCGGGCCTGCCGCGGAAGAGGGTGTGCCCGGACAGGCTTTAAAGACAGCGAGAGGTGAGTGGATGGCCCAGGTGGACCTTGTTATCTAATCACCTGTCACCTTTATTAGCAGCAGCCGGAATGAGACACGCTGTTGGAGCTGGAGCGAGAGAGCGAGAGACGGACGGTGATGTTGGCGGTGCCGCTCCCACCCGGTCCGCGAGCGCCTGCAGGATTTGGCTCTGCTGGGCCACTTGTTGGCGGACCGCCTCCAGCTGTCGATGGCTGGCCGCTGTCACCTCCGCGAGAATGTTCAACAAAGCCGTCAGGGGGTCGGCTTCCATCTCCTTAGGTGGTCTGGCTTGTTGGCCGCCAAATTGTGGAGGTTGCCCTCCCGTGGGTTCCTCGGACCACCAAACACTGTCACGAGAGCCCGGATCAGGGTCACAACACTGTTTTATTTCCATCACAATGTGCTAGTGTTTTGCTTTTCAGCCAAATGTTCTTCTGCGTCCATCTCGCTCTCGCTCCCACTCCAGCTCCTAAGTGTTCTATGGTATTGTGAATAAACTTGAAACTTGAGCATATCTCATACCAGCTGCTGCTAATGAAGGCAACAGGTGATTAGATAACATGGCCCATCTGGGCCATCCACTCACCTGTCGCTTTCTTCGAGGCCGGTCCTTGCACACCTCGTTCTGCGGCAAGCCCGCAGGCCACGCCCCCCTCCACATGGTAATAAAATTAGCTTCTAACTGAGCTATCAGATCCTTGTTATTGTTCATGTGCCTGACGTCCTGTTGGAACACCCAACTGCGCCCGAGAGCCAACATCTGGACTGATGATTTTAGCTTGTCCTGAAGAATTTGGAGGTAATCCTCCTTTTTCATTGTCCCATTTACTCTCTGTAAAGCACCAGTTCCATTGGCAGCAAAACAGGCCCAGAGCATAATACTACCACCATGCTTGACGGTAGGAATGATGATCCTGGGATTAAAGGCCTCACCTTTTCTCCTCCAAAAATATTGCTGGGTGTTGTGGCCAAACAGCTCCATTTTTTGTTTTATCTGACATCACATGGACAAAGATAAGACCTTCTGGAGGAAACTTCTGTGGTCAGATTAAACAAAAATGGAGCCATGACATAATGTCCTTTACAAGTGGATGTAAACTTTTGACCACGACTGTATTTTGCAATCAAAATAGGTTCTCTGAAGCATTGTTTTCAGCGAATCAATAAAACATCATGCTGGTAAGAAGATGGCTATGTGCATTATATAGCAGTGACGCTAACAATGCAGATGGGATCACTTTGCATCCATTTGTGTTCCTGTTCAAAGAATACTATTGTTTTGTCCAGGTGCATTATTGGTATGTCAAATGATTGCCAAGAAGCAGTAGCGACACACGTCAGTTCAAACAATATCTAAACAAGTTTCTAATGCCACCACAGTAGCAAATACAATAGATAATTTACTGGACTAATTGTTCTATATAATGAGTAGTTTACCTGACTTTGACAATGTGAGGTAGTTTCCTCCAAGAAGTCAGTATATTCGGTAAAGTCTTTCAGGCTGAAGCTGTCTTGTGCCGTGTGACAGAGTTGTATCAGATGTTTGCCATACCAAAAACCCACATCCTGATGTCCTGACGACACACTCAGCACACCTGGACCGAACCTCTGGTCAGCTTGGTACAAACCCTGGCAATGAGAGCTGTTCATTACTACAAACCCATCACTCTCTATACCAGGGGTCGGCAACCCAAAATGTTGAAAGAGCCATATTGGACCAAAAAAACAAAAACAAATCTGTCTGGAGCCGCAAAAAATTAAAAGCCATATTACATGTGTCATGAGATGTAAATTTAATTAAGAGGACTTAAAGGAAACTAAATGAGCTCAAATATAGCTACAAATGAGGCATAATGATGCAATATGTACATATAGCTAGCCTAAATAGCATGTTAGCATTGATTAGCTTGCAGTCATGCAGTGACCAAATATGTCTGATTAGCACTTCACACAAGTCAATAACATCAACAAAACTCACCTTTGTGCACTCATGTACAACGTTAAAAGTGTGGTGGACAAAATGAGACAGAAAAAGAAGTGGCATAAAACACGTCCTAGAAAGTCGGAGAAAGTTATGCATGTAAACAGACTATACGGTGAGTTCAAGGACCGCCAAAATAAGTAGGACAAAACGGCGCTCGCCAAATACTTGAATCAGTGAAGCATATTTAATATAAACAGTGTGATTCATAACAATTACGGAGGTTTGTGTCATGTTTGTCCTCCTACAGAAACCATACTAAAACAAAAAAATTGTTTTTTTTTCCCCTCATCTTTTTCCATTCTTCATACATTTTTGAAAAATCTCCAGAGAGCCACTAGGGCGGCGCTAAAGAGCCGCATGCGGCTCTACAGCCGCGGGTTGCCGACCCCCGCTCTGTACAATAAATATTATTTAGGTTACCTTGAATGTGGATCCATCTGGAAACAACTGTTGGCCGTATCCTTCTCTCCAGTTGAGGTAAAATTTGCCAGTGAATGTGTGGCCTGATGGCCAACAGTACACTCCATCGCCATGTCTGTAGTCTTTGTAGAAAGAGCCCTCATAGAACTACAAACAGAAGAAGCAGCAAATAATGTTAATTGTGTTTTGCTCACAGGTAAGTGAGCAGTTTTTTTTTGTGAATACAAAGTATTACCGGCCCGAGTCCGCCCCATTCACACTGCCAAAATTAGCTAAAGTCAAAGGAAATGTAGCAGCATTTGAATGCACTTTTGTAGTTTATGGATCTGCTGTGGACTTGATTCAAAGAGCTGAACTTGTAAAGTAGTTTAGGTGTGCACACACACACACACACACACACACAGTAATGCAATTTTGAGTTCACATTTTTTAGGCGCACTTTTGCGACTGAGAGGCCTTGGATTGGTGGAAAATTGGCATTTTCTATAAATATTCATCTTTTACACTCGGCGAGAGATTTAGCGCTCACATTTAGATTTACATTTAACATTTAAATTTAAGATTTAGATTGGGGGTTTTTATTTAAGATTTTGATTTATCATTTAGGTTTAGATTTAACATTTAGCGCTCATACTTGGATTTGAATCTGGATTTATTTAGCATTTAGGTTTAGTTTAATATTTAGATTTAAAGGGGCTGTGTCAGGTTCAAACACCAAACTATTAAACGAGACAAGAAGCAAGGAATCAAGCAGAGACAGAGTTGAATTTTGCTCATGAGGAGAGACGTATTGGGCTGTACACTCAGTTACAGTTTCACCCTACGCTCTAAGGTACAGTCTCATGTGCTCCTCTATTTATTCGGGAGCTCCCTAGTTAACATCACTGAGGCTGCTTCTGAAGGGAGGGGTAATGCAAGCAGCCCCAGTAGACACAATACGTGATTATTCAGAACGGAAATGTGCTGACGCTTGTGATTTAGTGCTCACATTTAGATTTAGTTTTACATTTAACATTTCAATTTAAGATTTAGATTTGGGGATTTTATTTAAGATTTTGATTTATCATTTAGGTTTATATTCAACATTTAGCACTCATACTTGGATTTAAATCTAGATTTAGATTTAGCATTTAGGTTTAAGATTTAGATTTAAAGGGGCTGTGTCAGGTTCAAACACCAAACTATCTATCAAACGAGACAAAAAGCAAGGAATCAAGCAGAGACAGAGTTGAATTTCAAACTCCAAACTATTAAACGAGACAAGAAGCAAAGAATCAAGCACAGACAGAGTTGAATTTTGCTCATGAGGAGAGACGTATTGGGCTGCACACTCAGTCACAGTTTCACCCTACGCTCTAAGGTACAGTCTCACTTGCTCCTCTATTTATTCGGAAGGTCCCTAGTTAACATCACTGAGGCTGCTTCTGAAGGGAGGGATAATGCAAGCAGCCCCAGTAGACACAATACGTGATTATTCAGAATGGAAATGTGTTGACGCTCGTGATTTCGCCCAGTCTCTGTTTTATCTGCGTTGAGGTACTCGATGTCCGTCTTTGGCTGTCGGCAGGCAGGGTCTGGAAACAAACTGCTGATACGAGACAACTCGCAATGGAAGATTACAAGTTGTGTGCCTTTGCACAGATAGAAAAGTACAACTTCATTGATAATAACTATAGCAACGGCCTTTAAGCATAAGAGTCGTGTGACAACTTATACATAATTATTCTAACAGGCTGTTTGCAACATTTACACAGATGCCTAGTGGGCACCAACTTTCCAATGTATTTTATGCAGTAATCCCGCCCTTTAACATTTAGATTTACATTCAAATTCAACATTTAGATGTATATTTACATTTAGGGCTCATATAATATTTATATTAATATAATTTGCATTTAAGATTTACATATGACGTTTAGATTTAACATTTAGAATCAACGTTCAATTTAAACTTAAAACGTGATGAGAATGAGCTAAATATGAGAAATGTGAGTTAAATGTGAGACATGAGCTAAATGTGAGAAATGTATCCGCTAGAAAAGTGTGACTGAATTTTTACATCCGGCACAGCATAATTCCATGTACAACACCCAAAACCAGTGAAGTTGGTACGTTGTGCAAATGGTAAATAAAAACAGAAAACAACGATTTGCAAATCCTTTTCAACTTGTATTCAATTGAATAGACTGCAAAGACAAGATACTTAACGTTCGAACTGGAAAACTTTGTTATTTTTTTGCAAATATTAGCTCATTTGATGCCTGCAACATGTTTCAAAAAACCTGGCACAAGTGGCAAAAAAGACTGAGGAAGTTGAGGAATGCTCATCAAACACTTATTTGGAACATCCCACAGGTGAACAGGCTAATTGGGAACAGGTGGGTGCCATGATTGGGTATAAAAGCAGCTTCCATGAAATGCTCAGTCATTCACAAACAAGGACGGGGCGAGGGTCACCACTTTGTCAACAAATGCCTGAGCAAATTGTTTAAGAACAACATTTCTCAACCAGCTATTGCAAGGAATTTAGGGATTTCACCACCTACGGTCCGTAATATCATCAAAAGGTTCAGAGAAGCTGGAGAAATCACTGCACGTAAGTAATAATATTACGGACCTTCGATCCCTGAAATGCATGCATCAAAAAGCGACATCAGTGTGTAAAGGATATCACCACATGGGCTCAGGAGCACTTCAGAAAACCATTGTCAGTAACTAACAGTTTGTCGCTACATCTGTAAGTGCAAGTTCAAACTCTACTATGCAAAGCGAAAGCCATTTATCAACAACACCCAGAAACGCCACCGGCTTCATTGGGCCCGATCTCATCTCGGCATACCTCCGTTCCCGTGTCACGAGATGTGTGTCTCGTCTCCCCGTATTCCCTCTGCCTCCCTGGCTGCCTCTTGGATCTCGACATCCCGCCTGGACACAGACTTTTGACGCCTCGCTATTGCCCCCGACTTCCTGCCTGTCTCACGGACCTCCGAGCTTGTCTCCCCCCCCCGGACTTCCGCACCTCTCGCTCAACACTTCCAAGTAACACGCTTCAGTTAATCCCCACACACAGTCACACACACACACATTTTGGATTAATTACAATCTTCATTTCGTATTTATATACATAAATAAACATACATATATATACATATACATATATACATATACATATACATATACATATATATATATATATATATATATATATATATATATATATATATATATATATATATATATATATATATATATATATATATATATATATATATATATATATATATATATATCTTGTTGGAAGCATATCCATATTTAAGTGTTACTTCTTTCTAAACTCCTATAGTCATATAAAGAATAGCTAGTATTCTTCCTTCTTTTGAGTCTCATAGTAAGGTGTTGGCCTTCTAGATTGGAATGTGTCAGAGTAGAGATAACTCGGAGTAGTCTAAACAAAGCGAGTGGGGGCGAGGGATAGACGGAAGATCACGGGACCTCCGGGAGACCGAGCTAGACCGATCTGGACCGGGCTAGGGAACGCTTGGGTGCTGGGTTGGTCTCAGGTTTGTCCTCTAAGCTTTGAGAATAAACTACAAAATACCAACTATTGCCTGGAGATTGAATATAAACATCAGCGTATTGCCATAAAAAGAATCTGGGAGAGACTAGCAATTTGAATTCCCCATTGGAGGAATGCTGGTCAACGCAACAATATATATATATATATATATATATATATATATATATATATATATATATATATATATATATATATATATATATATATTAGGGCTGCAACAACTAATCGATTAAATCGATTAAAATCGATTATAAAAGTAGTTGCCGATTAATTTAGTCATCGATTCGTTGGATCTATGCTATGCGCATGCGCAGAGGCTTTTTAAAAAATATATATATATTTTTTGTTTTTGTTTTAAATAAACCTTTATTTATAAACTGCAACATGTACAAACAGCTGAAAAACAATAATCAAAATAAGTATGGTACAAACAGCTGAAAAACAATAATCAAAATAAGTATGGCGCCAGTATGCTGTTTTTTTTCAATAAATTACTGGAAAGGATAGAAATGTAGTTTGTCTCTTTTATCCGATTATTAATCGATTAATCGAAGTAATAATCGACAGATTAATCTATTATCAAATTAATCGTTAGTTGCAGCCCTAATATATATATATATATACTGTATATATATATATATATAAATAAATAAACCTAGAGTTAAAACGACGTCCCTGCTGTCTGTGCCGTCTTTTTCCTCCTGTACACGTAATAGTCTTTTGAGCAAATTTTATTTTCTAAGGTTTTAATTGATTTACATCTTAAGAAAACAAGGTAAGACTCAACATAAAACAATTTACTTACAGCTCTGATCATACTTACCGTTTTTTTTTAACTCACTTTTTTTCCTCCCAAAACGTTATTTTCTCTTGACTTTCTGCTCCCAGTCTGTGGAACGCTCTCCCTGACCAACTGATGGTACCACAGACTGTGGATGCTTTTAAAAAAAGGCTTAACAACCCTTCTTTTTTTTTTAAAGCCTTTTTTTTTTAGATATATGCATACTAGTTTTAGCTATTTGGCTGTTCTAGTTTTTTTTATTATCTTTTTATTTTATTTTTTTAATAGACTGTAGCACTTTGAGTGTTTACTCAATGTAAAGTGCTTTTTACAGATAAAATCTATTATTATTATTATTGACAGCAACCATTGCAATCAATTATGCAAATGAGGTGACGTTATCTAGCGATTTCCAGCGACTTTTAGGACAGCCAATAGCTGCTTTCCTTACTGGTTTGTGAGTCCCCAATACAGGAAACACAAAAAACCTCGCGAGTTTTTCCCCAACTTACCTCCCCACTTTTCCAAGTGTATTTTCCCTTGCCGTGTTTGAAGCCATTTACAAACTCGCCCTCATATTTGGAGCCGTCGAAAGACTCCTGGACGCCGCGTCCCTGTCGCCTTTGCTCGACGACTCCCAGGCTCGGAGGAGTCCCTGGCCGGGCTTTCTTCTTATCAAGCTGACATCGCAGTGTAGCACCATGGCGACTCAACAACATTTTCACAATAAATCAACCGGAAGACACTAAAACAAATGAATACGTTTGTAAAACAGGTTTATGCTTTTTTTTATAAGACTTTTTTTGTAGTTGTCAAGAGTCGTGCGGAGGTGTTTGTGGCTGTGAATCCTTTGAAATGCATGCTTTGTCAGGAATAAAGACAAAGGATGTTTATTTTGAAAGTCAACCGGCGTCATAGCAAACAGACGTCAGACAAGTGGCTGGCGATTGGACAGTAAATCTATCATATTTGGGATTGTCGCTAATATTATTAAGGATATTAAGAAGCACAGAAGGTATTGTGAGACATTTTTGAGGGTTTGAGTTTGAAGGTTGTCTCAGAATCAAGTTTGAAGAGAAAGCATTTGGGTTTGCAAATAGTCAAAAAGTTGATTTCATCTTCTTCCGCTTATCCGAGGTCGGGTCGCGGGGGCAGCAGCCTAAGCAGGGAAGCCCAGACTTCCCTCTCCCCAGCCACTTCGTCTAGCTCTTCTCAACCAAAAAGTTGATTATGTGGGGAAAACTCTTGGCTCCTTAAAGATCCACCTAGATAAACACCAGATGTTAAGTGAACATAATGTCATGGCTGTCTTTAGTTTAAAATCATTTCTACAACTCTGCATGTTTTTGTGATAGAGTGATTGGAGCACATACTTCTTGGTCACAAAAAACATTCATGAAGTTTGCTTCTTTTATGGGTCTACTGAAAATGTGAGGGTCAAAAGTATACATACAGCAATGTTAATATTTGCTTACATGTCCCTTTGGCAAGTTTCCCTGCAATAAGGCGCTTTTGGTAGCCATCCACAAGCTTCTGCTTGAATTTTTGACCACTCCTCTTGACAAAATTGGTGCAGTTCGACTAAATGTGTTGGTTTTCTGACATGGACTTGTTTCTTCAGCATTGTCCACACGTTTAAGTCAGGACTTTGAGAAAGCCATTCTAAAACCTTCATTCTAGCCTGATTTAGCCATTCCTTTACCACTTTTGAGGTGTGTTTGGGGTCATTGTCCTGTTGGAACACCCAACTGCGCCCAAGACCCAACCTCCGGGCTGATGATTTTAGCTTGTCCTAAAGAATTTGGAGGTAATCCTCCTTTTTCATTGTCCCATTTACTCTCTGTAAAGCACCAGTTCCATTGGCAGCAAAACAGGCCCAGAGCATAATACTACCACCACCATGATTGACGGTAGGCATGGTGTTCCTGGGATTAAAGGCCTCACCTTTTCTCCTCCAAACATATTGCTGGGTGTTGTGGCCAAACAGCTACATTTTTGTTTCATCTGACCACAGAACTTTCCTCCAGAAGGTCTTATCTTTGTCCATGTGATGTCAGAAAAAACAAAAATTGAGCTGTTTGTATCAATAATTGTATCTATCACAAAACTTTGTTTCAATGAGTTCCCGGCGAGCAGACAAAAGCTGTCTTTGAACTTACCAATCAAAAGGCTTGTAAAACTCCACTGTGTAGGATGGGAAGCGACATGAAGGTGTCGGTTTCTTTGATGTATTGTAATCCACAGGAAGATTTTGTCTCGACCCGAGAGCTACAAAGCAAAGAGGAAGCAGGACCTGACCCCCCCCCCTCCAGGCACCTTTTCCTTGAACTGTTTTGTGACCACAGGCAGCGGGTGTTTACAACCCCCGTCCCCTTAGAAACAGCTGTTGCCATGTAATCAGGGAAAGTCCAAATAAAAGACAATCTTTCGTCAGAACGTGGTGGGACACTGCACAAGGGTACAGGTCTACGCGTTTCTCCTCATCGAGCCACATTTTATTCTGTCTCTGTTTGATTCCTTGCTTCTTGTCTTGTTTAATAGATGTGATCAGTGTTTGAACCTGACAAAAAAATAAATGTCACAACGATGAGTAGCTTTTGGCCATTTTTATTTTGCAAAAGTAGTTTTCCGAAGAAAAAAGGTTGGAAACTATATGACAGCTTATATGGAACATTTAATAAGGTAAAAATAACATTAGACGGCCTAAATTTGCAGCATGTCACATATAACCTAGTCACGTCCGTTGTGTCCTTGAGCAAGACACTTCACCCTTGCTCCTGATGGGTGGTGGTTAGCGCCTTGCATGGCAGCTCCCGCCATCAGTGTGTGAATGTGTGTGTGAATGGGTGAATGTGGAAATAGTGTCCAAAGCGCGTTGAGTACCTTGAAGGTAGAAAAGCGCTATACAAGTATAACCCATTTACCATTTAATATCAGTCCTGCGGTTAGTTTGGAAAAGAGCCGTGATTCCCACCTGACTCCGGCAGACACTCCTCCTTGTGTCTCTTGTCCCACGCTTTGACCTTACAGGTTGTAGAGCAGTACACAACCTCGTGGCAGCGAGTGCAAGCAGTTAGTTTGACAGCGACAGAGCGACCACAGTGGTAGCAGAACTTCAATAACGGGGTCCTGGGGAAAGAAAGAAGAAATAGAGTATCTGACTAAGGATACAAAGAAGAATGGCACATTCTGGTTTATTTTTTGTTACTCTACCTTTGATTTACTGCCGTGGAAAGTGGACTTTGATTGTTTGACTCGGCATCATTTGAAAAAATGCCACCTGTGAGTAACAAAAACATTTTTTTTTAGTGAATCACCTGACTTCAAAACTGTACGCAGTTATGTATTGAGAAATAATATTGTACACTTACGCTCTTTCTGTACAGCAGCCTGTCTCAGCAGATCTCCCATCCTGCTCAGAAGTTTGCAACGTGCCTGGAATGTTTCTCTCTCCTCCACGTTGAGAGCATGGAAGGGTGTGTCGGCAATACGCACGTCCTAGACCATGGTATTACATTATTATACACAACAAATTACATGCAAATGAAGTTTCAAGCTTCATTTACACCCAAATAATCCAAAATATAGCGTAAATAACAAGATAATTTAGCACTACACTCATAAATGTGGATACATACACTATATTGCCAAAAGTATTTGGCCACCTGCCTTGACTCACATATGAACTTGAAGTGCCATCCCATTCCTAACCCATAAGGTTCAATATGATGTCGGTCCACCTTTTGCAGCTATTACAGCTTCAACTCTTCTGGGAAGGCTGTCCACAAGGTTGCGGAGTGTGTTTATAGGAATTTTTCGACCATTCTCCCAAAAGGGTCACACACTGATGTTGGTGGAGAAGGCCTGGCTCTCAGTCTCCGGTCTAATTCATCCCAAAGGTGTTCTATCGGGTTCAGGTCAGGACTCTGTGCAGGCCAGTCAAGTTCATCCACACCAGACTCTGTCATCCATGTCTTTATGGACCTTGCTTTGTGCACTGGTGCACAGTCATGTTGGAAGAGGAAGGGGCCCGCTCCAAACTGTTCCCACGAGGTCGGGAGCATGGAATAGTCCTAATTGTTTTGGTATCCTGGTATCAAAGTTCCTATCACTGGAACTAAGGGGCCAAGCCAAACTCCAAAAAAAAAAAAACACACCATAATTCCTCCTCCAACAAATTTCACACTCGGCACAATGTAGCGTTCTCCTGGCAACCTCCAAACCCAGACTGGCGACGTGCTTTACACCACTGCATCCCACGCTTTGCTTTGGACTTGCTGATGTATGGCTTAGATGCAGCTGCTCGGCCATGGAAACCCATTCCACAAATCTCTCTGCGTACTGTACGTGGGCTAATTGGAAGGTCACATGAAGTTTGGAGCTCTGTAGCAACTGACTGTGCAGAAAGTCTCTGCACTATGCTGACCTCTCTGTCAGTTTACGTGGCCTACCACTTGGTGGCTGAGTTGCTGTTGTTCCCAAACTCTTCCCTTTTTTTTTTATAATAAAGTTGACTTTGGAATATTTAGGAGAGAGGACATTTTTCACGACTGGATTTGTTGCACAGGTGGCATCCTATGACAGTTCCACGCTGGAAATCACTGAAAGCGGCCCATTCTTTCACAAATGTTTGTAGAAACAGTCTCCATGCCTAAGTGCTTGATTTTACACACCTGTGGCCGGGCCAAGTGATTAGGACACCTGATTGTCATCATTCGGATGGGTGGCCCAATACTTTTGGCAATATAGTGTATGTAGCAATACAATTTTGTGTGACTTTTTTGTATTTAAAAAAGATTCTTTCAATTCAGTTGGCATCTGTAAAGTTGTGTCACCTGACTGAAGGAGTCATGAGCGTAGTCGACTACATTTCCAATGGTATCGCCGACCTGAACTGGCATCAGCATGTCAGCACCAGCCTTTTCTAACATGTCCAACTATGTCAAAGAAACATGGATACAGTCAACAAGACAAATATTCTAATTACTAATTCAAACACAAAATATTGCATCTTGTTGCCATTTGGGTGGTTGTTGGTTTTTAACTTTTCTAAACAATTATTTAAATATTGGGCGAGACTTATGGGTCTGAAGGTGGCTCAGGTGATAGAGCGGTCGTCCAGAAACGTGATCCAGCTTCTGCCAGCCTAGTCCCTGCCGTTGTGTCCTTAAAGGCCTACTGAAATGATTTTTTTTTTTATTTAAACGGGGATAGCAGATCCATTCTATGTGTCTTACTTGATCATTTCGCGATATTGCCATATTTTTGCTGAAAGGATTTAGTAGAGAACATCGACGATAAAGTTCGCAACTTTTGGTCGCTGATAAAAAAAAAGCCTTGCCCCTACCGGAAGTAGCGTGACAACACCGGGGTAAGGACTACTCATATTTTCCTATTGTTTACACCAGCAGCGAGAGAGATTCGGACAGAGAAAGCGACGATTACCCCATTAATTTGAGCGAGGATGAAAGATTCGTGGATGAGGAACGTTAGAGTGAAGGACTAGAGTGCATGCAGGACGTATCTTTTTTCGCTCTGACCGTAACTTAGGTACAAGCTGGCTCATTGGATTCCACACTCTCTCCTTTTTCTATTGTGGATCACGGATTTGTATTTTAAACCACCTCGGATACTATATCCTCTTGAAAATGAGAGTCGAGAACGCGAAATGGACATTCACAGTGACTTTTATCTCCACGGCAATACATCGACGAAACACTTTAGCTACGGAGCTAACGTGATAGCATCGTGCATAACTGCAGATAGAAACAAAATAAACAAATCCCTGACTGGAAGGATAGACAGAAAATCAACAATACTATTAAACCATGGACATGTAACTACACGGTTAATGATGTCCAGCCTGGCGAAGCTTAACAATGCTGTTGCTAACGACGCCATTGAAGCTAACTTAGCAACCGGACCTCACAGAGCTATGCTAAAAACATTAGCTATCCACCTACGCCAGCCAGCCCTCATCTGCTCATCAACACCCGTGCTCACCTGCGTTCCAGCGATCGACGGTGCGACGAAGGACTTCAACCGATCACTGATGCGGTCGGCAAGACGGAGGAAGTTAAGGTGAGTTCGGCGGCTAACGCGTCTGCTATCCATCTCTGTCTTCCTGGTTGTGTTGCTGTAGTCCGCCACTAATACACCGATCCCACCTACAACTTTCTTCTTTGCAGTCTCCATTGTTCATTAAACAAATTGCAAAAGATTCCCCAACACAGATGTCCAGAATACTGTGGAATTTTGAAATGAAAACAGAGCTTTTTTGTATTGTATTCAATGGGGTACCAATACTTCTGCATCAACTGATTCCGTCACGCGCATACGTCATCATATCTAGATGTTTTCAACCGGAAGTGTGGCGGGAAATTTAAAATGTCACTTTATAAGTTAACCCGGCCGTATTGGCTTGTGTTGCAATGTTAAGATTTCATAATTGATATATGAACTATCTGCGTGGTCGGTAGTAGTGGCTTTCAGTAGGCCTTTAAGCAAGACAATGCACCCACCTTGTTCCCCTGGCTACCACACTAATGTATAAATGACAACAAAAAGTTTGTTGCAGGACTCGCTTAAAAATGTGATTCTTAATCTCAACGGGACTTTCCTGGGTAAATAAAGATTTAAAACAACTGCAGCAAATATTTCTAAATTCATGGTTAACTTTGGTTATCCCTTTTTAGCAAATGAACACAAATGGACGGAGACAACATTGATGGAGTAACAGAAACCACATTTTGGGTGTGGTAATAGATGATAAATTAATTGGAAATCTCACATAAAAATATATATGACATACAGTGGCAAATACAGTATATTTATATAATGGATCAAGAAAAATACTTTCTTAGTTCACAAAAATCACTTCATATCTTCTACTGCTTGATAGTGTTACCATATCTAAGTTATTGTGTAGAAATATGGGGAAATAATTCCAAAAGCGCAGTACATATTACATATACTTGTAAAGAACATCATGTCATGGCTGTCTTGAGTTTCCAATCATTTCTACAACTCTGATTTTTTTGTGATGTAGTGATTGGAGCACATACTTGTTGGTCACAAAAAACATTCATGAAGTTTGCTTCTTTTATGAATTTATTATGGCTCTACTGAAAATGTGAGCAAATGTGCTGGGTCAAAAGTATACATACAGCAATGTTAATATTTGCTTACATGTCCCTTGGCAAGTTTACCTGCAATAAGGCGCTTTTGGTAGCCATCCACAAGCTTCTGGTTGAATGTTTGACCACAAAATTGGTGCAATTCAGCTAAATGTGTTGCTTTTCTGACATGGACTTGTTTCTTCAGCATTGTCCACACGTTTAAGTCAGGACTTTGGGAAGGCCATCCTAAAATCTTAATTCTAGCCTGATTTAGCCATTCCTTTACCACTTTTGACGTGTGTTTGGGGTCATTGTCCTGTTGGAACACCCAACTGCGCCCAAGACCCAACCTCCGGGCTGACGATTTTAGCTTGTCCTGAAGAATTTGGAGGTAATCCTCCTTTTTCATTGTCCCATTTACTCTCTGTAAAGCACCAGTTCCATTGGCAGCAAAACAGGCCCAGAGCATAATACTACCACCACCATGCTGGACAGTAGGTATGGTGTTCCTGGGAATAAAGGCCTCACATATTGCTGGGTATTGTGGCCAAACAGCTCAATTTTTGTTTCATCTGACCACAGAAATTTCCTCTAGAAGGTCTTATCTTTGTCCATGTGATGTCACAAAAAAATAAGAGTTGTAGAAATGATTGGAAACTCAAGACAGCCATGACATTATGCTCTTTACAAGTGTATGTAAACTTTTGACCACGACTGTAATGTTGGATATAGAGAACATTCAAATCATCTATGTATGGAATCCAAATGACTAAAATGTATTGATTTGGTGCAGCTCCACACAGTGAAAATTATGTACAATGCAAACTAAAACCTGCTACCAAAGAATGTACAACAAAAGAGAAGAAATATAATATTAGAGGAAAATCCGAACTTAAAACTTTTGTATGCATGTACGACGCTTAAGACTTCTAGCATATCCGTATACGGTAGTACATTTTAGAATGGACTAAGCCAGGGGTCGGCAACCCGCGGCTCTTTAGCGCCGCCCTAGTGGCTCTCTGAAGCTTTTTAAAAAATGTATGAAAAATGGAAAAAGATGAGGGGAAAAAATATATATTTTTTGTTTTAATATGGTTTCCGTAGGAGGACAAACATGACACAAACCTCCCTAATTGTTATAAAGCACACTGTTTATATTAAACATGCTTCACTGATTCGAGTATTTGGCGAGCGCCGTTTTGTCCTACTAATTTTGGCGGTCCTTGAACTCACCGCAGTTTGTTACATGTATAACTTTCTCCGACTTTCTAGGACGTGTTTTATGCCACTTTTTTTTCTGTCTCATTTTGTCCACCAGACTTTTAACGTTGTGCGTGAATGCACAAAGGTGAGTTTTGTTGATGTTATTGACTTGTGTGGAGTGCTAATCAGACATATTTGGTCACTGCATGACTGCAAGCTAATCGATGCTAACATGCTATTTAGGCTAGCTATATGTACATATTGCATCATTATGCCTCATTTGTAGCTATATTTGAGCTCATTTAGTTTCCTTTAAGTCATCTCAATTCAATGTATATCTCATGACACACTATCTGTATGTAATATGGCTTTTAATTTGTTGTGGCTCCAGACACATTTGTTTTTGTATTTTTGCTCCAATATGGCTCTTTCAACATTTTGGGTTGCCGACCCCTGGACTAAGCAAAGAAATCAAACAATATGACTCAGTTCAAGAGGCTGTTCAAACTACAAGTGTTTACTAAGTACAAAGAAGAAACATGTTGATGAATATATTGAACTTAATTGAAAATTGAATATAATTCATCTCATTGTGAGAATCAGGGTTGACATGAAGACTTATAAAGAGAACTGCTGTATTTAGAATTCACTATAGAATGTAAACGGTGTTGCAAAGTTAGAACAGGAAATGAACATATGTGTTAGAAATGTATATGAAGTGGAAAAAGGTTAGGATTAAATAAGCCTTGCTTCTTCATACTCCTTTTCAGACATGTTGTAAAGAGTAATGAGAATTTGCAAGTTATATGACGCGTCGCGTTGTAAATGTGTGCATGTTCGAAATAAATTGATACCATACCAAAGTGTGTTTGTGTGTGGGCAAGTACCAATTTTGCCCTTTTGCCATCGAGACAGTAGTTGAAGTTACTGAGGGCACAAAGGGCACTGCCCACTCCACAACCCAAGGGAAGGTTGGGATCAGCACCTCCCTTTAAGAGCTCCTCCACTGCCTACAAGAAGGGGGAAAAAAACACGAGTTAATGAATGATGCAGCACAGAAAGAGCAAGTGTGAAGCATTTACCATGTCATTGCCACTTGATATTGCTAAGGAAAGAGGTGAATGTCCACTCCAAAGGAGGTCAGTTCGGGCCCTGTGGGAGACTAAGAGGAATACCACCTTGCTGGCATTCTGCACCAAAACAAGCAGGGAAGTTGATTAAAAAGACAAGCGGTACAATGAAGTTTTGTTTTTTATCAGCATTGTTTTGGTCAGATTATTCTTAAATTTAAGAAAAAACCTTTTGTAATTGGTAGGTAATGCAGATACCTGACAATCTGACCTGGTCCCTACTAAATAAATGAGGAGGCGTGGAGCTCCCTCAGAGCGGTGGGGTGACACTGTACTGTACGGGCACACACGCGCTCTCCTCATGAGCTACATTGAATCCTGTCTCTGTTTGATTCCTTGCTTCTTGTCTTGTTTAATAGATAGTTCGGTGTTTGAACCTGACACTAAGTCTAACGGTGTGACCGTACATTGTTTCAGATTTTTCCGATACAGAGCTTTGGGTTCAGCTTTTTGCCATTGTTGAATTAAGTCAACAAGGATTCCTGTCATTGATGTTGTCATGAATTACACAGTATCTGTCAGAATAATTGTATCTAAGTTATTACAAAACTTTGTGTTTCAATGAGTTCCCGGCGAGCGGACAAAAGCGGTCTTTGATCCTACCAAGCAAAAGGCTTGTAAAACTCCACTGTGTAGGATGGGAATCGACATGAAGGTGTCGGTTTCTTTGATGCATTGTAATCCACAGGAAGATTTTGTTTTGACCCGAGATCTACAAAGCGGAGAGGAATCAGGACCTGACTCCCCTCCAGGCACCTTTTCTTTGAACTGTTTTACGACCTTTTCTTTGAACTGTTTTGTAACCAAAGGCGATGGCTGTTTACGACCCCCCTCCCTTAGAAACAGCTGTTGCCATGTAATCAGGGAAAGTCCAAATAAAAGAGGACGCGTACAATCTTTCGTCAGAGCGTGGGACGACACTGTGCAAGGGTACAGTGTCTACGCGTGTCTCTCCTCAATTGAGCTAAATTGAATTCTGTCTCTGTTTAATTCCTTGCTTCTTGTCTTGTTTAATAGATGTCATCAGTGTTTGAACCTGACAGTATTAATAATCAACAACAAATAAGCCCACCTGTGACATATTGTAGTGCATTTAACAGACCGGACCCTGCATGTATTTGTGTTACATACAGTTAATCTTTAGTCATTCGGTAACATTGTTATTATGAACTCACACAGTGATCAGTGTCCCGCTGGCAGGCCATGTGCAGAGCTGTCCGACCTCCCTCTAACAGACGTGGCTTCTCACTGGTCCTCAGTGGTAATTTTGCCATCCTGGAAACCTGCGAAACAGTCACAATAGTTTGAGCAATTTAAGTATGACCGCAGTATTTGGAGGTACACACCTTATCTGGTTGATACATTTCATCATGGTCACCTGCCCGTGCGTCCGGGTCAGACAAAGCATGCAGCAGTAGTTCTGTGATTTTGGGACCCTCCGGGCCTGGCAGGGCTGCTGCCACATGCAGAGGGTAAAGTCCTTTCCTCTGCAACACAGTCCAATTATTTACGTTTTTACAGCAACTGAAAGGTCGCATGAGGAATGAAAAAAGGGGTCGTAAGTCCATCCATCCATCTTCTTCCGCTTATCCGAGGTCGGGTCGCGGGGGCAGCAGCCTAAGCAGGGAAACCCAGACTTCCCTCTCCCCAGCCACTTCGTCCAGCTCCTCCCGGGGGATCCCGAGGCGTTCCCAGGCCAGCCGGGAGACATAGTCTTCCCAACGTGTCCTGGGTCTTCCCCGTGGCCTCCTACCGGTCGGACGTGCCCGTTCGGGTGGCATCCTGACCAGATGCCCGAACCACCTCATCTGGCTCCTCTCCATGTGGAGGAGCAGCGGCTTTACTTTGAGCTCCCCCCGGATGGCAGAGCTTCTCACCCTATCTCTAAGGGAGAGACCCGCCACCCAGCGGAGGAAACTCATTTGGGCCGCTTGTACCCGTGATCTTGTCCTTTCGGTCATAACCCAAAGCTCATGACCATAGGTGAGGATGGGAACGTAGATCGAGCGGTAAATTGAGAGCTTTGCCTTCCGGCTCAGCTCCTTCTTCACCACAACGGACCGATACAGCGTCCGCATTACTGAAGACGCCGCACCGATCCGCCTGTCGATCTCACGATCCACTCTTCCCTCACTCGTGAACAAGACTCCGAGGTACTTGAACTCCTCCACTTGGGGCAGGGTCTCCTCCGCAACCCGGAGATGGCACTCCACCCTTTTCCGGGCGAGAACCATGGACTTGGACTTGGAGGTGCTGATTCTCATCCCAGTCGCTTCACACTCGGCTGCGAACCGATCCAGTGAGGTCGTAAGTGACGATTGTAAAGCATAAATGTCTGACAATGGTCATAAAACAGAGTTATAAGGCACATTTTTTTCATTGAATAAATACGGAGGCACACCACCAGCAGAAACATTAAAAAATGAAACTCCACCGGGTTGTCTTTTTTTTAAAGTTCGTTGTTGTTTTCCTGTGTGTAGTGCTTTAGTTCCTGTCTTGCGCTGTTATTTTGGTGGCTCTTCCTGTTTTGTTGGTGTTTTCCTGTAGCAGGCGTTGAGGGGATCCGGTTTGGTGGCTGCAGGATTAGGTCTCTGCTTTTTGCAGACGATGTGGTCCTGATGGCTTCATCTGGCCAGGATCTTCAGCTCTCACTGGATCGGTTCGCAGCCGAGTGTGAAGCGACTGGGATGAGAATCAGCACCTCCAAGTCCGAGTCCATGGTTCTCGCCCGGGAAAGGGTGGAGTGCCATCTCCGGGTTTGGGAGGAGATCTTACCCCAAGTGGGGGAGTTCAAGTACCTCGGAGTCTTGTTCACGAGTGAGGGAAGAGTGGATGGTGAGATCGACAGGCGGATCGGTGCGGCATCTTCAGTAATGCGGACGCTGTATCGATCCGTTGTGGTGAAGAAGGAGCTGAGCCGGAGGGCAAAGCTCTCAATTTACCGGTCGATCTACGTTCCCATCCTCACCTATGGTCATGAGCTTTGGGTTATGACCCAAAGGACAAGATCACGGGTACAAGCGGCCGAAATGAGTTTCCTCCGCCGGGTGGCGGGTCTCTCCCTTAGAGATGGGGTGAGAAGCTCTGTCATCCGGGTGGAGCTCAAAGTAAAGCCGCTTAGATTAGGTGGTTCGGGCATCTGGTCAGGATGCCACCCGAACGCGTCCCTAGGGAGGTGTTTGGGGCACGTCCGACCGGCAAGGGGCCAAGGGGAAGACCCAGGACACGTTGGGAAGACTATGTCTCCCGGCTGGCCTGGGAACGCCTCGGGATCCCCCGGGAGGAGCTGGACGAAGTGGCTGGGGAGAGGGAAGTCTGGGCTTCCCTGCTTAGGCTGCTGCCCCCGCGACCCGACCTTGGATAAGCAGAAGAAAATGGATGGATGGATGGATGGAGCTTCACGCCTTCCTTTGAGTGCTATTGCCTGACCTGCTTTGTATTGGCAAACAAGACTATTTCAGTTGTGCGGACGCTATCCTTCTTCGTGGGGACTGTTATGATCCGCTGCCCGGATCATATTTCTGTTTACGTTTTCAAGTCACTTGTGTTTTTCTGCTAGTCTTGATCTCTTTCTAGTTCCTGTTTAAGCACTTCTGAGTTTGGTTACCATAGTTACTGATTACTTTCACCTGCCGCGGGTGTTCCCGACGTGCACCTGTTTCTCATTACTGTCATCATTATATAAGCCTGCCTTTCCATTCAGTCTGTCTTGCATCGTAGTTTGTGTTCACACAACAGTTGACGACTTTTGTTTCCTGCTCTTTCGCGACTAGTTTTCACACTAGGCTATTTTGGCTTGCTAGCTCCCACGCTAGTCTTTTAGTTTTGTACTTTAAGTGCTATGAGCACCTGTTTATTTGTTCCTGTCTGATTTATGCTTTAATAAATCAATTCTTTACCTGCAAGCTGTGTCCGAAGCCCGATCTGCATCCCTGGGAGAACGAACACCCGCACCATGCGACCTGGTCGTCACAAATTATTTATATAATACATTTATATTTACATATTTCACGACCATGTAGACCGATTTGCCCGAAGTGACGAACATTTATTCGAGCACTTTAGGCTACCTCAGCAGTCCCCCCTTTCTCAAACTTACCTTTTGACATTATGTATTTCCCCCGCGGGATAACACGAATTTCAGTTCTGTAATCTGTTTGTGTTTTCTCCGTGTGTTTGATGTTCGAATTTTCTGCCGGAATTGTGCCCTTATATGGGGAATCAAGGGCGTTTACCTATTCAAATTACGGAATTAAGGCTGTTTACATATGCATATTGGGGAAATAAGGGCGTGTTTGTATGCAAATTATGATAGACATGCACGCACTAACCATTTGGCATTCAGCAACTTAAGAACAGCAGGTGGGAACAATTTGGCCGTTTAAGAACATGTCATGAATTTAAATGGACTCCTCTTAGGAAATCACTTAGGAAGAAAGATAAGAGGAAAAGTTAAGAACTTATTGCTGAATGGGGCCCGGTGTCACTGTGACGACCGGGTCGCATGGTGCGGGTGTTTGTTCTCCCAGGGATGCAGATCGGGCTTCGGAAAGGCAGGCTTATATAATGATGACAGTAATGAAAAACAGGTGCGCGTCGGGAACACCCGCGGCAGGTGAAAGTAATCAGTAACTATGGTAACCAAACTCAGAAGTGCTTAAACAGGAACTAGAAAGAGATCAAGACTAACAGAAAAACACAAGTGACTAGAAAACGTAAACAGAAATATGATCCGGGCGGCGGATCATAACATAATTATTGTAATTCCTATATATCCCATTAATTCCATGAATAATCAAAAAATAGTCAATATTTCCAAACTTCCCGAGCTTAACTTTCCGTGGTAAATTTCCACCCCTTTGCAACCCTAGTGGTTGAAAGACACTGATATAGAGGAATACATTTGTATGCTACCTCAGGTGGGAGAGAGACATCTGTCCGAGCGGTACACAGTAGAAGTTTCTTGACAGTCTGAGTATCTCCTGCCATAATGGCCACAAATAGGACGGGTAAGGGGACGCTGGAAGTGTTGGGGTCAGCTCCCCGGTCCAGCAGCAGATTCAGTGTGCTCAAACGTGCACGATGCCTGGTCACACAAACACATTGACAATAAACACGGACACAAAATGGAAAGTAAACAGAGATAAAACACACTCAAACTTCATTGCAGCCATTCTGCGAACAGTCTCCGGAGTATCGGAGTGCTGAGAACATCCAGTGTGACTCAAAGCTTCTGCTGCGCCCTGTAGAACTTCCTCTGTGACCTCTATGTTGTAGCTGTTCATGGAGCAAGAAGACGCAAAGGATTGTGGTCCGGTCAGGTTTTTGTCAGTGTTCTGCTGCAAAACACAGAAGAAAAGGTTCGTAGGGCTAAAAGTTGACAAGACAAAGCCGAATGTCTCTGCTGTGCACCTTAACTGACAAATATTCTTGCCACTCCACACTGCCCAGTAAAACGTGGCCATCCAACACTTGAATAGAGCGCTTTGAAAGTAGCGCCTTCTTCTCCTGGTTCTCCTCGTCTTCTTCCAATTCCTCAGCCCCATTCAAGTTTGTCAGTATCATATTTCCACCTTCGCCCAATTCGGCATCTTCACTTCTGGTTTTTACTTCAAGCTCTGTATAATTTGCCACGTTACATACAGCTTTGCGGTTTCTCCCCTGTCCAGTTCCTCCGTCCGTGGAAAGCTCACTGAACCCGCTGGGATGAAACCGGACGCCTCCTGACACATCATCTGTTGTCCTGAGGTGGGGGAAAAAGCCATGTTGCACAATAAGTAGTGGAAGGTGGTTAAGAAATAACACTTAACCAATTTTACATTTGACCCTTTTTACCTGGTTAATGCAATATTCATGCAATGAAACTAGTAATTATACACTACATTGCCAAAAGTATTTGGCCACTCATCCAAATGATGAGGTGTATAAAATCAAGCACTTAGGCATGGAGACTGTTTCTACAAACATTTGTGAAAGAATGGGCCGCTCTCAGTGATTTCCAGCGTGGAACTGTCATAGGATGCCACCTGTGCAACAAATCCAGTCGGGAAATTTCCTCGCTCCTAAATATTCCAAAGTCAACTGTCGGCTTTATTATAAGAAAATGGAAGAGTTTGGGAACAACAGCAACTCAGCCACCAAGTGGTAGGCCACGTAAACTGACAGAGAGGTCAGCATAGTGCAAATACTTTCTGCACAGTCAGTTGCTACAGAGCTCCAAACTTCATGTGACCTTCCAATTAGCCCACGTACAGTACGCAGAGAGCTTCATGGAATGGGTTTCCATGGCCGAGCAGCTGCATCTAAGCCACGCATCACCAAGTCCAATGCAAAGCGTGGGATGCAGTGGTGTAAAGGACATCACCACTGGACTCTAGAGCAGTGGTGACGCCTTCTCTGGACTGATGAATCACACTTTTCCATCTGGCAATCTGATGGACCAGTCTGGGTTTGGAGGTTGCCAGGAGAACGGGACATTTCGGATTGCATTGTGCTGAGTGTGAAATTTGGTGGAGGAGGAATTATGGTGTGGGGTTGTTTTTCAGGAGTTGGGCTTGGCCCCTTAGTTCCAGTGAAAGGAACTTTGAATGCTCCAGGATACCAAAACATTTTGGACAATTCCATGCTCCCAACCTTGTGGGAACAGTTTGGAGCGGGCAAATTCCTCTTCCAACATGACTGTGCACCAGTGCACAAAGCAAGGTCCATAAAGACATGGATGACAGAGTCTGGTGTGGATGAACCTGACTGGCCTGCACAGAGTCCTGACCTGAACCCGATAGAACACCTTTGGGGTGAAATTAGAACGGAGACTGAGAGCCAGGCCTTCTCCACCAATGCACTTTTGGAAGAATGGTGGAAAATTCCTATAAACAGCCTTCCAAGAAGTGTAAAACTCTGTAATAGCTGCACAATTTGTGTCTTGCATCCTAGGAACCCTTTAGGACAGTGGTCCCCAACTTTTTTTGCACCACGGACCGGTTTAATGTAGGCATTATTTTCAGGGGCTGGCTTCCCACTTGTGAAAAATACAACTGACTATAACGCTGACTTAGTGGGAGCCTCGGGCTTGTTTCTTTGCAATGAGATGCAGATGGAAATCAGCCTTTGGCTACAATCTGTCACATTTCTATTTGATGTGTTCATTAATGTGCATTGTATCATGTCACAAAGTTATAACAAATGGCAACTTTCTATGAGGAGTTTTATTGTACATCTATAAACGAGCTTATTGGTGTGTCTAGTGCGGGGGTCGGCAACCCGCGGCTCTAGAGCCGCATGCGGCTCTTTAGCGCCGCCCTAGTGGCTCTCTGGAGATTTTTCAAAAATGTATGAAGAATGGAAAAAGATGAGGGGGAAAAAAAAATCAATTTTTTTGTTTTAGTATGGTTTCTGTAGGAGGACAAACATGACACAAACCTCCGTAATTGTTATAAATCACACTGTTTATATTAAATATGCTTCACTGATTCAAGTATTTGGCGAGCGCCGTTTTGTCCTACTTATTTTGGCGGTCCTTGAACTCACCGTATAGTCTGTTTACATGCATAACTTTCTCCGACTTTCTAGGACGTGTTTTATGCCACTTCTTTTTCTGTCTCATTTTGTCCACCACACTTTTAACGTTGTACATGAGTGCACAAAGGTGAGTTTTGTTGATGTTATTGACTTGTGTGAAGTGCTAATCAGACATATTTGGTCACTGCATGACTGCAGGCTAATCGATGCTAACATGCTATTTAGGCTAGCTATATGTACATATTGCATCATTATGCCTCATTTGTAGCTATATTTGAGCTCATTTAGTTTCCTTTAAGTCCTCTTAATTAAATTTATATCTCATGACACATGTAATATGGCTTTTAATTTTTTGCGGCTCCAGACAGATTTGTTTTTGTTTTTTTGGTCCAATATGGCTCTTTCAACATTTTGGGTTGCCGACCCCTGCTCTAGTGCACAGGTGTCAAACTCAAGGCCCGCGGGCCAAATCTGGCCCTCCACGTCATTTTATATATGTCCTGCAAAAGCCTGGAAATAATATTTGTCAATAAAATACCTTATATATTCTTCCTTTACCTTCTTATTTTCTTACTAAAGGTATTAGGTTTTTTTTGTAGTTTGACAGGGAAAAAAATAGTGTCCAATATTGCAACAAATATTATATTATCTAATTTTGTTGGTCAAAATCCAAATAAATTCTTAAATATCTGCTTAACTTATGATTTCGAAGCAAGTTATCCATCAAATTGTACACTATAAAAATGACCAATAAAGTTCAAGTTAAAGTACCAATGATAGTCACACACACACACACTAGGTGTGGCGAAATTATTCTCTGCATTTGACCCATCACCCTTGTTCACCCCCTGGGAGGTGAGGGGAGCAGTGAGCAGCAGCGGTGGCCGCGCCCGGGAATCATTTTTGGTGATTTAACCCCCAATTCCAACCCTTTATGCTGAGTGCCAAGCAGGGAGGTAATGGCTCCCATTTTTATAGTCTTTGGTATGACTCGGCCGGGGTTTGAACTCATAGATTTTACTGTAAAATTTAGGGAGTTTTTTTTTTAACAGCATATTACTGTAAGTTGGAAAAAAAACAACCAATGTTTGTTTTCTGACAGTAAAATTCTGTCGACTGAGCTGTCAGGTTTTTTTTTTGGTTTTTTAAATCCATGGTTGATGATTTTATGGTACCACATTTTATTATGGTAAAAAAACTGGCAGTAGCCAAAATAAAATTAAACAGCGGTACTGTATTTCTATTTATAGTAATATGTTGTAGAAAATAAAAAATAATAAAATAACACCACATATTTTACAGTAAAATTATTTTTTTTCTGTAAAAAGCAGTGGTCAAATCCACATATTTTTTTTACTCTTTACGTAAATTGTTTTTAAAATATTTAAATTAATTAATTATTTACTGTTACAAGCGGCCCTCTGTTGGGGACATCTCTGCACTGCTGACCCGTCTCTGCTCGGGATGGTCCCCTGCTGGCCCCACTATGGACTGGACTCTCACTATTATGTTGGATCCACTATGGACTGGACTTTCACTATTATGTTAGATCCACTATGGACTGGACTCTCACTATTATGTTGGATCCACTATGGACTGGACTTTCACTATTATGTTAGATCCACTATGGACTGGACTCTCACACTATTATGTTAGATCCACTATGGACTGGACTCTCACTATATTATGTTAGATCCACTATGGACTGGACTTTCACACTATTATGTTAGATCGACTATGGACTGGACTCCCACAATATTATGTTAGATCCACTATGGACTGGACTCTCACTATTATGTTAGATCCACTATGGACTGGACTCCCACAATATTATGTTAGATCCACTATGGACTGGACTCTCACTATTATGTTAGATCCACTATGGACTGGACTCTCACTATTATGTTGGATCCACTATGGACTGGACTTTCACTATTATGTTAGATCCACTATGGACTGGACTCTCACTATTATGTTGGATCCACTATGGACTGGACTTTCACTATTATGTTAGATCCACTATGGACTGGACTCTCACACTATTATGTTAGATCCACTATGGACTGGACTCTCACTATATTATGTTAGATCCACTATGGACTGGACTTTCACACTATTATGTTAGATCGACTATGGACTGGACTCCCACAATATTATGTTAGATCCACTATGGACTGGACTCTCACTATTATGTTAGATCCACTATGGACTGGACTCTCACTATATTATGTTAGATCCACTATGGACTGGACTTTCACACTATTATGTTAGATCCACTATGGACTGGACTCTCACTATTATGTTAGATCCACTATGGACTGGACTCTCACAATATTATGTTAGATCCACTATGGACTGGACTCTCACTATTATGCTAGATCCACTATGGACTGGACTCTCACACTATTATGTTAGATCCACTATGGACTGGACTCTCACAATATTATGTTAGATCCACTATGGACTGGACTCTCACTATTATGTTGGATCCACTATGGACTGGACTCTCACACTATTATGTTAGATCCACTATGGACTGGACTCTCACACTATTATGTTAGATCCACTATGGACTGGACTCTCACTATATTATGTTAGATCCACTATGGACTGAACTCTCACTATTATGTTAGATCCACTATGGACTGGACTCTCACACTATTATGTTAGATCCACTATTGACTGGACTCTCACACTATTATGTTAGATCCACTATGGACTGGACTCTCACACTATTATGTTAGATCCACTATGGACTGGACTCTCACTATATTATGTTAGATCCACTATGGACTGGACTTTCACACTATTATGTTAGATCGACTATGGACTGGACTCCCACAATATTATGTTAGATCCACTATGGACTGGACTTTCACACTATTATGTTAGATCGACTATGGACTGGACTCCCACAATATTATGTTAGATCCACTATGGACTGGACTCTCACTATTATGTTAGATCCACTATGGACTGGACTCTCACAATATTATGTTAGATCCACTATGGACTGGACTCTCACTATTATGCTAGATCCACTATGGACTGGACTCTCACTATTATGTTGGATCCACTATGGACTGGACTTTCACTATTATGTTAGATCCACTATGGACTGGACTCTCACTATTATGTTGGATCCACTATGGACTGGACTTTCACTATTATGTTAGATCCACTATGGACTGGACTCTCACACTATTATGTTAGATCCACTATGGACTGGACTCTCACTATATTATGTTAGATCCACTATGGACTGGACTTTCACACTATTATGTTAGATCGACTATGGACTGGACTCCCACAATATTATGTTAGATCCACTATGGACTGGACTCTCACTATTATGTTAGATCCACTATGGACTGGACTCTCACAATATTATGTTAGATCCACTATGGACTGGACTCTCACTATTATGCTAGATCCACTATGGACTGGACTCTCACACTATTATGTTAGATCCACTATGGACTGGACTCTCACAATATTATGTTAGATCCACTATGGACTGGACTCTCACTATTATGTTGGATCCACTATGGACTGGACTTTCACTATTATGTTAGATCCACTATGGACTGGACTCTCACACTATTATGTTAGATCCACTATGGACTGGACTCTCACACTATTATGTTAGATCCACTATGGACTGGACTGTCACCCACATCTGTGGTCCTCTCCAATGTTTCTCATAGTCATTCTCATTGACATCCCACTGGGGTGAGTTTTTCCTTGCCCTTATGTGGGATCTGAACCGAGGATGTCGTTGTGGCTTGTGCAGCCCTTTGAGACACTCGTGATTTAGGGCTATATAAGTAAACATTGATTGATTGATTGGTCTAATGGCAGCAATGACTGCGGTGTGGCCCTCAATTAAGACAAGTTTGACACCCCTGGTCTAGTGGGACAGGCCAAAGTTAAGTCGGAGAAAATGCAGTCCTTTATAAATGATTTAATGTTTCTCTCCGGCCTGGTAGCAAATACGTCCCTGGACCGCTGCTTTAGGAGACATTCAAAACACTCAACTCGTTCGCGGAAGTCACATTTTTACCTTCAGACAAAGACCTCCTTATATGCGCTATGCTGAGGACCCCACAATCAGTGGGGTCCTCATTTTGCATGAAGGTGTTTTTTTTTAATAATTGTTCTGCTTGGGTCCCAAATTTAGCGAGTGAGACTGGCCCCTAACCAAAAGGGGAACACGTTAAAAAGCTCTGTACCGGTGTAAGGTTAGAAGGACTTGAAACTGTGTGTAAATATGCCTACTGGTCAGAGAGGTGATTCTGGTTGAGCTGGATTGTGTCACAAGTCCAAGGTCTGTTGTTTGAGCCCGGTGAGTCAGTACTTAAGTCCAGGGGGCCGATCTGAGGTTTCTTCTTGCACAATGGCATCAAACCCTGGTACAGTACACATGGGAATAAACATACATCAGTTATAGAAACAGATTGTAGCATTGAAATCTACACTATATTGCCAAAAGTATTTGGCTACCCATCCAAAATGATGAGAATCAGGTGTCCTAATCACTTGGCCCGGCCACAGGTGTATCAAATCAAGCACTTAGGCATGGAGACTGTTTCTACAAACGTTTGTGAAGGAATGGGCCGCTTTCAGTGATTTCCAGCGTGGAACTGTCATAGGACGCCACCTGTGCAACAAACGCTTTTCCATCTGGCAATCTGATGGACCAGTCTGGGTTTGGAGGTTGCCAGGAAAACGCTACATTTCGGACTGCATTTTGCCGAGTGTGAAATTTGGTGGAGGAGGAATTATGGTTATTTTTCAGGAGTTGGGCTTGGCCCCTTAGTTCCAGTGAAAGCAACTTTGAATGCTCCAGGATACCAAAACATTTTGGACAATTCTGACATGGATGACAGAGTCTGGTGTGGATGAACTGGACTGGCCTGCACAGAGTCCTGACCTGAACCCGATAGAACGCCTTTGGGATGAATTAGACCGGAGACTGAGAGCCAGGCCTTCTCCACCAACGTCAGTGTGTGACCTCACCAATGCGCTTTTGGGAAGAATGGTGGAAAATTCCTATAAAAACACTCTGCAACCTTGTGGACAGCCTTCCCAGAAGTGTAAAACGCTGTCATAGCTGCAAAAAGTGAACAGACATCATATTGAACCCTATGGGTTAGGAATGGGATGGCACTTCAAGTTCATATGTGGGTCACCTTGCCTTTATGGCTTGAGTTCAGATTTTCGGGGGCTTCTGGGGATCCCAAATACACACAAATAGGTGCATACAGGTAAGAAAAGTTTGTCTTGCATCATAGGAATCCTTTAGGACAGTGGTCCCCAACCTGTTTTGCACCACGGACCGGTTTAATGTCGGCATTATTTTTCAGGGACCGGCTTCCCACTTGTGAAAAATACAACTCACTATAACACCGACTTAGTGGGAGCCTCGGGCTTGTTTCTTTGCAATGAGATGCAGATGGAAAATCAGCCTTTGGCTACAATCTGTCACATTCTGGTGGAGTCTGGTGTGGATGAACTTGACTGGCCTGCACAGAGTCCTGACCTGAACCCGATAGAACGCCTTTGGGATGAATTAGACCGGAGACTGAGAACCAGGCCTTCTCCACCAACATCAGTGTGTGACCTCACCAATGCGCTTTTGGGAAGAATGGTGGAAAATTCCTATAAAAACACTCTGCAACCTTGTGGACAGCCTTCCCAGAAGTGTAAAACATGGATGACAGAGTCTGGTGTGGATGAACTTGACCGGCCTGCACAGAGTCCTGACCTGAACCCGATAGAACGCCTTTGGGATGAATTAGACCGGAGACTGAGAACCAGGCCTTCTCCACCAACATCAGTGTGTGACCTCACCAATGCGCTTTTGGGAAGAATGGTGGACAATTCCTATAAAAACACTCTGCAACCTTGTGGACAGCCTTCCCAGAAGTGGAAAACATGGATGACAGAGTCTGGTGTGGATGAACTTGACTGGCCTGACCTGAACCCAATAGAACGCCTTTGGGATGAATTAGACCGGAGACTGAGAGCCTCACCAATGCACTTTTGGAAGAATGTTGGAAAATTCCTATAAACACACGCCGCAACCTTGTGGACAGCCTTCCCAGAAGTGTAAAACGCTGTAATAGCTGCAAAAAGTGGACCGACATCATATCGAACCCTATGGGTTAGGAATGAGTCGGAAGGCAAAGCTCTCAATTTACCGGTCGATCTACGTTCCCATCCTCACCTATGGTCATGAGCTTTGGGTTATGACCCAAAGGACAAGATCACGGGTACAAGCGGCCGAAATGAGTTTCCTCCGCCGGGTGGCGGGTCTCTCCCTTAGAGATAGGGTGAGAAGCTCTGTCATCCGGGCGGAGCTCAAAGTAAAGCCGCTGCTCCTCCACATGGAGAGGAGCCAGATGAGGTGGTTCGGGCATCTGGTCAGGATGCCACCCGAACGCCTCCCTGGTTTAGGGCACGTCCGACTGGTAGGAGGCCACAGGGAAGACCCAGGACACGTTGGGAAGACTATGTCTCCCGGCTGGCCTAGGAACGCCTCGGAATCCCCCGGGAGGAGCTGGACGAAGTGGCCGGGGAGAGGAATGTCTGGCCTCGGATAAGTGGAAGAAGATGGATGGATTGGTTAGGGTTCATATGCGAGTCAAGGCAGGTGGCCAAATACTCTTGGCAATATAGTGTACATGAGGTAAAACTCTTACTTGTGCTTTGGCTGGAAGTCCAGCAAACGTGTGTAAAGACTCAAAGGGATAGTAAAGAACATGGCACACAGACAAGGCTGACACGCCCTCGTCATTGAGCTTGTCAATATCAGCACCCATATCTAACAACAAGTCAATCACCTCATTGTGGCAGTTTACCTGTAAAACAAAACAAGAGAATTAGCAGGTAATAGGCAAAGATAAACAAAGCAATCAAAACCAGGCTAATAATTTACTGTGGCGCCAATTAATGCAGTGTGTCCTTGAGAATCTGCAACATCCGGGTGAACAAGGCCATCCAGGAGAAGCTTTAAAACAGATTGCCGTTCTCCTTTGGCAGCCTGCTGGATCAACAGCTCTGAAGTGACTTCCAAAGGTCCATTCGGACCAAAACTGTCCCTTTTCAACGAAAGAACTGCTGCAATGTCCCAGTCCAAATTTCCAGCCAGTCGTCTGTGCGAAACCCAAATTGCAATAAACAAGTGTGTTTGAACATGTTGTTTCATGTAGTTGCATCTGACCTGTGTCGGTGGATGTGAGCCATCATTCGGGTTTTCATGGGCAGAGAGGGGAGTGGGTCTCTTGTGTAGCCTTGGCACGGGTCGTCAGATGGCTCCCATAGCTGGCCGTAAAAATGTTGGTCAAACTCTCTTCTTTTTTCCGGGGGGAATGGTAGGTTGTCACCATCTGTGGAATAATACTCAATCCCAGAGGGTAGGATTGTATCGCCGTCATATAACAGCGCATCTTTGTTTGGCTAAGGGAGTGGAAAACAAAGTGATGGATACAATTAAGTTCTTTAATGGTGAATGTCCCTGCTAATATACAGTCATGATCAAAAGTGTACATACACTTGTAAAGAACATCATGTCATGGCTGTCTTGAGTTTCCAATCATTTCTACAACTCTTATTTTTTTGTGATAGAGTGATTGGAGCACATACTTGTTGGTCACAAAACACATTCATGAAGTTTGCTTCTTTTATGAATTTATTATGGCTCTACTGAAAATGTGAGCAAATGTGCTGGGTCAAAAGTATACATACAGCAATGTTAATATTTGCTTACATGTCCCTTGGCAAGTTTCACTGCAATAAGGCACTTTTGGTAGCCATCCACAAGCTTCTGCTGGAATTTTTGACCACTCCTCTTGACAAAATTGCTGCAGTTCAGCTAAATGTGTTGGTTTTCTGACATGGACTTGTTTCTTCAGCATTGTCCACACGTTTAAGTCAGGACTTTGGGAAGGCCATTTTAAAACCTTCATTCTAGTCGGATTTAGCCATTTCTTTACCACTTTTGAGGTGTGTTTGGGGTCATTGTCCTGTTGGAACACCCAACTGCGCCCAAGACCCAACCTCCGGGCTGATGATTTTAGCTTGTCCTGAAGAATTTGGAGGTAATCCTCCTTTTTCAATGTCCCATTTACTCTCTGTAAAGCACCAGTTCCATTGGCAGCAAAACAGGCCCAGAGCATAATACTACCACCACCATGCTTGACGGTAGGAATGGTGTTCCTGGGATTAAAGGCCTCACCTTTTCTCCTCCAAACATATTGCTGGGTATTGTGGCCAAACAGCTCAATTTTTGTTTCATCTGACCTCACATTAGACCTTCTGGAGGAAAGTTCTGTGGTCAGATGAAACACAGAATGTTATAAATGAGAACTTTCAAAGAACTCTGGCTTATTAGTGATTCCCAGAGCCCCAAAAAAGTCTGCGGGCTATAGATCGTTTTCTATTCGGGCTCCAGTACACTGGAATGCCCTCCCGGTAACAGTTAGAGATGCTACCTCAGTAGAAGCATTTAAGTCCCATCTTAAAAGTCATTTGTATACTCTAGCCTTTAAATAAACCCCCCTTTTAGACCAGTTGATCTTTTTTTTTCTTTTCTGCTCTGCCCCCCTCTCCTGCGTAGAGAGGTTATTAGGTGACCACAGATGATTCGCTAGTTGTTCAAAGTCGGGACCCGGGGTGGACCACTCATATGTGCATCAGTTGATGACGTCTCTGCGCTGCTGACTTGTCTCCACTCAAGATGACCTCCTGCTGGTCCCACTATGGACTGGACTCTCACTATTATGTTAGATCCACTATGGACTGGACTCTCACTATTATGTTAGATCCACTATGGACTGGACTCTCACACTATTATGTTAGATCTACTATGGACTGGACTCTCACTATTATGTTAGATCCACTATGGACTGGACTCTCACTATTATGTTAGATCCACTATGGACTGGACTCTCACACTATTATGTTAGATCCACTATTGACTGGTCTCTCACACTATTATGTTAGATCCACTATGGACTGGACTCTCACACTATTATGTTAGATCCACTATGGACTGGACTCTCACACTATTAACTAGATCCACTATGGACTGGACTCTCACACTATTATGTTAGATCCACTATGGACTGGACTCTCACACTATTATGTTAGATCCACTATGGACTGGACTCTCACTATTATGTTAGATCCACTATGGACTGGACTCTCACACTATTATGTTAGATCTACTATGGACTGGACTCTCACTATTATGTTAGATCCACTATGGACTGGACTCTCACTATTATGTTAGATCCACTATGGACTGGACTCTCACACTATTATGTTAGATCCACTATTGACTGGTCTCTCACACTATTATGTTAGATCCACTATGGACTGGACTCTCACACTATTATGTTAGATCCACTATGGACTGGACTCTCACACTATTAACTAGATCCACTATGGACTGGACTCTCACACTATTATGTTAGATCCACTATGGACTGGACTCTCACACTATTATGTTAGATCCACTATGGACTGGACTCTCACACTATTAACTAGATCCACTCGACGTCCATTGCACCGGTCGCCCAGGGGGGGTCCCCACATCTGCGGTCCCCTCCAAGGTTTCTCATTGTCGTCCCATTGGGTTGAGTTTTTTCTTGCCCTGATGTGGGATCTGAGTTGTGGCTTGTGCAGCCCTTTGAGGCACTCGTGATTTAGGGTATATAAACACACTTTAATTGATTTATTGATTGACCTTTGTTTTGTTCACTTTAATGTTAGACTGCATTTTTTTCAAAGCTACCTTTTATGAACTTTGGAATATTCACGTACAAATGCTACAACACATCCATGTGAAGTTGCTGATATATAGTGACCAGTCAGTATACACTAGTACTACATATCATCATCTGTTTTTTTCTCCACCATATATGCAACTGATCGTCGATAAGTAGTAACATTTAACGATTCCGATTTGACTATGAAAATCCTTAGTTAAAGACAGCCCTAGTTTATATTCTTCTTCAAGAAACAGCAATTGGTTTCAGTCCAAATGAATCAATTCAATGTGTTTCCAATAACAACCTCATTTACTGTGAATCATCCAATGAACTTCTAGACTCTTATGGGTCTATTACATGATTAGAACGAGTCATTTGTTTACCTGACTCTGATAACATGACGCAGAGGTTTGCGCCAAGTAGTCAGCATATCCAGTCATTTTTTTCAGGCTGAAGCTGTCTTGAACAGAGTGGCAGAGTTGTATCAGATGTTTCCCATACCAAAAACCAACATCCTGACGTCCTGATGGCTCACTGAGCACACCTGGACCGAACCTCTGGTCAGCATGGTACAAACCCTGGCAAGAAGAGGAGGAGGTAGTTGGCACCCGTTAGTGTCTATAAAATCAACTACTATTCAGGTTACCTTGAATGTGGCTCCATCTGGAAACAACTGTTGTCCATATCCTTCCCTCCAGTTGAGGTAAAATTTGCCAGTGAATGTGTGACCTGATGGCCAACTGTAGACTCCATCACCATGTCTGTAGTCTTTGTAGAACGAGCCCTCATAGAACTACACAGAAGAAACAGTGGATGATTGTACTTGTTGTGTGATTTTGGTCGGTGTATTTTTTGGTCTCTGAGTTTTTCGTTCCATGAATGGGAACTGAAAAGCAAAAAAAGATTGGTTCATTTGAATTTTATTTTTAAATACAAAGTTTAATCACGCCATTTGTTTTGACTGAATTCGCGGATTGTTACCTAAAAGGCGGTGTAGCGACGGCTATCAATCAAAAAGCCGCTTAAGTGGGCTTGCATCTGTGACTCGTTCCTTCATTGAATAAGTCCACTTTACAAAACTAATCCAAGAATAAAATGCAGAGATTCAAACTTGAAGTAACCTGATGGTTAACAGAGAATATAAATGCTCACTCCACACCCAACCCGTTTTCCACCAGCTGTCTTAAATGCACAATTAATCAACTTGAACCACGTCCATGTGTCAACCACCGGATGTGACATACCTGTGCATACGTACAGAATAAACAAACATGAGCAATATATATTAAATGGCTCTTACAGGTGACAAAGGGCAGCCTTGGCGGAGTCCAATGTTCATAACTTTTATGGACAGAATTTCTAGGCGCAGTCAGGGAGTTGAGGGGATCCGGTTTGGTGGCTGCAAGATTAGGTCTCTGCCTTTTGCAGATGATGTGGTCCTGATGGCTTCATATGAATGCCATTGAATGTTAATTGTTCTACCATAAGCCGTCTCCAAAGGCCTTCCAGAAAATTTGGCAGTAGACCCAACCGGCCTCACAACTGCAGACCACATGTAACCACACCAGCCTAGGACCTCCACGATCGTCTGGGATGAGCCACCAGGTCAGATGCTGCAACAATTGGTTCGCATAACCAAAGAATGTCTGCACAAACTGTGAGAAACCGTCTCAGGAAAGCTCATCTGCATGCTCGTCGTCCTCACCGTGGTCTCGACTTGGCTGCAGTTTGTCGTCGTAACCGACTTGAGTGGCGTCGTGTGGGAGAGCGAGTCACCCACTCGAAATCTGCGTTCAAAGAACTCTGGCTTATTAGTGATTACCAGAACCCCAAAAAAAGTCTGCGGGCTATAGAGCGTTTTCTATTGGGGCTCCAGTACTATGGAATGCCCTCCCGGTAACAGTACAGATGCTACCTCAGTAGAAGCATCTAAGTTAAAGTTAAAGTACCAATGATTGTCACACACACACTAGGTGTGGCGAAATGATTCTTTGCATTTGACCCATCATCTCACTGGGAGGTGAGGGGAGCAGTGGGCAGCAGGGGTGGCCGTGCCCGGGAATCATTATTGGTGATTTAACACCCAATTCCAACCCTTGATGCATAGTGCCAAGCAGGGAGGTAATGGGTCCCATTTTTATAGTCTTTGGTATGACTCCCATCTTAAAACTAATTTGTATACACTAGCCTTCAAATAGACCCCCCTTTTAGACCAGTTGACCTGCCGTCTCTTTTCTGCTCTGCCCCCCTCTCCTTCGTGGAGAGGTTATTAGGTGACCACAGATGATGCGATAGCTGTTCAAAGTCGGTACCCGGGGTGGACAACTCATCTGTGCATCAGTTGAAAACGTTTCCGCACTGCTGACCTGTCTCCACTCAAGATGATCTCCTGCTGGCCCCACTATGGACTGGACTCACACTATTATGTTAGATCCACTATGAACTGGACTCTCACTATTATGTTACATCCACTATGGACTGGACTCTCACACTATTATGTTAGATGCACTATGGACTGGACTCTCACACTATTATGTTAGATCCACTATGGACTGGACTCTCACACTATTATGTTAGATCCACTATGGACTGGACTCTCACACTATTATGTTAGATCCACTATGGACTGGACTCTCACACTATTATGTTAGATCCACTATGGACTGGACTCTCACTATTATGTTAGATCCACTATGGACTGGACTCTCACACTATTATGTTAGATCCACTATGGACTGGACTCTCACACTATTATGTTAGCTCCACTATGGACTGGACTCTCACACTATTATGTTAGATCCACTATGGACTGGACACTCACACTATTATGTTAGATCCACTATGGACTGGACTCTCACTATTATGTTAGATCCACTATGGACTGGACTCTCACAATATTATGTTAGATCCACTTTGGACTGGACTCTCACACTATTATGTTAGATCCACTATGGACTGGACTCTCACACTATTATGTTAGATCCACTATGGACTGGACTCTCACTATTATGTTAGATCCACTATGGACTGGACTCTCACTATTATGTTAGATCCACTATGGACTGGACTCTCACACTATTATGTTAGATCCACTATGGACTGGACTCTCACACTATTATGTTAGATCCACTGTGGACTGGACTCTCACTATTATGTTAGATCCACTATGGACTGGACTTTCACTATTATGTTACATCCACTATGGACTGGACTCTCACACTATTATGTTAGATCCACTATGGACTGGACTCTCACTATTATGTCAGATCCACTATGGACTGGACTCTCACACTATTATGTTAGATCCACTATGGACTGGACTCTCACACTATTATGTTAGATCCACTATGGACTGGACTCTCACTATTATGTTAGATCCACTATGGACTGGACTCTCACACTATTATGTTAGATCCACTATGGACTGGACTCTCACTATTATGTTAGATCCACTATGGACTGGACTCTCACTATTATGTTACATCCACTATGGACTGGACTCTCACTATTATGTTAGATCCACTATGGACTGGACTCTCACACTATTATGTTAGATCCACTATGGACTGGACTCTCACACTATTATGTTAGATCCACTATGGACTGGACTCTCACACTATTATGTTAGATCCACTATGGACTGGACTCTCACTATTATGTTAGATCCACTATGGACTGGACTCTCACACTATTATGTTAGATCCACTATGGACTGGACTCTCACTATTATGTTAGATCCACTATGGACTGGACTCTCACACTATTATGTTAGATCCACTATGGACTGGACTCTCACTATTATGTTAGATCCACTATGGACTGGACTCTCACACTATTATGTTAGATCCACTATGGACTGGACTCTCACACTATTATGTTAGATCCACTATGGACTGGACTCTCACTATTATGTTACATCCACTATGGACTGGACTCTCACACTATTATGTTAGATCCACTATGGACTGGACTCTCACTATTATGTCAGATCCACTATGGACTGGACTCTCACACTATTATGTTAGATCCACTATGGACTGGACTCTCACACTATTATGTTAGATCCACTATGGACTGGACTCTCACTATTATGTTACATCCACTATGGACTGGACTCTCACACTATTATGTTAGATCCACTATGGACTGGACTCTCACTATTATGTTACATCCACTATGGACTGGACTCTCACTATTATGTTAGATCCACTATGGACTGGACTCTCACACTATTATGTTAGATCCACTATGGACTGGACTCTCACACTATTATGTTAGATCCACTATGGACTGGACTCTCACACTATTATGTTAGATCCACTATGGACTGGACTATCACACTATTATGTTAGATCCACTATGGACTGGACTCTCACTATTATGTTACATCCACTATGGACTGGACTCTCACACTATTATGTTAGATCCACTATGGACTGGACTCTCACTATTATGTTACATCCACTATGGACTGGACTCTCACTATTATGTTAGATCCACTATGGACTGGACTCTCACTATTATGTTACATCCACTATGGACTGGACTCTCACTATTATGTTAGATCCACTATGGACTGGACTCTCACACTATTATGTTAGATCCACTATGGACTGGACTCTCACACTATTATGTTAGATCCACTATGGACTGGACTCTCACTATTATGTTAGATCCACTATGGACTGGACTCTCACACTATTATGTTAGATCCACTATGGACTGGACTCTCACACTATTATGTTAGATCCACTATGGACTGGACTCTCACACTATTATGTTAGATCCACTATGGACTGGACTCTCACTATTATGTTAGATCCACTATGGACTGGACTCTCACACTATTATGTTAGATCCACTATGGACTGGACTCTCACTATTATGTTAGATCCACTATGGACTGGACTCTCACTATTATGTTAGATCCACTATGGACTGGACTCTCACACTATTATGTTAGATCCACTATGGACTGGACTCTCACTATTATGTTAGATCCACTATGGACTGGACTCTCACACTATTATGTTAGATCCACTATGGACTGGACTCTCACTATTATGTTAGATCCACTATGGACTGGACTCTCACACTATTATGTTAGATCCACTATGGACTAGACTCTCACACTATTAACTAGATCCACTCGACGTCCATTGCACCGGTCGCCCAGGGTGTAGCTTCATCCTTGTAGAGTGTAGTGATGTTAAAGATGATATATACTTCATTGCACATGTACTATATCACTATATCCATGATTAAATACTTTATAATTCCCTTAAACATGCAAAATGGTTTCCTTGTCACGTTAGTGCATGCTGATTTTAGATCTTACACTCATGCTTATGTGTGCTATGGATATGAGGTTGTTTTTTTCCCCTTGGCCTCAGTCTGGACCCCCTCTCCAGGGCCCAGGCTTGGACTGATTTTTTTTTTCTCTCACCCCCCATTATACAGCATTATTCACATGTAAATAATGCTATATAATTATGTGAATAATATAAATACAGACTATTATACAACATTATTCACATGTGAATAATGCTGTATAATAGACTGTATTTATGTTATTCACATGTGAATAATGCTGTATATTAGACTGTATTGATGTTATTCACATGTGAATAATGCTGTATAATAGACTGTATTTATATTATTCACATGTGAATAATGCTGTATATTAGACTGTATTGATGTTATTCACATGTGAATAATGTTGTATTATAGACTGTATTTATATTATTCACATGTGAATAATGCTGTATAATAGACTGTATTCATGTTATTCACATGTGAATAATGCTGTATAATAGACTGTATTCATGTTATTCACATGTGAATAATGCTGTATAATAGACTGTATTCATGTTATTCACATGTGAATAATGCTGTATAATAGACTGTATTTATGTTATTCACATGTGAAAAATGCTGTTTAATAGACTGTATTTATATTATTCACATGTGAATAATGCTGTATAATAGACTGTATTTATGTTATTCACATGTGAATAATGCTGTATAATAGACTGTATTTATGTTATTCACATGTGAATAATGCTGTTTAATAGACTGTATTTATATTATTCACATGTGAATAATGCTGTATAATAGACTGTATTTATATTATTCACATGTGAATAATGCTGTATATTAGACTGTATTGATGTTATTCACATGTGAATAATGTTGTATTATAGACTGTATTTATATTATTCACATGTGAATAATGCTGTATAATAGACTGTATTTATGTTATTCACATGTGAATAATGCTGTATAATAGACTGTATTTATGTTATTCACATGTGAATAATGCTGTTTTATAGACTGTATTTATATTATTCACATGTGAATAATGCTGTATAATAGACTGTATTTATATTATTCACGTGTGAATAATGCTGTATAATAGACTGTATTTATATTATTCACATGTGAATAATGCTGTATATTAGACAGTATTGATGTTATTCACATGTGAATAATGCTGTATATTAGACTGTATTGATGTTATTCACATGTGAATAATGCTGTATAATAGACTGTATTTATGTTATTCACATGTGAATAATGCTGTATAATAGACTGTATTTATGTTATTCACATGTGAATAATGCTGTTTAATAGACTGTATTTATATTATTCACATGTGAATAATGCTGTATAATAGACTGTATTTATATTATTCACATGTGAATAATGCTGTATAATAGACTGTATTGATGTTATTCACATGTGAATAATGTTGTATTATAGACTGTATTTATATTATTCACATGTGAATAATGCTGTATAATAGACTGTATTTATGTTATTCACATGTGAATAATGATGTATAATAGATTGTATTTATATTATTACATGTAAAAAAAATACCTAAGTGTTTATTGTCTATTGTGAGCAAACTGTGGTGCTGAATTTCCCCCAGAGATCAATAAAGTGCTTTCTATTCTATTCTATTGTAAAGCTTTAGGAGAGCAGTCTTACAGTGCGCTAACAGCAGCATCTGGAAGCGGTCTAAAAATCAAACGGAAAGAGTCTGCTTCTTTAGTACGAAAACAACCCCGCCCGCCCGGAAAGGAATACAGCCTCATTGTTCTAATACAGATAAGGTAAAAAAGGAGTACATCATACTCCCAATACACATTCCAACGCCTTCAAGGTAAAGCACAGAGTTTACATAAGAAGCACAAAGTGTACACATGGAAAAATACTAGCTGCTTTAAACATGACTATTGATAAAGAAAGAACTCTTGAAAATATATGCATTCTCCACAAATTACAGGCTGGTTTTAAAGATAACATCATTGTACGTCTAGTCCATCAAAATACGACCACATCACACCACTTCTCAAATCCCTTCACTGGCTTCCTGTTCCACTCAGGATTGAATACAAAGTCTCCCTACTAACCCACCGGTGCCTCCATGAAAATGCCCCCCAGTCTGTGGAACGCCCTCCCTGACCACCTGAGGGCACCACAGACTGTGGATGCTTTTAAAAAAGGCTTAAAAACACTTCTTTTTTTTAAAAAAAGCCTTTTTTTTTTTTTTAGATATATGCGTGCCAGTTCTAGCTATTAGGCTATTCTAGATTTTTAATTTTTAAAAACTTTTATTATCTTTTTATTTCTCCTTTATTTCTCCTCCACATGGAGAGGAGCCAGATGAGGTGGTTCGGGCATCTGGTCAGGATGCCACCCGAACGCCTCCCAAGGGAGGTGTTTCGGGCACATCCGACCGGTAGGAGGCCACGGGGAAGACCCAGGACACGTTGGGAAGGAAGACTATCTCTCCCGGCTGGTCTGGGAACACCTCGGGATCTCCAGGAGGAGCTGGACGAAGTGGCTGGGGAGAGGGAAGTCTGGGCTTCCCTGCTTAGGCTGCTGCCCCCGCGACCCGACCTCCGATAAGCGGAAGAAGATGGATGAATGGATGGATCTTTTTATTTTTTTTAATACAGTGTAGCACTTTGAGGTTGTTTGCTCAATGTAAAGTGCTTTTATAAATAACATCTATTATTATTATTATTAAAATAAACATAATAATAATGCCACCAAGTCAGCAATTTCTATCTTACATCTCCACTCCCCCAGGTGTATCTTACCTCTCCACTCCCCCAGGTGTACCTTACCTCTCCACTCCCCCAGGTGTACCTTACCTCTCCACTCCTCCAGGTGTATCTTACCTCTCCACTCCTCCAGGTGTACCTTACCTCTCCACTCCTCCAGGTGTATCTTACCTCTCCACTCCTCCAGGTGTACCTTACCTCTCCACTCCCCCAGGTGTACCTTACCCCTCCACTCCTCCAGGTGTACCTTACCCCTCCACTCCTCCAGGTGTATCTTACCTCTCTACTCCCCCAGGTGTACCTTACCTCTCCACTCCTCCAGGTGTATCTTACCTCTCCACTCCCCCAGGTGTACCTTACCTCTCCACTCCTCCAGGTGTATCTTACCTCTCCACTCCTCCAGGTGTACCTTACCTCTCCACTCCCCCAGGTGTATCTTCCCTCTCCACTCCTCCAGGCGTATCTTACCTCTCCACTCCTCCAGGTGTACCTTACCCCTCCACTCCTCCAGGTGTATCTTACCTCTCCACTCCTCCAGGTGTATCTTACCTCTCCACTCCTCCAGGTGTATCTTCCCTTGCCGTGTTTGAGGCCACTGACAAAGTCTCCCTCATAGGTGGCGCCGTGGACGTCCTCCTCGACATCAAATCCACGTCGGCGGCTTGGCAACATGCTCCTTCCTTTTAGTCCGGAAGTCAGGCGACTAAAATAACAAGTCAAACATTATCTACATGTAATTGATATTAGTTTCGAAACAACTGTTTGTTGGCTTCAGAAAAGTTTTTGTTTTTTTGCTTCGCTTTCTCCTGGTTGTCATGACAACTGGCGCGCCCTGCGCGCGGGGTGTGGCGCTAATGCGCATGCGCGTGGTAGCGCACACACCGACATTCTAAACAAAGTTTATTGGATATATCAACAGGAATTGGAATAGTTGGACGCAACATTATGATATACAGCAGGGGTCAGCAACCTTTTTGAAAGCAAGAGCTACTTCTTGGGTAGTAAATAATGCGAAGGGCTACCAGTTTGATACACACTTAAATAAATTGCCAGAAATAGCCAATTTGCTCAATTTACCTTTAACTCTGTGTTATTATTAATAATTAATGATATTTACACTTAATTGAACGGTTTAAAAGAGAAAACACGAAAAAAATGACAATTAAATTTTGAAACATAGTTTATCTTCAATTTCGACTCTTTAAAATTCAAAATTCAAACGAAAAAAAGAAGAGAAAAACTAGCTAATTCGAATCTTTTTGAAAAAAAAATTTAAAAAAATTATGGAACATCATTAGTAATTTTTCCTGATTAAGATTAATTTTAGAATTTTGATGACATGTTTTAAATAGGTTTAAAATCCAATCTGCACTTTGTTAGAATATATAACAAATTGGACCAAGCTATATTTCTAACAAAGACAAATCATTATTTCTTCTAGATTTTCCAGAACAAAAATTTTAAAAGAAATTCAAAAGACTTTGAAATAAGATTTAAATTTGATTCTACAGATTTTCTAGATTTGCCAGAATATTTTTTTGGAATTTTAATCATAATAAGTTTGAAGAAATATTTCACAAATATTCTTCGTCGAAAAAACAGAAGCTAAAATGAAGAATTAAATTAAAATGTATTTATTATTCTTTACAATAAAAAAAATAAATTCGCTTGAACATTGATTTAAATTGTCAGGAAAGAAGAGGAAGGAATTTAAAAGGTAAATGTGTTTAAAAATCGTAAAATAATTTTTAAGGTTGTATTTTATCTCTAAAATTGTCTTTCTGAAAGTTATAAGAAGCAAAGTAAAAAAATTAATGAATTTATTTAAACAAGTGAAGACCAAGTCTTTCAAATATTTTCTTGGATTTTCAAATTCTATTTGAGTTTTGTCTCTCTTAGAATTAAAAATGTAGAGCAAAGCGAGACCAGCTTGCTAGTAAATAAATACAATTTAAAAAATAGAGGCAGCTCACTGGTAAGTGCTGCTATTTGAGCTATTTTTAGAACAGGCCGGCGGGCTACTCATCTGGTCCTTACGGGCTACCTGGTGCCCACGGGCACCATGTTGGTGACCCCTGATATAGAGGGACGCATTATGTCCATTTCATTACATACCAAATGTTGATAGTGTCGATACCTGCGTGAGTATATTGGTGTCGGGTCGATATTGTTTTTGCAGTTTCTCGATTAAAAACGTCCAACAAATGATTCGATTAGGTTACTAAGCCAAACTAAATGAATACATGAATAATGAAGCAACAAATAAATATATACAAACCCCAAAACCAGTGAAGTTGTCACGTTGTGTAAATACAATGATTTGCAAATCATTTTTCAAACTTATATTCAATTGAATAGGCTGCAAAGACAAGATATTTCATGTTCGAACTGAGAAATAAAATGTTTTTTTTTTGCAAATAATCATTAACTTAGAATTTAATGGCAGCAACAAATTGCAAAAAAGTTGTCACAGGGGCATATGTTCACCACTGTGTTACATGGCCTTTCCTTTTAACAACACTCAGTAAAGGTTTGGGAACTGAGGAGACACATTTTTGAAGCTTCTCAGGTGGAATTCTTTCCCATTCTTGCTTGATGTACAGCTTAAGTTGTTCAACAGTCCGGGGGTCTCCCTTCTGCTATTTTAGGCTTCACACATTTTCAATGTCTGGACTACAGGCAGGCCAGTCTAGTACCCGCACTCTTTTACTATGAAGCCACGTTGATGTAACACGTGGCTTGGCATTGTCTTGCTGAAATAAGCAGGGGCGTCCATGGTAACGTTGCTTGGATGGCAACATATGTTGCTCCAAAAGCTGTATGTACCTTTCAGCATTAATGGTGCCTTCACAGATGTGTAAGTTACCCATGTCTTGGCCACTAATACACCCTCATACCATCACACATGCTGCCTTTTACACTTTGCAACGAGAACAATCCGGATGGTTCTTTTCCTGTTTGTTCCGGAGGACACGACGTACACAGTTTCCAAAAACAATTAGAAATGTGGACTCGGCGGACCACAGAACACTTTTACACTTTGTATCAGTCCATCTTAGATAAGCTCGGGCCCAGCAAGCCGGCAGCTTTTCTGGGTGTTGTTGATAAATTGCTTTGGCTTTGAATAGTAGAGTTTTTACTTGCACTTACAGATGTAGCGACAAACTGTAGTTACTGACAGTGGTTTTCTGAAGTGTTCCTGAGCCCATGTGGTGATATCTTTTACACACTGATGTCACTTTTTGATGCAGCACCGCCTGAGGGATCGAAGGTCCGTAATATCATGGCTTACGTGCAGTGGTTTCTCCAGATTCTCTGAACCTTTTGATGATATTACGGAGCGTAGACGGTGAAATCCCTCAATTCCTTGCAATAGCTGCTTGAGAAATGTTGTTCCTAAACTGTTGGACAGTTTGTTGACATCCTTCTTTGTGAATGACTGAGCATTTCATGGAAGCTGCTTTTATACCCAATCATGGCACCCACCTGCTCCCAATTAGCCGGTTTACCTGTGGGATGTTCCAAATAAGTCTTTGATGAGCATTCCTCAACTTTCTGTCTTTTTTGCCACTTGTGCCAGCTTTGAAACATGTTGCAAAGGCATCAAATTCCAAATGAGCTAATATTTGCAAAAAATAAAGTTTACCAGTTCCAGTGAAAGGAACTTTGAATGCTCCAGGATACCAAAACATTTTGGACAATTCCATGTTCCCCAAATTTGTGGGAACAGTTTGGAGCGGGCCCCTTCCTCTTCCAACATGACTGTGCACCAGTGCACAAAGCAAGGTCCATAAAAACATGGATGACAGAGTCTGGTGTGGATGAACTTGACTGGCCTGCACAGAGTCCTGACCTGAACCCGATAGAACACTTTTGGGATGAGTTAGAACGGAGACTGAGAGCCAGGCCTTCTCCACCAACATGAGTGTGTGACCTCACCAATGCGCTTTTGGAAGAATGGTGGAAAATTCCTATAAACACACTCCGCAACCTTGTGGACAGCCTTCCCAGAAGAGTTGAAGCTGTGATAGCTGCAAAAGGTGGACCCACATCATATTGGGTTAGGAATGGGATGGCACTTCAAGTTCATATGTGAGTCAAGGCAGGTATATAAAGTGTACATAATGAAATATAAATAAGGACATTGAGTTTAGGTCAGGGGTGTCCAAACCACTGAGGGCCGCACACTGAAAAATCAAAGCAGGCGGGGGCCATTTTGATATTTTTTTATTTTAAAAACCAATACAATATATGTATACAAATATACATTTAGGCCTCCACTCAGGCTTGATCCCAGGGACCCCAAAGGGTTTTGTTAAAAAATATATAAAAAATGTGTCATTATTCAGTATTATTATTTTTATTATTATTCAAGTTTTAAATCCATAGATCAACATTAGGTCTATCTGTCAATATAACGTTTTTAAAGATTTAAGTCGTATGCTCTTTTTGTCAAAGAAAACCCTGTTTTTTTATGGAAAAAATACAAAATATGCAATATTTTTACCCAATAAAATTTTTAAGTGGAATATTTGAGATTATATAATAATTGGAGCCTTAAAAATGTCAATAACTCATAACACCATTGATTTTAATTCATTATTATTTTTTGAGCGATGACACTTAAAAACTAATCACACAAAAATTATTGGGGAACCGAAAGAGCCCTACTCATTAAAGTGTTAAAAAATAAATTATACATTTTTTTTTACTGTTTACTTTTAACACAATCTCGAGATCAACTTCAGGGGCCGTACTTATCAAGCTTCTTAGAGTGCCATTTTACACTTAAGTCCTGAGAATTTGCGAAGTTTAGTCCTACTCTCAAACTTAAGAATAAAAGCTTTTTATCAACGTTCTTAAGTCTAAGAATCACTCCTACTCTCCACCATATTTAAGAGACCTTCAGAGGTGTCTTAAGTGGTTAGGAGTTGCCAGCAGGGGATGGCACTGAGGCGAGAGAGACGTGCGCCAACATTCAGGGAGCGGAACAATGTTCTGGATTTGTTTGATGACGAGCAGCTGATCAAACGGTATCGTTTAGACAGAGCGGGTATTATTTTTGTCACAGATTTAATACTTTTCGATTCCTTGTTGATTTCTGCATGTGTCTGCAGTGGGCTAGTATATATAGAGCCACCCACACCAGTTTCAAATTAGTTGCCTAATTAATGAATTGGAAAGAAAATGTTCTGACAGTAGCGTATGTGTGTGGCCGTGAGGTGAGTGACGTCAGTGAGTGTGTGGGCGAGAGAAGAGAGGGAGCGGTAGCGTGAGTGCCGGCGGGGACTAGTTTGTTTTGTATTATTTTGTAGTTTATTGTCAAAATATACACTCCCATTGTCCACTTAAATATTTCCAAGATATTTCTTTATTCTTAGACAACGGATTCCCTTCCGTGATTGGTCATTTCTATGGACACAGAAATGACGTCACCTAAAATTGCGTTTACGGCACATAGTAATGTCGTAATTCAGCTCTGAGTGTGACACTTAAGATTCAGTCCTACACTTCGCTGAAAGTGTGAGTAAGACGCTTGATAACTAACTTTTAAGTGCAGCTTTCAGCGAAGAATTTATTTACTCTTAAGTCAACTCTTAGCAGACTTCTTAGGAGTAATTCTGAGAAGCTTGATAAGTACGGCCCCAGATCTATCCGTCAATTATAAGTTGTATTTTTGTTTATGTTTTTTCGTTTTAAGCCCTTCTTTAAAGAAAAAAAAGACAGCTAAATTTTTTATATGGCAAACACAAAATATGCAACATTTTCCCAAAATTTTTTCTCAAAGTGCAATATTTAATGTGACGTAATTGGAGCCTTGGATAGGTCAATAATTCATAATAACATTGATTTTCAATTCATTATCATTTTTTAAAGAAAGAAACAGCCTGCATGGCAGCTTTGTGTTATTAGAGTAAACATTGCAACATTTTCTTGTTACATTTCACCTGTTTGCTCTTTCATACCACTTTTTATGTTTTTTCATTTTTTTAATCGTATTTTAAAATGGGCCGTTAAAAAATGACCTGCGGGCCGCACTTTGGACATCCCTGGTTTATGTCATGGTTATAGAGTCCTCTTTGTTGCAGGATACTCAGCATCAAGGGTTTGGAATTGGGGGTTAAATCACTAAAAATTGATTCCCGGGCGCGGCCACCGCCGCTGCCCACTGCTCCCCTCACCTCCCAGGGGGTGATCAAGGGTGTGTGTGACAATCATTGGTACTAAAAACAAATAAATAAAAATAAGGGTCACTCAAGAGTAGCAATGAAGCAAGATCAGTGCATCATCAGACCCTAATCAAGTAATCATGTAAGTAGAGTGAATGAGTCAATTATATTTATAAGTGATGCTACTACAGTCCTAAATGTTAGGAAAACAATCTTTGTTTCTCTTTTAACCTGATTTGTAGTACACACATCAAACATATTAATGGTTGACGTGGCAAATAGTCAATTGCAATGCAGATTATGGAAGTCTTAAAAGAGACATATTAGACATTCTGTCACCCTTCTAACTCAATCAATCAATCAATGTTTATTTATATAGCCCTAAATCACAAGTGTCTCAAAGGGCTGACTAACCCTGTTTTGGGTGATGAGTCACTGGTCACAAAGCTTGATTTCTAGTTAACGTTGAGAAATGATTTTCCGGATGTAAACTGCCTTTGGATTGATCCGCATCTACAGATAAAAAACAAAAAAGCAAAAATTGAACCACTTCATCCATTTATTAGTCAGTTGTTCAGTTTAAGAAAACACTTAATAACTGTTAAAAAACACTTTGACAACAATAGGAAGTGTTAATACACAGAGATGATAATGCAAGTCAGAATGACAGAGCAGGGATCAGTGCTTACATACAATATATACATTAGCTCATTTCATTCACCCTTCATTAAACATATTTTGGTGGTTTTATAAAAGATCAAAGTTACCAGTATGTTTCCAGGACAGGGTGAGGCCAGTAACCGTATCCATCTATACGTTTCAATTTCTTAATGGTGTAGAGTAAATCCATAACAGACATGACTAAGTTAGTCCAATGTGCTTATATGTCTACTGTAATATCAGAAACCATCATGACAAAATACAAATAAATTCCCTTCAGGTGCCCATGCGAGTGTTTGTGTTGGGCACACTTTTATATGTTGATGGTGTTTGGGTGGTCTATTAGTAGAATTTTAGACATTGTTCCTCTCCTCTATTGTGAACATTTCCACGGGTCGTTTGCTCAGGAACTTGATATCATCCAGTAGACTGTTGGGGGTCAAAATGTGGGAAGAGCCTAAAAATCAAAACAAAAAAGATGTGACACACTAGAATAAACATTCAACTTGATATTTAAATATAACACATTTAACAAACCACGACCCAATGTATGGTTGAATTAGCATTGGTATTTTATTTTGTAGAAGCTATTTTCCTAAAACTATATTTTTAATGCTAGAATAGAATGATACATTTTCTAAATAATATAACAAACATTATTTTTCATTTAGATTTGAATATTGTTATTTACTTTCATTCCTGAACAGAAACAAATACTTGTTCAACATTATATATATATAGGCCAGGGGTCGGCAACCTTTACCATTCAAAGAGACATTTTGGCAAGCTTCACAAATTAAAGAAAATAATGGGAGCCACAAAAAATTTTTTTTAAATTTCAAATGAAAAACACCGCATACAAAGCTTAAATTGCTTTGTGCTATGTTAACCAGGGGTCTCCGACACACGCACTTTAATATGGAAATTTGATGTTAGTGCGGCCCGCTAGTTTTGAATGAATGGCGCTTGATAGCGTCATACTTGTCAACCCTCTCATTATTTCCGGGAGACTCCAGAGTATTAGAGCGTGATGGCACTGCTTTTGGCGCCCTCTACAGCCTGCCCAAACAGTGTACCCGCTCGACCACATGTAGAATGCAGCTTCAGCTTGCTCACGTAAGTGACAGCAACGCATACTTGTTCAACAGCCACACAGCTTACACTGACGGTAGCCGTACCGTATAAAACAACTTTAACACTGTTACGTTACAAATATGCGCCACACATTGAACCCACAGCAAAAAAGAATGACAAACATTTCTGGAGAACATCTGCACTGTAACACAACATAAACACAACACAACAAATACCCAGAATCCCATGCAGCACTAACTCTTCCGCTCAACCGACGCACGGAGGGGGGGGGGGGGGGGGGGTATATAATCTAGACCGGAAGAGTTAGGGCTGCATGGGATTCTGGGTATTGGTTGTGTTGTGTTTATGTTGTGTTATGGTGGGATGTTCTCCAGAAATTTGTTTTTCATTCTTTTTTGGTGTGGGTTCAAAGTGTGGCGCATATTTGTAACGTAACAGTGTTAAAGTTGTTTTATACGGTACGGCTACCGTCAGTGTAAGCTGTGTGGCTGATGACTAAGTATGCTTTGCTGTCTCCTACGTGTACAAGTAAAAGCTACACACAACATGTGGCCGGGCTGGCACGCTGTTTGTAAATGCTATAGAGAACAATTACTGCAGTGCAATTTGGGCACGCCCTTAATTTAGTAATTAGAGTGAAAATAGGATTATATTATCCCTGGGAGTTATCTAGGAGAGGCACTGAGATCCATAAGTCTCCTGGGAAAATCGGGGGGGTCGGCAAGTATGCAGCTGAGCCGCATCAGAGTGGTCAAAGAGCCGCATGCGGCTCCGGAGCCGCGGGTTGCCGACCCGATATAGGCTAAAAGAGGCCATAAAAAATATATAGTTTTTTGGTTATTGTAAATGAATGTATATGTAAAATACAGTCGTCCCACGTTTATCACTTTTAATTTAATTACTATATTTTAGTTTTTAAATGTTAATTTTTTAAAATGTTTTACTTTTAATTAATATACATATACTGTATATATATATATATATATATATATATATATATATATATATATATATATATATATATATATATATATATATATATATACAGGCTAAAAGAGGCCATACAAATATATAGTTTTTTGGTTATTGTAAATAAATGCATATGTAAAATACAGTCGTCCCACGTTTATCACTGTTAATTTAATTACTATATTTAAATTTTTTAATTTAACATTTTTTTTTATTTTTTACTTTTAACTTAATTACTATATTTTTTAACGTAGAATATAATTATAAATTTTGTAAATAATATAACAAACATTATTTTAATTTTAGATTTGAATATTGTTGTTAACTTTCATTCCTGAACAGAATCAAATATTTGTACAACATTATATATATATATATATATATATATATATATATATATATATATATATATATATATATATATTATATATATATATATATATATATATATATATATATATATATATATATATATATAGGCTAAAAGAGGTCATTCAAATTATAAAGTTTTTTGGTTATTGTAAATAATTGTATATGTAAAATACAGTCGTCCCAGGTTTATCACTTTTAATTGGTTCCGGACATGACTGCGATGAATGAATTTCCATGGAGTAGGAATCATTAATTATGAATCAAATACTGTTATAGCTAGTGCAAACAAAAAGAAAAAAATACGGCCTTTTAGATGTTTGAGAGCCCTCTATATCAGTGTTTTTCAACCACTGTGCCGCGGCACACTTGTGTGCCGTGAGATATTGTCTGGTGTGCCGTGGGAAATTTTGCAACATCACCTAATTGGTCCCAAAAATTTTTTTTTTGCAAATCAATAATTATAATCTGCACATAATGTGCTTTTGTCGAGTGTCCTGTATAGAGTTCGGTAGGTTAACCATATAATACTCCATGTCTGGAGGTGGCAGCAGGCATGATTTGTCGTGATCCCAATATGCAGAGCACAGCGGGAGACGGCGTGCAGGTAAAATGGTATGCAATGATTAAACCAAAAATGAACAAAAGGGAAAAGAAAAGGCACTGAAGCTTAGGGATGGCTATGCAAAACGAAAGAAAAACTGAACTTGCTACAAAGTAAACAAAAACAGAATGCTGGACGACAGCAAAGACTTACGGCATGCAGGTAAAATGGTATGCAATGATTAAACCAAAAATGAACAAAAGGGAAAGGAAAGGGCACTGAAGCTTAGGGAAGGCTATGCAAAACGAAAGCAAAACTGAACTTGCTACAAGGTAAACAAAAACAGAATGCTGGACGACAGCAAAGACTTACAGCGTGTGGAGCAGAGATGGCGTCCACAAAGTACATCCGTACATGACATGACAATCAACAATGTCCCCACAAAGAAGGATAGCGTACGCACAACTTAAATATTCTTGATTGCTAACACAAAGCAGGTCAGGCAATAGTACTCAAAGGAAGGCGTGAAGTTGCTACAGGAAAACAACCAACAAAAAAGGAAGGAAGGGTCATCAAAATAACAGCGCAAGACAGGAACTAAAGCACTACACACAGGAAAACAACAACAGACTCAAAATAAGGCACGACAACCTGATGGAGTTTCATTTTTTGACATTTTCTGCTGGTGGTGTGCCTGTGTATTTTATTTATTTTAAAAATGTGCCTTGGCTCAAAAAAGGTTGAAAAACACTGCTCTTCATGTCAAATAACACATTTTAGTCACCTTTACACTCTATTATTCCTAGATAGCAAGGCTGCTTAAAGCTGAGCCAATCAGTGGCCGCAATACTGATCAGCGCCTATGAATGATTTGGTCTCCTCTCGTGGCCAAAAATACTCTAGTATTGATATTTTTTGTCTATTTAGCCATTTTTATGTTTGAAAATGCTTAATGTACGACCATTTACAAAAAACAACTTATTTTACAATATCACAAAAAAAAAAACCTAATGTGTAGTCTGCAATATTTGAAGCGAAACGTGGCAATTGACGACTCAATTTGTAAATAATAAAAATAAAAAAAATGCTATTTAGTGGTTGGTTTGTTCTTAACCAAATAAACAATAACATGTTTTGTTTTAAACTAGCCTTTGAAAGATTTTAAAATAATTTTAGTTTTTCTTGTTTTAACTATGGGAGACCGGGCTTTCTGCTCCGCTGCTCCCAGTCTGTGGAACACTCTCCCTGACCACCTGAGGGCACCACAGACTGTGGATGCTTTTAAAAAAGGCTTAAAACCCTTCTTTTTAAAAAAGCCTTTTTTAAAAAATATATGCATACTTGCCAACCCTCCCGTTTTTAGCGGGAGAATCCCGGTATTCAGCGCCTCTCCCGACAACCTCCCGGCAGAGATTTTCTCCCGACAAACTCCCGGTATTCAGCCGGAGCTGGGGGCCACGCCCCCTCCAGCTCAATGCGGACCTGAGACTGAGTGGGGACAGCCTGTTCTCACGTCCGCTTTCCCACAATATAAACAGCTTGCCTGCCCAATGACGTCATAACATCTAGGGCTTTTAGAGACTAGAGTGCACAACTGCGCACACAACAAGGAGACGAAGCAGAAGAACGAGGAAATTACAGACATCACATGGCGACGCCGTCGACGAGCAAGATGAAGAAATACGCTTGCAAGTTCCAAAACAAATGGAAACTAAGAATTTCAGTTCATCCAGGACAGTTTGAAGGGGAAGGGGTATGTTGCCTGTAAATTTTTTAGAACAGACTTCTCCTTTGAACACGGTGGCCGAAATGATATACTCATCATGAACGGAGAAGTTAAACAGGACAATACTGCCATCTAGTGGATAGCCACCGGAACACTGAAATTCAAGTATTTATTTATTTTTTTCTATGTAAATAAAATAAATATATATATATACATATATATAGCTAGAATTCACTGAAAGTCAAGTATTTCATACGTACACACACACACACATATATATATATATATATATATATATATATATATATATATATATATATATATATATATATATATATATATATATATATATATATATATATATATATATATGTATAATACTCGAGTTGGTGAATTCTAGCTGTAAATAGCCACGCCCCCTGCCCCCAACCACGCCCCCCCACCCCCTACCCCCCACCTCCTGATATTGGAGGTCTCAAGGTTGGCAAGTATGAATATATGCATACTAGTTTTAGCTATCTGGCTGTTCTAGTTTTTATTTTTATGTATATTTTATTAACTTTTATTTTTTTTAATACACTGTAGCACTTTGAGGTTGTTTACTCAATGTAAAGTGTTTTTTACAAATAAAATCTATTATTATTATTATTATTATTATTTTTATGGAAAGTGGTGAAATAAATGTATATTTATTACTTTGTGTCGTGTATCTTCAAGAAGCATGGAGTAAATTCAAATACGACTAAACTGTGGTCAGAGGTAATGAGGGGTATGTATCAGTGCCCACCTATGATGACCTGACAGGACTTGACTGCCTGGGTGACCTCGTATGCACAGCGCATCTCCGAGTAGCTGATTCCTCCGATGACAAAAACGATGAGGCGCGAGCCCGTTCGACGTTCGTCCTGAGCACTAGACTTGTGCTTCTGACGTGCACTGTAACACAAAGAATAGTTTCTGGGAATATAGTAGAAATAGTCATTATGTGCAAAACGTTTCAGTGGTTGATAGTCAACACTAGAGGGTGACAATGTGCTGTCATGGGGATTCTGCCTCATACACGTCATGCGATATTAGTATATGGCAAAACATAGATCATACATGTGAATTATATCACCAAGTATTTTACACTCCCAGACGCTACATGTCATTTTTTGCCCTCCCTTTCAAACCCACCTGACAGCTCCAGAACCATTCCAAGCTGTTGGACACTCAGATTGGTGGGGCCATTCCCGAGTGTCAAGTTTGTTCTCCACAGCATCCTGAAAAGTACACAGTTGTCCTTTCAGTTGTGTCATCTGCAAAAACCTGGGTGCCTTAATAATGACATCTAGTAAGAATGTATGATAACTGGTGTGACTGTTCTACAAAACTGGTGTAATTGATCAGGTGCACCTTAATATGTTAATGTTCAACATGCACTATATTGCCAAAAGTATTTGGCCACCTGCCTTGACTCACATATGAACTTGAAGTGCCATCCCATTCCTAACCCATAGGGTTCAATATGACCTTTTGCAGCTATTACAGCTTCAACTCTTCTGGGAAGGCTGTCCACAAGGTTACGGAGTGTGTTTTTAGGAATTTTCCACCATTCTTCCAAAAGCGCATTGGTGAGGTCAAACACTGATGTTGGTGGAGAAGGCCTGGCTCTCAGTCTCCGTTCTAATTAATCCCAAAGGTGTTTCTATCGGGTTCAGGTCAGGACTCTGTGCAGGCCAGTCAAGTTCATCCACACCAGACTCTGTCATCCATGTCTTTATGGACCTTGCTTTGTGCACTGGTGCACAGTCATGTTGGAAGAGGAAGGGGCCCGCTCCAAACTGTTCCCACAAGGTTGGGAGCATGGAAATATCCAAAATGTTTTGGTATCCTGGAGCATTCAAAGTTCCTTTCACTGGAACTAAGGGGTCAAGCCCAACTCCTGAAAAACAACCCCACACTATAATTCCTCCTCCATTAAATTTCACACTTGGCACAATGCAGTCCGAAATGTAGTGTTCTCCTGGCAACCTCCAAACCCAGACTGGCCCATCAGATTGCCAGATGGAAAAGCGTGATTCATCAGTCCAGAGAAGGCGTCTCCACTGCTCTAGAGTCCAGTGGCGACGTGCTTTACACCACTGCATCCCACGCTTTGCATTGGACTTGGTGATGTATGGCTTAGATGCAGCTGCTCAGCCATGGAAACCTATTCCATGAAGCTCTCTGCGTACTGTATGTGGGCTAATTTGGAAGGTCACAAGAAGTTTGGAGCTCTGTAGCAACTGACTGTGCAGAAAGTCTTTGCACTATGCTGACCTCTCTGTCAGTTTACGTGGCCTACCACTTGGTGGCTGACTTGCTGTTGTTCCCAAACTCTTCCAATTTCTTATTATAAAGCCGACAATTGACTTTGGAATATTTAGGAGCGAGGACATTTCACCACTGGATTTGTTGCACAGGTGGCATCCTATGACAGTTCCACGCTGGAAATCACTGAAAGCGGCCCATTCTTTCACAAGTGTTTGTAGAAACAGTCTCCATGCCTAAGTGCTTGATTTTATACACCGGGCCAAGTGATTAGGACACCTGATTCTCATCATTTGGATGGGTGGGCAAATACTTTTGGCAATATAGTGTATTGTTTAACATATACAGTAGGCGTTTTACACACAGATAAATAAAAAGGACACACCAATGACCTGAATCAGATAAACTACACCATTCACAGTAGTATTGAGTGAACAGTCAATCTGATTGACCTGAACGAAGAGATGTTAAGGTTTTGTTTAAATTCAGTTTACATCATATTGTGTGCTCACTAAAGTTACTAAGCAGCAACTTAGGTCTTCTGACGTATCAATTCACATAATTAATACGTCAGAAGACCAAAGTCTTTCCCGGGTTCGAGTCCCACAAGTCCCGGGATGCCCAACATGTTCAAAACACACCCAGCAAAGTACCACGGGAAGTGGGGGAGAAAAGTTGGAAAAGTCGGCAAAAGTCCACAAAATTTTAAAAAAATCACACCCGCATTCAAGTCCCACAAGTCCCGCCGCCGGCCGCGCAAGTCCCTGGATGCCCAGCATGTCCAAAACGCACCCAGCAAAAAGTCTAAAGTTTCACAAAGTCAGAAGTGTCCTGGGCATGTGGAGGCTCCTCTATGGGGTCTTGGGGCACTAGGAGGTTAACCCCTTTACTACTGTTACCCCAGGTGGCCCTTGGCAAAGGCCTAGTACCTGACTGCCCCCTAGCCAGGGATACGGTGAGGACCTCAACGGCAGAGCAGGCGGAAGACGGTAGATTTAAGAACTACCACAACGGCTGCGATGGCAGAAGAAGGCTGCAGCAGAAAAGGGTCCCCGGTCGTCTTGGACTCCATGCCACTGGAGCCTGACCAGATTTTGTCAAGGGTGGTGTGGTGAGTGTCTGTGCACCAGTCTCCCCACGTTAAACATAGTCACGCACAGGCATCCTCCATAAAGGGATACACCCATACCAGGAGGATCGTCATACTCGTTCGAGTGACGGCTGATGATGAATTCACAGAGTTGGCAGAGTTTCTAAATGTAAATGCAGCAAAAACCAACATTTGACTGACCTCCATTACATCCTTTATGCCAGGTGTCCACCTGGAAAGGTTGTACGTCTCATCCTGAGAACGATCACGTCTGGTAGGTTTGCGAGAAAAAAAACTGGGCTGAAATCAAAAGTATAAGCATCAACGACCATGATTTGGAATATCATTGAAAACAAGGCTACACATCAAATCAATTAGAATGATAAAAAAATGGCTTTTATTTCAAATTAAACATTTGCAACAGTTAATTTCACCAACTATGATTCTCCACTTACAGATGTGATGATGGGGACTCCCAGTTCTTTCCAGTTGAGGATGAACTCTCTCTCTTCTTCGATCTTCACATGTTGGATGAGTTTGCTCAAGTTCTCATCTGTTGTTCCTATCAATACGTGTGAAACAAACACATACAGTTTATACTTACAACTCATTGCAATGGATTCTCTCATATTTATCTCACAAAGATGTCCAAGTACTGCTGTGCTGCTGATAACCACAATGTGTATGGCAGGGGTGTCCAAACTTTTTCCACTGAGGGCCGCACACGGAAAAATTAAAGCATGCGGCGGCCATTTTGATATTTTTCATTTTCAAACCATAACAAAATACTGTATATGGATTTTTAAATTTTTTTTTTTACCTTTAGGGCTCCCGGGATCATAAAGGGTCATGTTACCTGAATATTACATGTGAACTATTATCTTGTTTGTTTTATGCTCTTTTGTCAAAGAAAACGTTGATGTTTTTGTATGGCAACATACAAAAACATATGCAATATATATGCAATATTTTCCACATAAAACATTTTAATATTTGAAATAATTGGAGCCTTGAATAGGTTAATAAGTCATTATAACATTGTTATTTTTATTTTTTTTGAGCAATGGCAAAAAAATACAAATAAAGATAGACAAAAGAAAAAAAAACAGCCTGCATGGCAGCTTTGTGTCAACATTGCACCTTTTACTAGTGAGATTTCACCTCATTCCACTTTCTTTTATGTTTTATTTTTATTTTTGTAATGGCATTTCCAGAATGTGTGGCGGGCCGATAAACAATTAGCTGCGGTCCGCAAATGTCCCCCGGGCCGCACTTTGGACACCCCTGGTGTATGGTACTCTTGTCTTGTTCTGTATATTGTACAGGATTGCTTATTATTTTTATTGGATAGTAGTCTGTTTATTTCAATTCTTATTTTTTATCTTCATTACTTCTTGTGTAATTCCTTTTTTCCCCATATTTGTTTCCACTACCGCACCTTAAATTGGAGTCCTTAATCTGGTTATATGCAAATATAATGACAATAAAGTCAATTCTATTCTATTCTAACACTGCAACCAGCCAGCAGGGGGAATCAGCAAAACCAGGTTTGCCCATTAATTAGGTCTACATTCATCTTTCTTTATGGGCCTTATTCTACTATAGGCTTAAGTGAAAAGAGGTGTGCAATTGCGCGGATAATGGGTGCGCAGCATTTTCCCCCTCAATTTAAAGGGGAACTGCACTTTAATTGGAATTTTGCCTATTGTTCACAATCATTATGTGCATTCTAAATATTAAATAAATGCTTCTTCATCACTGATTACTACTCACTGCAGACGTCATGAGAGCCAATACACATAATAAAACATCACTTACTATACAATGTCTGCTGTCATTAGGATGCCGACTGCAGGGATGTGCATATATTCCCATTTAGATGAAGAATGACCATAATCCTCACTAAGAAATGGGTGGGGAGGGATGTCGCTCTCGCTGTTTTCAGGGTCGAAATGGCTGTTAAAGTGTACCAACGTACCTACTCAGTGGCCTAGTGGTTAGAGTGTCCGCCCTGAGATCGGTAGGTTGTGAGTTCAAACCCCGGCCGAGTCATACCAAAGACTATAAAAATGGGAGCCATTACCTCCCTGCTTGGCACTCAGCATCAAGGGTTGGAATTGGGGGTTAAATCACCAAAAATGATTCCCGGGCGCAGCCACCGCTGCTGCTCACTGCTCCCCTCACCTCCCAGGGGGTGATCAAGGGTGATGGGTCAAATGCAGAGAATAATTTCGCCACACCTAGTGTGTGTGTGACTATCATTGGTACTTTAACTTTGAACAACTTGTCGGAATACCTACTCAGACTTCTTTCCAGGTGAAATGCATGATTTATGATCTACGACAAACTTCAGGGAGAAAGAGCGCGAGAAAGCAGCAGACCATTCGATGATGTAAACATGGGGATACACGGTAGTGATCACGGCGCCGGTATAAATAGTTAATCTGCGCTAATATTCAAGTCACCAAATGTAAATGGAGTATTCCTGGCATTTTTGAATGGATATTTAGTGGATTTTATGGTCGAAATAGAGGACCTCCCATTGGCTTTGCTGTAAGCAGACTTTTATTTATGTTCATTAACAAGTTAGAATGCATAAAAAATATACATCTGTCATCATGTCTTTCATTATGATTGTGAACGATAGGCAAAATTCCAAAAAAAGTGCAGTTCCCCTTTTTGTCACTCCGCACCTTCTTTCAAAATGTGCGCTTTGGGTGGCGCAACCTTTAAATAAGGACATTCCTTGTCATATCTGGCCTTCTGCGTATTCTCCCGTCGACTTAAGTACTTTTGTTCTTACGCGCCCCAGGAAGGTGAAACATTATATTGCTCTTGAAATTTGGAGGCAGTGTACACTACACATATTAAAATGATAACCGAAAATTATTAAATCTAATCTGATCGCTTCAATTCATGCAACTGCAAACTTGCATTGAGATGAGGATAAAAGGAAGGTATAGCCCAGGGGTCGGCAACCCGCGGCTCCGGAGCCGCATGCGGCTCTTTGACCACTCTGATGCGGCTCAGCTACATACTTGCCGACCCCCACCCCCGATTTTCCCAGGAGATTTATGGATCTCAGTGTCTCTCATAGGTAGCTCCCAGGGAAAATATAATCCTATTTACACTCTAATTACTAAATAAAGGGAGTGTCCTAATTGCACTGCAGTAACTGTCCTCTATAGCATTTACAAACAGCGTGCCAGCCCGGCCACAAGTTGTATGTTGCTTTTACTTGCACACATAGGAGACAGCAAAGCATACTTACTCAGCCACACAGCTTACACTCACGGTAGCCGTATCAAACAACTTTAACATTGTTACGTTACAAATATGCGCCACACTGTGAACCCACACCAAAAAAGAATGAAATACACATTTCTGGACAACATCCCACCGTAACACAACATAAACACAACACAACCAATACCCAGAATCCCATGCAGCCCTAACTCTTCCGGTCTACATTATACACCCCCGCTACCACCAAATCCCCCCACACATCAACCCCCCCCTCTCCGTGCGTTGGTTGAGCGGAAGAGTTAGAGCTGCATGGGATTCTGGGTATTGGTACTGTCAGTCTAAAATGTGTGGCTGCTGAGGTAGTACGCCTTGCTGTCACTTACGTGAACAAGCTGAAACTGCATTCTACATGTGGTCGAGCTGGTACACTGCTAGGGCAGACTGGAGAGGGCGCCAAAAACAATGTCATCATGCCCTGATATTCGGGAGTCTCACGGGAAAAATGAGAGGGTTGGCAAGTATGACGCTATCAAGCGCCATTCATTCAAAACTCGCGGGCCGCACTAACATCAAATTTCCACATTAAAGTGCATGCCGGTGCGTGTGTTGGAGACCCCTAGTTAACATAGCACAAAGAGCTTTGTATGCGGTGTTTTTCATTTTAAATTTTAATTTTTTTTTTGTGGCTCCCATTATTTTCTTTAATTTGTGAAACTTGCCAAAATGGCTCTTTGAGTGGTAAAGGTTGCCGACCCCTGGTATAGCCAATCTGAATTAACTAGCAAAATTTAAAAAAACATTTTTTTAACCTGCTGTGTCTCATGCATAAGTGGAACAGCAGAGGGGCTTGAAACCACGACATAAAACAAAAAATGACGTATATCGTTATATAGTATAACGTTAAATGCAGAAAACGATTTCGGTTTGACTGTGATCATGGAACTATGTGATTATTTAGTAGAAATAGTGTCTATAATATGATGAGAAGGTGATCAACAATCATCAATAGTCACTTAATTTAACACATTTGATCAACAAGAAAGTCAAAGCAGGATAAAAGGAAAGAGCTATACATTTTAATCCATCCATCCATCCATTAAATCATCAATAATGCCATTCTGTTAATGTCACGCACGCACGCGTCACAGTTTCACAAACATTTCTACTAAACAGAACTATCAAAGTAGTTTTAATAAGTAAATAAGTGTGTGTGACTGTTGTTGTGATATATATATATATTTTTTATTGCACTGATGAATTACACTAAATTTAGTTGTTAACTACGATAAAAATGACAATAAAGGAATTATATTTTATAAAGTTTCATTGATATATTACTATTCACATTCAAACAGGGAGGGGAAGCTGTTGTAGTGTCCATAAACACACTACATCACCATGGTGACACACGTAAACTCTGCCTGGATTGATACAGCCTTTTCAAATTTAAAGTATTATCCTTTTAATGGATTTCAATGAGAATCAAGAGTGTTGGTAAAACTCCATGTGCCAGTATTTTCACGCAACCAAGGAAAAAATGGCGTCACAGCTAAGTCAGCCTCATTAGTAAAGAGCCCGCCTTTATTCCATACTTCAGCAATTTTTGCCTTACTTATCCGCAGCCCGGATGAGAAAATACAAATAAGAGGAACGTCCATAACTTCAAGCGCGTAAAAAAAAACACTTAAGCTCAAACGGGAGAATAGGGCCCTAATTCCATTGCGTGGAACAGACTTAAAAAGATGAGATTGATGCTGAGAACAATAATATAAATGTACCATTGAGGCTGAAGATGTAAAGCAGCACAGCTCTGATCTTGTCATAGGTGCTGTATGGGTGCAGGAGCACTGGCAGCAGAGTCCGCATAGGATCCTTCACTTTACCCCCATCTACGTCCAAGCCCACAGCTAGGTCCTACACAGTGACAAATCATATCGATGAAGCAATCCATATACAAACCCCGTTTCCATATGAGTTGGGAAATTGTGTTGGATGTACACTACCGTTCAAAAGTTTGGGGTCACATTGAAATGTCCTTATTTTTGAAGGAAAAGCACTGTACTTTTCAATGAAGATAACTTTAAACTAGTCTTAACTTTAAAGAAATACACTCTATACATTGCTAATGTGGTAAATGACTATTCTAGCTGCAAATGTCTGCGTTTTGGTGCAATATCTACATAGGTGTATAGAGGCCCATTTCCAGCAACTATCACTCCAGTGTTCTAATGGTACAATGTGTTTGCTCATTGGCTCAGAAGGCTAATTGATGATTAGAAAACCCTTGTGCAATCATGTTCACACATCCGAAAACAGTTTAGCTCGTTACAGAAGTTACAAAACTGACCTTCCTATGAGCAAATTGAGTTTCTGGAGCATCACATTTGTGGGGTCAATTAAACGCTCAAAATGGCCAGAAAAAGAGAACTTTCATCTGAAACTCGACAGTCTATTCTTGTTCTTAGAAATGAAGGCTATTCTACAAAATTGTTTGGGTGACCCCAAACTTTTGAACGGTAGTGTATATATAAACGGAATACAATGATTTGCAAACCATTTTCAACCCATATTCAGTTGAATATGCTACAAAGACAACATATTTGATGTTCAAACTGAAAAAACATTTTTTTTTTTTTTTGCAAATAATCATTAACTTTAGAATTTGATGCCAGCAACACGTGACAAAGAAGTTGAGAAAGTTGGCAATAAATACTGATTGAGGAATGCTCATCAAACACTTATTTGGAACATCCCAAAGGTGTGCATGCTAATTGGGAACAGGTGGGTGCCATGATTGGGTATAAAAACAGCTTCCCAAAAAATGCTCAGTCATTCACAAGAAAGGATGGGGCGAGGTACACCACTTTGTCCACAACTGCGTGAGCAAATTGTCAAACAGTTTAAGAACAACGTTTCTGAAAGTGCAATTGCAAGAAATTTAGGGATTTCACCATCTACGCTCCATAATATCATCAAAAGGTTCAGAGAATCTGGAGAAATCACTCCACGTAAGCAGCATGGCCGGAAACCAACATTGAATGACCGTGACCTTCGATCCCTCAGACGGCACTGTATCAAAAACCGACATCAATCTCTAAAAGGATATCACCACATGGGCTCAGGAACACTTCAGAAAACCACTGTCACTAAATACAGTTGGTCGCTACATCTGTAAGTGCAAGTTAAAACTCTACTATGCAAAGCGAAAGCCATTTATCAACAACATCCAGAAACGCCGCCGGCTTCTCCGGGCCCGAGATCATCTAAGATGAACTCATGCAAAGTGGAAAAGTGTTCTGTGGTTTGACGAGTCCACATTTCAAATTGTTTTTGGAAATATTCGACATCGTGTCATCCGGACCAAAGGGGAAGCGAACCATCCAGACTGTTATCGACGCAAAGTGTAAAAGCCAGCATGTGTGATGGTATGGGGGTGCATTAGTGCCCAAGACATGGGTAACTTACACATCTGTGAAGGCACCATTAATGCTGAAAGGTACATACAGCTTTTGGAACAACATATGCTGCCATCTAAGCGCCGTCTTTTTCATGGACAACCCCTGCTTATTTCAGCAAGACAATGCCAAGCCACATTCAGCACGTGTTACAACAGCGTGGCTTCGTAAAAAAAGAGTGCGGGTACTTTCCTGGCCCGCCTGCAGTCCAGACCTGTCTCCCATTGAAAATGTGTGGCGCATTATGAAGCCTAAAATACAACAGCGCAGACCCCGGACTGTTGAACAACTGAAGCTCTACATAAAACAAGAATGGGAAATAATTCCACTTTCAAAGCTACAACAATTAGTTTCCTCAGTTCCCAATCGTTTATTGAGTGTTGTTAAAAGAAAAGGTGATGTAACACAGTGGTGAACATGCCCTTTCCCAACTACTTTGGCACGTGTTGCAGCCATGAAATTCTAAGTTAATTATTATTTGCAAAAAATAAATAAAGTTTATGAGTTTGAACATCAAATATCTTGTCTTTGTAGTGCATTCAATTGAATATGGGTTGAAAAGGATTTGCAAATCATTGTATTCCGTTTATATTTACATCTAACACAATTTCCCAACTCATATGGAAACGGGGTTTGTTAATTAAATAAATCGAAATATTCAAAAATGTATAAGATACAAAACAGTGTCGCAAGCAATTTCATCTTAACAAAATAAGAAAACAAGACAGACCTGCTCAGCCTTGCACAGCTTCTCCACATTGTTTTGAAAATGCTTCATGCAATCTTCGGCCAACTGAAGATGAACAGATTTCTTTTGGTAAAAAAAAAAAAGGCAGAATTATTCAATGCACTGCGCAAATACTAAACATTAGACATACGGTAATAATACACACGATGGAAAAGTTGCAAGATTAGTCTTGAGTTTAGGATGATTACAGCATTAATTTATATTTCATAATCCCTTACAATCAACAACACTATCACATATGATCACATATATCATATCATCACAGACAGAGTTAATTCAATATGTTATCATAATCGCAACAGAGACTTTTACAATGTACAATACAATATTCATGCTTTCTTCCAAATAATTACTAAAATAGTATTTAGTAGAGATGTCCGATAATATCGGGCTGCCGATATTATCGGCCGATAAATGCTTTAAAATGTAATATCGGAAATGATCGGCTTCAAAAAGTAAAATGTATGACTTTTTAAAACGCCGCTGTACGGAGTGGTACACGGACGTAGGGAGAAGTACAGAGCGCCAATAAACCTTAAAGGCACTGCCTTTGCGTGCCGGCCCAATCACATAATATCTACGGCTTTTCACACACACAAGTGAATACAATGCATACTTGGTCAAAAGCCATACAGGTCACACTGAGTGTGTCCGTATAAACAACTTTAACACTGTTACAAATATGCGCCACACTGTGAACCCGCACCAAACAAGAATGACAAACACATTTCGGGAGAACATCCGTAACACAACATAAACATAACAGAAAATATACCCAGAACCCCTTGCAGCACTAACTCTTCCAGGACGCTACAATATACACCCACCGCTACCCTCTACCCCCCACCCACCTAAACCCCGCCCCACCAATCTCCTCATGCTCTCTCAGGGAGAGCACGTCCCAAATTCCAAGCTGCTGTTTTGAGGCATGTTAAAAAAAATAATGCACTTTGTGACTTCAATAATAAATATGGCAGTGCCATGTTGGCATTTTTTTCCATAACTTGAGTTGATTTATTTTGTATATATCGGTATCGATTGGTATCGGAATCGGTAATTAAGAGTTGGACAATATCGGAATATCGGCAAAAAAGCCATTATCGGACATCTTTAGTATAAGTACCAAAAGCTTTCAATCTAGTCTCTAAAAAACCAAATGTCACAAAAGAGTTTCATTAGGAAAATGGGAAAGGGTTGCTGGCTCCCAAGGATTCACTCAATAATGGAACATACCGCTGTCAGCTGTTTACGAAAAGATGGCATCTTTTTCATCATTTGGGCTAAATTGCTGATGGTGATCTGAAAAACACAAACATTCGCAGAAGAGTTAAAGACTAAATGAAATAAATACATAAATTGGTCATGTGTTTTGCAAACAACAAAAAATGCTCCCTATTATTGAACCTTGAAACAGTCGGTGTAATGCACTTCTAAACTAAGACAAACAACAGAAATGAAGGTATTGTGAAACTAATACCCCTCCGACACAGAGAAGCTAATAAAAAAATAATAAAAGAAATTCATAAATTGAAGGGATGGTTTGACAAAAACAATCTATCCTTGAATCCCAATAAAACTAAGATAATTCTATTCGGAAACAGTAGAGGAAAAAGTCAAACACAAATAGACATTGACAGGGAAAAAAAATACAAATTAAGTGTATTAATAGATGATAAAAATAAACTGGAAATATCCTATAAAATATACAACATAAGGTGGAAAGAAATGTTTTAATAATGAATAAATAAAAATATGTTACGGACCAAAAATTGCACCATGTTTTGTACTGCTCTCGAGTTTTACCATTTCCAAGTTGTTGTGGGAATATGGAAATAACTACAAAAGTATTTTTACTTCACTAACCAAGTTACAAAAAAGGCCATGTAGGATAATATATAATGTTGGTTGTAGAGAACGATCAAACCCTTTATTTAGTTAATGAAAAATATGAAAATATGTTTTTAATGTATTATATTCCGTTTTTATATGTTGTTTAATGGATCTTAAGGTCTGCAATAAAGATTGATGATGATGATGATGATAAAAATGTAATGTTTTGCTACGTTTGCAAACAGCTAAAATGATGCACAAAGCAAACGATAACCTGGTACCCAAGAATGTACAACTATTATTCTCAACCAAAGAGAAGTATAACTTTAGGAGGTAAATTTCACTTAATAATACATTTATATGCACTTACACACACTTAAAACTCTCAGTATGTGTAGTTTAATTATGCAATGGAATAAGCAAAGAAGTCAAACAATGTACTAATATTATCAAGTTTGAGAAACTGTTCAAACTCAAAATGTTTACAAAGTACAAAGAAGAAAAATCCTCATAAACACATTGAACCTTATTGATACAGCACATGATGGTAATAACAATGTATTAATTATCTATTCATGTGAAATCTATAGATATATATTTTAATTGCTGGTTGTGTTGCGGATAGGAACAGGGGGTAAACTAATGTGTTGGAAATTGTTATGAAATGGAAAGGGGGTAGGATTAAATAAACTCTGCTCTACTAGAAATAGTAAACATGTGATGTATACATTGTAACTATATGCAGGTCCAAAGTAAACTAATAGTAATACCATATTTTGGTGGCGAACACTGAGTGTCAAGTGATTTAAAACATACCTTTCCATCCGGCTGTTTCTTGCTGGCAGATATTTCCTTTACCATCTTAGGGATTTGTCTGGTTTAGAAACATATTTAAAGTGAGAATGGTAATGACTGGAGTTGTTTACATGTCATCAGACCACCATGCCCCCTTTATCTCCTCCTCCCCCACCATAATGTCTCGCACTTACTCAGACACCTCAGCAATGTGTTTGTGTCTCAACTTGACCCAGAGCATGTCGTCCTCATTCAGCTGGGCCTGCTTCTCTGTGCTGTCTTTTGACTTGTACCTGCCAACAAGACCAAGTTCCAGCCATTCAAATACTGTACGTATCAGTGTGTGTATGTGTAAACTAGGCTGACCATACGTCCTCTTTTCCCCGGACATGTTCTCTTTTGCGGGGGTGTCCGGGCGGGGTTTCTTAAATGCCTTTTTGTTTTAAATTTAATTAACTTCTTTTGAGGTATCATTTATGTTTAGATTATATACAAGAGGTTATTTTGAATATTTCTACCTCTGCAATTTTTTTTCCAAAACTGTGAATGTTACAGAATATAAGTGTGACTTACTTTGTTACTTAAAGTGTTGGTGTTAACACACTTTTTGTGTCTTTTTAACGCATTGAAATCAGAAAGGACGCAGATTATTATTATTATTTTTTTTAATTTTACCATTTGTGGCCCACAGCTAATGTTTTAAAGGCCCACGGCACATTCTAAAAATACTATTAAAATAAACAAAAACATAACAAAAGTGAAATAAAAAAGCTTAAAGGTGAAATGTAATTTAGAAAAAGTTGCAATGTTGACTAATAAAACAAAGCTGTTTTTTTTCTCTTTCAAACTGTCATTGCTCTAAACATAATATTGAATCAAAATCAATGTTATTATGAAATATTGACCTATCAAAGGTTCCGATTACTTCACATCAAATATTCCACTTTGAAAAATATTTTTGGTGGAAGATTTTGCATATTTTGTGTGTTTGCCATGTTTGACAAAAAAGGGCGGAAAACAAACAAACAAACAAAAACAACATTAAAAAAACATTTTGAAATGAGGAATAGATGTGAAGTTGATGTAGACTCCAGAGATTTAAGCGTTAAATATAAAATGTATGTATGCCCTGGCACACCATTATCATCATTTCATGACCCAAGCAAAACACTTTTTACACTTTTATACTGAAATAAATACACCTACAACTTATTCAATAAAAACATAGAAAAAACTAGCAACAGTGGTAAAGTTTAGATCCATGAAGGAAAGAAGAAAGTGAATGAATGTTTATAACTGAATACATTTACATATGTATACACATTTGTTTTCTTTTGTATTATCTTTTTTAATGAATTAAGTAACGTTTATGACAACCTTTTTCCAAAACACAATATAGAATGTGAGATACAACAGGACAATGCATACATTTGTCATTGGTTTTCAAAACGCTTACAAAAAAGTGGGACCCCAAAAATTTACCGTGGGACCCCATTTTTATGACTTGATGGGGTCCCCGGGACCCCATTTTGAAAATTCCTAGCGCCAACACTGCTGTCAACAGAGGAGAGAAAATGCTTTATTTAAAAAAATAAATTATTTATAAAGCAAGTTCGAGTATCATTGGCAAATGTTCACCGAGTCCTGGCCTTGGGGTGCTGCCCGCCTTGGCACGCATATGTGTGTCCTCTTTTTGGGATTTCAGAATATGGTCAGCCTAGTGTAAACAATTTGTATCTCTTTTTAAAATGTATATCAAACAGTTTGCACAATATTGTTGACTTAAAACCTAATTAGAAGTGTGAATTACTTGTATGTGTCATTCTGGATATCAACAAGGTCGTAAGCCATGGCCTGGTAGGTTAGCTCATGCAGGATAGGGCTGACCGGGTCAAACCCTCTTTCGACTATCAACAGCTGGGCCTGAGTTTTTTCCTAGTAGAGAGCGTAAATCCAGAGAGGTCATAAGTAACAGGAGACAAAGGCAGATTTTGTCACACGCTACATGTATTTCCAAAGCTAAGGCTTTGTTTTCTCTGTCAACAAAGCGGATGTCTCACCTTTTTCTTGGTACGGTCATCCAGCGTGTAGTGTCTGGACAGTTTGTCGTCTACCAACTCTGCAAGGGTCTTGGCATTTTCCATGTTGGCGTCTCTAGTTGGGAAAAAATACAAGATTTAAAAGATTCCGCAACATGCTTAATTTAAGAATGCACATTGAATAATGCTAGCTTTTAGAATAAAATACTTATTTCTATCTTATACGAGTCAACATGAGTTACTGGACTGCAAAATATATGCCACTTGCCAAGATTTATCATTTTATTTCTAGAGATTTCCAAAGTTTTAAGACCTCTTTAGGTATTTTTAGTCATTGACTTGACATCATCACATATTTATTTTTTCCCCACACAAGTGGTTAGCGCTCGTGCCTCACAGCAAGAAGGTCCTGGGTTCGATTCCCTGGCCCTGCAATAAGGTGGAGACCTCTCCAGGGCTATAACCTGCTTTCAGCCCGAGTGCAGCTGGGATAGGCTCCAGCCCCCGACCGCAAAAGGGACAAGCGATAGAAAATGGGTAGATGGATGTTTTTTTTTCCCCACATAGAAAATATTGTTTAAAGATTCTGCAACATGCTTAATTTAAGAATGCACATTGAATAATAATGCTAGCTTTTATAATAAATAAGCAAGTTTGTTTACATGCTTTTTTTTAATTTCTCTTTGCTATTTGGGCTTATTGAACCCTAATTAGAATAAATACTAAGACTCCATCCATCCATCTTCTACCGCTTAGTCCCTTCGGGGTCGCGGGCGGCGCTGGAGCCTATCTCAGCTACAATCGGGCGGAAGGTGGGGTACACCCTGGACAAGTCGCCACCTCATCGCATACTAAGACTCATCTTTTGATATGATGTACTTAGTCCATAAGTACACAAACGTGTACTTCATGTTTAGTGACATGCTAATTCTTATTTTTACACTTTTTTTTTTTCCAAATTCCATTGTATGTTATACTCTTCTGACACCACCAGATGGCAGTATAAGTGTCCACATAAGCGGCCATAAGACCCCAATTCAGTAGTGTACACAATTTTGGAAATAAGAGCTAAAAGGTGCTGTCCACGCATGTGGCCAACTAAGCGTTTAGAGGTTTTAAAAGTCCTGCTAATTTCTAGATATACCAATCTTAATATAGGATGTCTTCTCAAGTAAAATTAACTGGCTGCATGGACAGATAATTTCTCTAGTAATTAGTATTTTTTTTCCTGCTTTCCTCTTTTTATCTTATATTTTATCAGCTCTTTTATGCAGTGTGTCAGATCAATGTACCGTATTTTTCGGACTATAAGTCGCAGTTTTTTTCATAGCTTGGCCGGGGGTGCGACTTATACTCAGGAGCGACTTATGTGTGAAATTATTAACACATTACCGTAAAATATCAAATAATATTATTTATCTCATTCACGTAAGAGACTAGACGTATAAGATTTCATGGGATTTAGCGATTCGGAGTGACAGATTGTTTGTTAAACGTATAGCATGTTCTATATGTTATAGTTATTTGAATGACTCTTACCATAATATGTTACGTTAACATACCAGGCACGTTCTCAGTTGGTTATTTATGCCTCATATAACGTACACGTATTCAGCCTGTTGTTCACTATTCTTTATTTATTTTAAATTGCCTTTCAAATGTATATTCTTGGTGTTGGCTTTTATCAAATACATTTCCCCAAAAAATGCGACTTATACTCTAGTGCGACTAAAATATATGTTTTTTTCCTTCTTTATTATGCATTTTCGGCAGGTGCGACTTATACTCCGGAGCAACTTATACTCCGAAAAATACGGTACTAACTAGAAAGTGAGAGAGCGAGAGAAAGACAGAGAGAGAGAGCACATAGACCTGTGCCAGGCCCAATCTCAGAATAGTAAATAATACTTTTAAGGGGACCTATGATGAATTTCACTTCTTTTGACTTACAAATATTGTTGCAATGTTGGATCGTCCTGGTAAACCTGAGAGTGTGCAGGTGTATCTAATATTGTAACCGGGTGAATCTATAAAATGTTAAGGACTTCTCATATATATATATATATATATATATATATATATATATATATATATATATATATATATATATATATATATATATATATATATATATATATATATATATATATATATATATTGATCGTGGCACAGCACCACACCAAAATCAAAGCCGAGAATTTTTTAAATTTTTTAAATAGAAATATTTTAACATACTTTGATATATCCGAGATATACTCATGAACAGCGACATACAAAATGTGCAACGTGCAAAAGTGACGGGGACAGCGGAGAGAAAGTGCAGCTGGAGCAGCAGCACGAAGCAAGTATAACGTTAGTGAGGGTTTTGGGACTCTGCAGCATCGCGTGGACATCGGGGGCGGTGCCTCTGGATTGGCAGACCGGAGTGGTGGTTCCTCTCTTTAAGAAGGGGAACCGGAGGGTGTGTTCTAACTATCGTGGGATCACACTCCTCAGCCTTCCCGGTAAGGTCTATTCAGGTGTACTGGAAAGGAGGCTACGGCGGATAGTCGAACCTCGGATTCAGGAGGAACAGTTTTCGTCCTGGTCGTGGAACTGTGGACCAGCTCTATACTCTTGGCAGGGTCCTTGAGGGTGCATGGGAATTTGCCCAACCAGTCTACATGTGCTTTGTGGACTTGGAGAAGGCATTCGACCGTGTCCCTCGGGAAGTCCTGTGGGGAGTGCTCAGAGAGTATGGGGTATCGGACTGTCTGATTGTGGCGGTCCGCTCCCTGTATGATCAGTGCCAGAGCTTGGTCCGCATTGCCGGCAGTAAGTCGGACACGTTTCCAGTGAGGGTTGGACTCCGCCAAGGCTGCCCTTTGTCACCCATTCTGTTCATAACTTTTATGGACAGAATTTCTAGGCGCAGTCAGGGCGTTGAGAGGATCCGGTTTGGTGGCTGCAGGATTAGGTCTCTGCTTTTTGCAGATGATGTGGTCCTGATGGCTTCATCTGGCCAGGATCTTCAGCTCTCACTGGATCGGTTCGCAGCTGAGTGTGAAGCGACTGGGATGAGAATCAGCACCTCCAAGTCCGAGTCCATGGTTCTCACCCGGAAAAGGGTGGAGTGCCATCTCCGGGTTGCGGAGGAGACCCTGCCCCAAGTGGAGGAGTTCAAGGACCTCGGAGTCTTGTTCACGAGTGAGGGAAGAGTGGATGGTGAGATCGACAGGCAGATCGGTGCGGCGTCTTCAGTAATGCGGACGCTGTATCGATCCGTTGTGGTGAAGAAGGAGCTGAGCCGGAAGGCAAAGCTCTCAATTTACCGGTCGATCTACGTTCCCATCCTCACCTATGGTCATGAGCTTTGGGTCATGACCGAAAGGACAAGATCAGGGGTACAAGCGGCCGAAATGAGTTTCCTCCGCCGGGTGGCGGGTCTCTCCCTTAGAGATAGGGTGAGAAGCTCTGTCATCCGGGAGGAGCTCAAAGTAAAGCCGCTGCTCCTCCACATGGAGAGGAGCCAGTTGAGGTGGTTCGGGCACCTGGTCAGGATGCCACCCGAACGCCTCCCTAGGGAGGTGTTTAGGGCACGTCCGACCGGTAGGAGGCCACGGGGAAGACCCAGGACACGTTGGGAAGACTATGTCTCCCGGCTGGCCTGGGAACGCCTCGGGATCCCCCGAGAAGAGCTGGACGAAGTGGCTGGGGAGAGGGAAGTCTGGGTTTCCCTGCTTAGGCTGCTGCCCCCGCGACCCGACCTCGGATAAGCGGAAGAAGATGGATGGATGGAAAAACATTTGCTTTCCTAGAGATGTCCGATAATGTCTTTTTTGCCGATATCCGATATTCCGATATTTTCCAACTCTTAGTTACCGATTCCGATATCAACCGATACCGATACATAGAGTCGTGGAATTAACACATTATGCCTAATTTTGTTGTGATGCCCCGCTGGATGCATTAAACAATGTAACAAGGTTTTCCAAAATAAATCAACTCAAATTATGGAAAAAAATGCCAACATGGCACTGCCATATTTATTATTGAAGTCACAAAGTGCATTATTATTTTAACATGCCTCAAACCAGCAGCTTGGAATTTGGGACATGCTCTCCCTGAAAGAGCATGAGGAGGTTGAGGTGGACGGGGTTGGGGTGGCGGGGTGTGTATATTGTAGCGTCCCGGGAGAGTTAGTGCTGCAAGGGGTTCTGGGTATTTGTTCTGTTGTGTTTATGTTGTGTTACGGTGCGGTATTCTCCCGAAATGGGTTTGTCATTCTTGTTTGGTGTGGGTTCACAGTGTGGCGCATATTTGTAACAGTGTTAACGTTGTTTATACGGCTACCCTCAGTGTGACCTGTATGGCTGTTGACCAAGTATGACTTGCATTCACTTGTGTGTGTGAAAAGCCGTAGATATTATGTGACTGGGCCGGCGCGCAAAGGCAGTGCCTTTAAGGTTTATTGGCGCTCTGTACTTCTCCCTACGTCCGTGTACACAGCGGCGTTTTAAAAAGTCATACATTTTACTTTTTGAAACCGATACCGATAATTTCCGATATTACATTTTAAGCATTTATCGGCCGATAATATCGGCAGCCCGATATTATCGCACATCTCTAGTTTTTCCTTTTAAAAAGGCATGTTACATGTCAAAATGGTGGTGTCTTGCGAGGGCCAGGCATTTATGGAATTGGTTTCATTTCATTTAAACGGGCTGGGTTGCTTTGACATACGAGTGTTGTTAGTTATGAGCTATGTCATGGAACGCGTCGTGCCCAAAAGTTGAGGTGCCACTGTTGTTTGTAAGGGTCTCAGTGGCAGATGACTGTCAACTAGCAATGGAAACGGTCCCTTTATCACTAATAACATGGTGTGGTAAATCAGTATCAAAGGAGTCCTTGTCTCCAATACAAGTATTGGTTTCAAAGAAATGTGATTGATTTAGCAAAACTAAACTTCTAAAGCTCTCTTTGTCTCTGTAAACAAATCCTGTTTTTACAGAACAAGCTTTTCCCATCGACACCCAGTATCTCCTTGAGGCAAGAGGTGTGTAATCAGAGTAAAATACATTGTCCCTGGCTTACTTTTTGTATCGGACCCCCGGGTATTCGTCCAACGTGGCGCAGAGCGTGACGAGCTGGTCTGCGAGCGTCTCCAGCGTTTTCTTTTTGTCCTGACTGTTGGGACTGTAGATGCTCTGAAAGGCTCCCGGATTGTCACATGTGAACACCTGAAAAGCATTCAAAATGGCTGTGTAAATGACGTTTAACACCTGGCTGAACCATCTTAACCACTCGTTAAAATAAAGTGGTATCTTGTCTTTCCACCTGGCATTATTATGAAAATAGCTCATTCCTATTATATGATTAAGTATGAGAGATTCGCAAATTTTCATCATTTCATACATCACACAAACAGTATTTTATCTTTCTCCAAAATTAAATATAAGCTACAGACGGAGTGGCTCGGTTGGTAGAGCGGCCGTGCCAGCAACTTGGGGGTTTCTGGTTTGATCCCCAGCTTCTGCCATCCTAGTCACGTCCACTGTGTCCTTGAGCAAGACACTTCATTCTGATGGGTGGTGGTTAGGGCCTTGCATGGCAGCTCTCGCCATTAGTGTGTGAATGGGTGAAGGTGGAAAAAATGTCAAAGCGCTTTGAGTACCTTGAAGGTAGAAAAGCGCTATGCAAGTATAACCCATTTACCGTAGGACATAGCATTAAATAGTGCATGTCATAAAGAAAACAAAGTGTCAGACAAAAGCTGTCTTTGATCCCACCAAGCAAAAGGCTTGTAAAACTCCACTGTGTAGGATGGGGAGCGACATGAGGGTGTCGGTTTCTTTGATGTATTGTAATCCACAGGAAGATTTTGTCTTTACCCGAGATCTACAAAGCGGAGAGGAGGCAGGGCCTGACCTCCCTCCAGGCACCTTTTCTTTTAACTGTTTTACGACCTTTTCTTTGAACTGTTTTGTAACCAAAGGCGATGGCTGTTTACGACCCTCCTTCCCTTAGAAACAGCTGTCGCCATGTAATCAGGGAAAGTCCAAATAAAAGAGGAGGCACACAATCTTTAGTGAGAGCGTGGTGAGACACTGTACAAGGGTACAGGTCTACGTGTTTCTCCTCATTGAGCCAAATTGAATTCTGTCTCTGTTTAATTCCTTGCTTCTTGTCTTGTTTAATAGATGTCATCAGTGTTTGAACCTGACACAAAGTACACACATCTCTTAATATAAAGATATAAAAACGTACCTGTGCTTCTTGAGGCATGAAGGATATGTTAATTTCTTTACATATCCGGATGTACTTTGCACAGTTCAGCTTCATATTGTGGAATAGGTCATCAGGGCAGTCTGAGGAACAGATTTGTATTTGTTGTTGTGATTCTCGTTATTAATAGAAGAAATTGAAGTAGTTACTTACAATCAGTGAAATAAACATATGCTGATTTGTACTTTGGTTTGGACTTGAAGTCAGCAATAAAGGCATCCACGGACTAAAAAAAAAAGAAGCAAAAACAGTGTTACAATGCCACGCAATGTAAATATAACACAATAAGAGCAGTAATAGTAGACCTTAGTTGTGGGTGTGATAAAGTAGACGGCCTTCATTTCTGGAACAGGTTCTCTGTTTTTGTACAGGTCCTCCACAACTGCAGAACAAGCGTTGGTTAATTCATCAGCTGCAGATGCCCACATATATACCGTAATTTCCGGACTATAAGCCGCACCTGACTATAAGCCGCACCAGCTAAGTTTAGGGGAAAATACAGATTGCTCCTTATATAAGCCGCACCCGACTATAAGCCGCAGGGTTTTGATGTGTAATTAGCGTAGTATATAGGGGTTCCTGCTACCACGGAGGGGATTGTCGGGACAGAGATGACTGTTTGGGAACGCAAAGCGTCCCATTCATTAACTATAAATCTTTCAATCATTCAATCAAACTTTCACATCTTTGACATGGCGAACAGCATTCGTGCAGAGTACAAATAATACAACGGTGCAAAGTAATACAAAGTGCTCGCATGTACGTTATCAAAATAACCAGCCTACCAGTATATGAAAAGTCAGTCTTTAATCATTGTGTCATCGTCTTCCTCCTGCGTACTAAAACCACCGAAATCCTCTTCGTCGGTGTCGGAGAAGAACATGCCGTAAATAAGCCGCACCGTTGTATAAGCCGCAGGGACCAGAACGAGGGGAAAAAGTAGCGGCTTATAGTCCGGAAATTACGGTACTTAAATGATCATGAATGCTGTTCATTCTCTTGTATACAGACAGGTTTACAATATGACAACAAGGAAAAGGTTATCAAATGTTGGCTACCACAATGAATGTCTCCATTATACTAATTTAAAAATGTTGAATAGAAAGTTCCTCCCCCAAATACAGCTGTTAGAAGTTTACATCCATCCATCATGGGCGTGAATGTCAATTTAATCGTGGTATTTTAATGATTTAATTATGAAATATATATTTACCATGATGGAATCATTATACACTATATATACAATGCACATCAGGGGCAAACTCAATTTGCCTGGGGTACGATGGTGATAAGAGTCTGGGTGGGATTATTGTAGTTGCCATAATATATTTAAATAGTAGCCGCCCAGGGTGTGCGGGCCACAATTACTATAAACTACAGGGCAAAGATGTTTTGCCCTGTAGTTTATAGTAATTGTGGCCTTGTGAAACTATGTTTCATTTTGAATTATGGGAAGAACTTCAGCCTTAGTGGTTTTACAAAAATATTATATTACGACCAGTTACTTTTGTTCTCCAAATGTTTCTCTTTATGGCATTTTGATAAGAGAAAACTTGCCTTATTTTCCCCAAAATAATATGATTATAACACATGAGGCTTATCGGAGGTTTTCTAGCATTAATTCAATTGAATTGTGTTTTGTAGTCTTCGAGGCATTTTACGTTGTTCAACTCACTATTGCTTTCTGTTTTATGTTGTAGGTTTACGCCTATTGATGATGTCCTTCTCCACTTGTACTGCTATCTCTTTAGACTTGATAGTTCCAATTAAACAGCTTCAAAAAAACTCAATATCTGATATCAACCCCGCCTCCCGCCCGAATGCAGCTGAGAAAGGCTCCAGCACCCCCCGCCACCCCGAACGGGACAAGCGGTAGAAAATGGATGGATGGAACTATGATTTTGTCTGATAAATAAAAGTCAAATCATGATGATTTATTTGGTCAAAATACTTTTTATCCTCTGAAAATCGTGGTACTGTGGATGGCGGTGGATATTTGATTATTAGAGATGTCCGATAATATCGGCCGATAAATGCTTTAAAATGTAATATCGGAAATTATCTGTATCGGTTTCAAAAAGTAAAATGTATGACTTTTTAAAACGCCGCTGTACGGAGTGGTACACGGACGTAGAGAAAAGTTCAAAGCGCTAATGAACCTTAAAAGGCACTGCCTTTGCGTGCCGGCCCAGTCACATAATATCTACGGCTTTTCACACACACAAGTGAATGCAAGGCATACTTGGTCAACAGCCATACAGGTCACACTGGGGGTGGCCGTATAAACAACTTTAACACTGTTACAAATATGCGCCACACTGTGAACCCACACCAAACAAGAATGACAAACACATTTCGGGAGAACATCCGCACCGTAACACAACATAAACACAACAGAACAAATACCCAGAACCTCTTGCAGCACTAACTCTTCTGGGACACTACAATTAGGGATGTCCCGATCCAGGTTTTTGCACTTCCGATCCGATACCGATGTTGTTTTTGCACTTCCGATCCGATACCGATACTGGCCTTATCCGAGCATGTATTAAAATGTAAAGTTATTTAGCCTACTTAGTTGTCAGATTCATGTTGAAAAGGGTTTTAGTACTCTTGATAACAACTAGCCAGCTGAATTAGGTGAGTTTGAATAATACACAATGGAGATGTTGACGTGCGGAGTTTCAAACACTCTTCATTTTCTAGCAGGGGACTTTTCAAATGATGCTACATATTAGCAGTAATGCTACTTTTTATAGTAACGCTTTTGCCCCACACTTGACAAATTACGGTTGTCTGTTCGAGATATTCCCACTTAAACCAAACCACCGCCAGACGATGGACCGCCTGCCGTTTTTCTTGGGAATTAATGAATTCTTCCTTCATTATTACCGCACACACGGCTACGCTAGCATCACAGCTAACGTTAGCCGTGCTGCTACCTCCCTGCTGGGAGAGGGCGTATACGCATGTGACGTATAACGTGACAGTATGTGACGTGTGTAAGAAGGTGCGCTTGCTGTCTGTGAGAAGCAGACACAAGAAGGAGTGGAAAGAGCCTGTCGTGTAATGCCAGCAGCTAAAGGCAACTGCGTGAGGACGTATACTCGACTGTGTTGAAGGTGTGCTGGAAAATGCGGAACGGAAATTAAGGAGCAGCAGAAAAGTGGAATGTATTATTTAAATCTGTGCGTTGGAAAACACGGACCGGAATTTTTTTAAAAACTGGATCTGGATCGGCATTTTCCCATGCCTTGCCGATACGCATTTTTTGGCCAATATCGGCGGCCGATCCGATCCAAATATCAAATCGGGACTTCCCTAACTACAATATACCCCACCCCACCTCAACCCCCCCGCTCCCAACCCTGCCCACCTCAACCTCCACATGCTCTCTCAGGGAGAGCATGTCCCAAATTCCAAGCTGCTGTTTTGAGGCATGTTAAAAAAAATAATGATGCACTTTGTGACTTCAATAATAAATATGGCAGTGCCATGTTGGCACTTTTTTCCATAACTTGAGTTGATTTATTTTGGGAAACCTTGTTACATTGTTTAATGCATCCAGCGGGGCATCACAACAAAATTAGGCATACTAATGTGTTAATTCCACGACTGTATATATCGGTATCGGTTGATATCGGAATCGGTAATTAAGAGTTGAAAAAAAAAACAAAAAAAAAAAACTGCCATCTTTTTTGTAGGTGTATTCATTTTTTATTATCTTTATTATTTTCTGTATTGATCCTACATTATTGTTTGTTTGTTTTTTGTTACTTCTGATATGGCCTTCCCACGGTTTACTTGCTTATTTATGTATTTATTTTTTGTGACTTTTTATTTTGTATTGTTTTACATCTGATCAACTTCTGTGACTTTCCTTTTCTTTTTTAAGTGTGAACGGTGGAAAGGCCCTCGAGCGGTGATCTTGGGATCACTTCCTGAGGATCCTTGATGCAGAGGAATGTTCATCCATCTTGCTATGGTCTGGATAGCCTGCTGATCCTGAGCCAGAGCGAAATGGATGGATAAATATATACAATATCTGGGTATCTTTCCTAATAATGTTTATACTGTAAACCTTGAATTGTTGGAGTTTAAGTGCACCTCTCTCCTCAAGTGTGCATGTGAGTGGGTATGAGTGGATGTGTGATTGTATGTAGGTTTTGCGTGACCAAAGTATGACTGTTAAATGTGATTTTAACTGTAAAATTCAATAAAAATATTTGCAAAAAAAAAAAAGAAAAAAAAAAGAGTTGGACTGTTTCGGAAATCGGCAAAAAAGCCATTATCGGACATCTCTAGTCTGAATGTCATTAAAACAATTAGCTCCATCTACTGACACTCCACCTTTGACTCCCGTCCTTACACGCAACAATATTTCATGAAAAAAGCAGAAGTGATATTTTGACATGATTTCCGCGTTTTTGCGGACATTTCACAGGCCTGGTTACTCTCCCAACACTCCTGGACTTAGCTGCAGATAACCTACTTGTTATTTTCTCCGACATCAGATCAGACATTTTGCAGCATGCTGAAAGGAGTCTTGTGGTGAAAGCGTCCAAAATCAATACCTGCAGAAAAGAGGTTTAGGTTCAGTAAGGTGGATGTTTGAGATGAGGCACTATATTCTAACCAATTGCAAATTAAATTCAACAATTGTACAGTATGGAGCAAAAGTGGAAATATTCATTAACACTCTATACAGTATGTTGATTGCACAACATTGACAATATCTTTTTGCCTATTTGAGTTTTGACTTCACTTTTTTGTTTCCTTGGATTTGAACATGTCATATTGTGCTGTGGGCTGCTGCAATAACACAGCCTGTAAGGCATTATAAGCTATCAAAGTGCCTGTCTATTTGCGGTATTTACTTACAACACAGGAATTCAATGCATGTCAATGGCGGCTTACCAATGATGTCACCATTTTTCAGCGCACCAACATAAGTTCCATGACTTAACTCGTTATTTATAGAGCATTTATTGTCAAGCATGCTATTTGTGTTCCCTGTCCTCTCTTAAAGACTCCCTGCAGTTTCTCAAGTCTTAAGGATCTTTTTTTTTTTTTTTAAAGAATAGTCTACTATTCGATGATTCAATTTGGAGGAGTCTGATAATCAACCTCAACTTCTCAGACATTGAACCCCCCTCCACCCTCGGTGGGAGAAAGGTGAGGTGAGTTTATAAACAATTTAAAAAAGCAAAAAAAAATTAAAACGCCATAGGTTTTGGGCACAGTCGAAACTAAACAACTACACTGCAAAAAGTTATTGTTCAAAAACAAGAAAAAAAAATACAAAAATTAGGGGTATTTTGCTTGAACTAAGCAAAATTATCTGCCAATAGAACAAGAAAATTCGGCTTGTCAAGACTTTCCAAAACAAGTAAGATTAGCTAACCTCAATGAACCCAAAAATAACTTAAAATAAGTATATTCTCACTAATAACAAGTGCACTTTTCCTGGTAGAAAAAAAAGAGACCTTTTTGCTCAATATGTTGAAAAATATTCTTAAATTAAGTAAATGCTAGTGCCATTAGCAATACTTGCCAACCTTGAGACCTCCAATATCGGGAGGTGGGGGGTGGGGAGGGCCCTTGGTCGGGGGTGGGGGGTGGGGGGGGGGGGGGTGGTTAAGAGGAGAGTATATTTACAGCTAGAATTCACCAACTCAAGTATTTCATATATATATATATACTTGACTTTCAGTGAATTCTAGCTATATATATATACATATATATATATATGTATATATATATATATATATATATATATACATATATATATACATATATATATATATATATATATATATATACATATATATATACATATATATATATATGTATATGTATATATACATATATATATATATATATACATATATATGTATATATATATATACATATATATATACATATATATATACATACATATATATATATATACATATATATATATATATACATATATATATATACATATATACATATATTAAGGGTTGAATTGTCCATCCTCTTTCTATTCTCTGTCACTATTTTTCAAACCATGCTGAACACCCTCTCTGATGATGCATTGCTGTGTGGCACGCACAAAAGTGCTTTCATCAAATGCACGAGAGTGCGGAATCTTCCATCTCTCCCTAGCATGGCCCAAAACCGGTCAATCCTTGCTTCCTGGGGAAGATCTTCCCTGGCAAGCAATTGGTAATCCAGTACTTGTACCCGGAGGCTGGTCAAGTCCAATCGCAGCTGCGGCAGACTTTTTTTTTTTTTGGGGGGGGGGGGCCTCCAGCTCCGGCTGAATACCGGGAGTTTGTCGGGAGAAAATCTCTGTCGGGAGGTTGTCGCGAGAGGCGCTGAATATCGGGATTCTCTCGCTAAAAACGGGAGGGTTGGCAAGTATGCATTATCTTGACATAATGATATGCGCTCGACATCATGATTTTTTTTTCTTGCTTGAAGTAAGAAATGATTACTTTAAAAAAGTACTTTTATACTTGTGAGTGTTGATGACACAGCTTTGCAACAGTTGATATTCTAGTTTCAAGCATGTTTGACTCAATATAGGTCATCAAATCTCAGCAACAAGCTGTAATATCTTACTGAGATCATTTAGGACCAAAACCCCTAAAACAAGTAAAACACTAACATAAAATCTGCTTAGTGACAAGAATTATCTTATCAGACAGAAAATAAGCAAATATCACCCTTATTTGAGATATTTAATCTTACTTAGATTTCAGTTTTTGCAGTGTACGGGCAAAATCTAACAAATTAGATTTGACTTTGAAAATCCCTAGTCAAAGACAACCCTACTTTTTTTTTTTAAATTACCAAATGAGTTATCAAAACTACAATATTGTATTTTTTCCCCTAGTATACGCTAACAAAAGTAAACATATTACATGAACACTTACGTCAACTTACAAATTCATCAAAATTTGATAAGTCCCTGGTCTTCTACTAAAAACACTGCTGACTTGTGGAGTTTTACCCCACACTGCAAAAACTGCAATCTAAGTAAGATTAAATATCTCAAATAAGGGTGATATTTGCTTATTTTCTGTCTGATAAGATAATTCTTCTCACTAAGCAGATTTTATGTTAGAGTGTTTTACTTGTTTTAAGTGTTTTGGTCCTAAATGATCTTAGTAAGATATTACAGCTTGTTGCTGAGATTTGATGAGCTATATTGAGTAAAACATGCTTGAAACTAGAATATCAACTGTTGCAAAGCTGTGTCATCAACACTCACAAGTATAAAAGTACTTTTTTAAAGTAAGAATTTCTTATTTCAAGCATGAAATAAAAAAATCCTGACTTTGACACAATTGTGTCTCATAATTAAAACAGATCACAGCCAAATGGACTTTGCTGTTTTATTTTCAATGAAACAATAGAACATAAGTACTCATATAGTAGTACAGTTGACACAGTACAGCAAACTGACAGTTGATAATTAAACATTTAACATGTGACATTTCAAACTATTTTGAACAGAAATAGTTCATGCACATTCAGATAAATTCTTCAAAATTACAATTTAAAAAAAATTTGGTCGGGAGCCGGGCTGTAAATATATATATATATATATATATATGTATGTGTGGGAAAAAAATCACAAGACTATTTCATCTCGGAAAAAAATCACAAGACTATTTCATCTCCATCTCTCTATTTCATCTTTTTTTTTTCCCACACATACATATTACGCTCTACCACGGTATCGAGCACTATTTTTTGGATAATCTAATTAAGACATATATATATATATATATATATATATATATATATATATATATATATATATATATATATATATATATATATATATATATATATATATTAGGGGTGTCACGGTACGTGTATTTGTATTGAACCGGGGGTTCCGGTTCGGTTCGGAGGTGTACCGAACGAGTTTCCACACGGACATATTAAGTAGCGTAACGCGCGTTGTGTAAACAATGCCCACCGAGGCACAACACACGGCATGCTAGCAGCTAACAGGCTAGGATAGACTGACCATACGTCCTCTTTTCACCGGACATGTCCTCTTTTGAGGAGCTGTCAGGGCGGAGTTTCTTAAATGCCTCAAATGTCCGGCATTTTGAGTTAGGGTTGCGTGTATTTTCAATGTACGTTCAGGGTTAAGAAGGGGTTAAAAACAAAACAAATTGTGTGCACAGCAGCATTGGTGAGGGAGGGGCAGAGACAGAGAGAGAGAGAGTTGTGATAAACGCGCATGCGTCGCCAGGCTCTGCTTTTTATCCATAGATTTATCACTTTTAATTTTTTATTATCTATAGCAGGGGTGTCAAAATTGTGCCCCGGAGGCCATTTGCGGCCCACAGCTAATGTTTTAAAGGCCCACGGCACATTCTAAAAATACTATTAAAATAAACAAAAACATAGCAAAAGTGAAATAAAGGTGAAATGTAATTTAGAAAAAGTTGCAATGTTGACTAAAAAAAACAAAGCTGTTTTTTTTTCTTTCAAACTGTCATTGCTCAAAACATAATATTGAATCAAAATCAATGTTATTATAAATGATTGACCTATGCAAGGTTCCCATTACTTCACATCAAATATTACACTAAGAAAAATATTTGCATCACAGCTAACTTTACCATGCTGCTACTTTTCTGCTGGGCGAGAGCGTGTGACGTTGCGCGCGCGACAGTATGTGACGTATGTAAGAAGGTGCGCTTGTTTTATGTCTCTGTGAGAAGGAGAGACAAGAAAGAGTGACAAGAGCCTGTAGTGTAATGCCCGCAGCTAAAAGCAACAGCGTGAGAACGTATACTCCAATATCACCATATAGTCATTTTCTATATCGCACAGAGACAAACCCGCGATATAGCGATTATATTCCATATATCGCCCAGGCCTAATATCAACCAAGTATTAGCACATTATTATAAGCACTAAAGCCCACAAACTATTTTTAGCGGCACCTTGATCACAGAGATCTAACTAGATTTTGCTGCTATATTGACATATTTATCCAGCTGCATCACCCGTGAGCTGGTGAAAGTTAATTCTAGATTATAAATCATGTCTCTCGCCCGGATTGTAGAAGCTAATGGCCATTAACCGAGAAGTTGGTCATTTTTGATAGTCACTTTGTACGCGGAGATGTGCAAACAGTGCAATACTTTTTCATAACATGGTCACTACTGCCTAGTTTCTCTTGTTATATTCTTATTTTACTGTTATGTTTTTATTCTCATTGTTGCTTTTTATTTTTATTCTTATTGTAATATTTTTCTACGGTATTTTGTTTCCATTTATACCCCCATTATTTACTTTTTACTTTTTAAATTCGATCTCAATTCTGTACACTGCTGCTGGAATTGTAATTTTCCTGAGGAAACTCTCCTGAAGCAATCAATCAATAAAGTACTATCTATCTATCTATGGCGACCAATAACCCCCGAAAAAATGCTTGTTAGCGGCACTTTTTTTAACCCTTTGTGAGGAGTAGGATTCATTCTTAATCGAAATGGGAAGATATGATCACACCATCAGTCGGCATCCTAGTGAGAGCAGATATTGTACAGTAAGTAATTGTTTTATTATGTTCGAAATGTGTGTATCTTGTTCAGCATCTAGAAATACTGCTGCATGATGCTTAGTGTTTGTTGTTGAAGGGAAAAGCGAACGTTGTGATGCATCTGTGAAATGAATACACCCCCGTATGCTTAAAATGAGCAAAATACGTTAATATTACATGTTATTAGGTATGTGCCTGTTACTACATTACATATAGATATATAGTACATTATATATACTTACAGTGTGTATATAAAACGATGATGGAGGCTTTTGGAGCGCTGTATATGCTAAGTAGAGGGACTCCTTTCGGCTACATTCTTAGCTGACTTTTGCTAGCGTTTCTTTACGAGTTAGAATGCGTAAAAAAAAAACCTGTCTGTTCTTTGTCTTACATGATTGCAGTTCCCCTTTAATATAGAAGTTAGGACATGCAGTTGCAACTTGTTGTAGTAGAATTCAGGTTAAAATGACCATGCTTTTATTTTTAAGCTTACTTTGCACGGAATGGGAAGTCACTGGGTGCATGTGTTAATGCAGTGTAACTAGACAAGGGGTAGAGTTAGATAAACATACTGTGGCACTTTCTGAACTAATTTCCAACACTGAAAACTATGTTTGTTATTGGACTTAGGAACTTTCTTTATGGAGGTTCAAACCACCCTTGAATAGAGCGTGTGACATGCATGTGGCTTACCTTCCATGATTCAGATTTCCTGCAGTCTTCAATAATTGTTTCTTTAATTCCTATAAAGATGATGATTATAAGGTCAGGAATCATGGCTGGGACAAAAATGCACAATTTTGGACAGCTAGGCATTTATAGCGGTTACATTCTAAAAAAAAATGGAAACCTGACTTCCACCACTCATCATACTAATATACAGTACAAACCCAATTCATTGGGATTGGATGTGGTAACACAGAGTTGTTGTGAACTTAAAGTCGTGGTCAAAAGTGTACATACACTTGTAAAGAACATCATGTCATGGCTGTCTTGAGTTTCCAATCATTTCTACAACTCTTATTTTTTTGTGATAGAGTGATTGGAGCACATACTTGTTGGTCACAAAAAAGCATTCATGAAGTTTGCTTCTTTTATGAATTTATTATGGAAAATGTGAGCAAATGTGCTGGGTCAAAAGTATACATACAGCAATGTTAATATTTGCTTACATGTCCCTTGGCAAGTTTACCTGCAAAAAGGCGCTTTTGGTAGCCATCCACAAGCTTCTGGCAAGCTTCTGGTTGAGTTTTTGACTTGACATCCAAATAGCTGCCGTTGTGTCCTTGGGCAGGACACTTCACCCTTGCCCCCGGTGCCGCCCACACTGGTGAGTGAATGATAGGTGGTGGTCGGAGGGGCCGTAGGCGCAAACTGGCAGCCTCGCTTCCGTCGGTCTACCCCAAGGCAGCTGTGGCTACAAATGTAGCTTACCACCACCAGGTTTGAATGAATGATGGGTTCCCACTTCTCTGTGAGTGCTTTGAGTATTCAATAATAGAAAAGCGCGATATAAAATCTAATCCATTATTATTATATTATTATTGGAACACCCAACTGCGCCCAAGACCCAACCTCCGGGCTGATGATTTTAGCTTGTCCTGAAGAATTTGGAGGTAATCCTCCTTTTTCATTGTCCCATTTACTCTCTGTAAAGCAGCAGTTCCATTGGCAGCAAAACAGGCCCAGAGCATAATACTACTTGACGGTAGGCATGGTGTTCCTGGGATTAAAGGCCTCACCTCTTCTCCTCCAAACATATTGCTGGGTATTGTGGCCAAACAGCTACATTTTTGTTTCATCTGACCACAGAACTTTCCTCCAGAAGGTCTTATCTTTGTCCATGTGATGTCAGATGAAACAAAAATTGAGCTGTTTGGCCACAATACCCAGCAATATGTTTGGAGGAGAAAAGGTGAGGCCTTTAAACCCAGGAACACCATGCCTACCGTGGTGGTGGTAGTATTATGCTCTGGGCCTCTTTTGCTGCCAATGGAACTGGTGCTTTACCGAGAGTAAATGGGACAATGAAAAAGGAGGATTACCTCCAAATTCTTCAGGACAAGCTAAAATCATCAGCCCGGAGGTTGGGTCTTGGGCGCAGTTGGGTGTTCCAACAGGACAATGACCCCAAACACACGTCAAAAGTGGTAAAGGAATGGCTAAATAAGGCTAGAATGAAGGTTTTAGAATGGCCTTCCCAAAGTCCTGACTTAAACGTGTGGACAATGCTGAAGAAACAAGTCTGTGTCAGAAAACCCACAAATTTAGCTGAACTGCACCAATTTTGTCAAGAGGAGTGGTCAAAAACTCAACCAGAAGCTTGTGGATGGCTACCAAAAGTGCCTTATTGCAGGTAAACTTGCCAAGGGACATGTAAGCAAATATTAACATTGCTGTATGTATACTTTTGACCCAGCACATTTGCTCACATTTTCAGTAGACCCATAATAAATTCATAAAATAACCAAACTTCATGAATGTTTTTTTGCGACCAAGAAGTATGTGCTCTAATCACAAATAAATATGAGTTGTAGAAATAATTGGAAACTCAAGACAGCCATGACATGATGTTCTTTACAAGTGACCACAACTGTAAGTGTACCTAAAGTACAATACAGCATTGCAAACCAACAATATGAGCATTTGTTTCGTATCGTACACTTTAATGGTAATCACATTAGTCAGTTTTAGTGTGGCATATCCTAAGATTCCTTTTAATTTAATTTGAACTTTACAGTACAGATAAGAACGACATTTCGTTGCATTAGCTCATAGTAGTGCAGGATAAAAAAGCAATAAGGTGCAGATATAAATAAATAGATTACTGTACAGATAAATATATTGCACTTTTGCATATGCATCCAGGTTTATGGATGTATATTATATTGTATTTATATTACAGCGAGTTAATTATTATTATTATATAGTTATTAGTCTAGATTACCACGTAAAAAGGTCCGACATGACCAAGTTGTCATGGTAATGATTAGAGTCAGCTTGTACGAGGTGTGGCTTCAAACTTAATCATTGTTGACCCAGTTTGGACTGACAGTTGTTCTGGGCGGAAACAGACAAAACGAGATGTTCGCCGCCAACTTACAACACAAGTATTTGTTATATGTCATCGTCCCGCTTCTTTAATGCCATACTTGTTGGTGTTGTTTTTATAGCACCGTGAAAGTTGACGCGAACTGTCACTTTTTCAACGTCTCAACGGAAGCAACTGGTATTGTTTAAACTTTACTCGAATCTCAACGACAAGAACGCATTGCGTTGTGTTTAATGAAAATAAACCGCGACGAAGACAGCGAACTTACTTTTCCAAACTATTCGTTTTAGTCCGTTCTCCGGACCGGTTGCCATCTTGATCCTTTTTTAATGTTTCGCCCTTTCCGGTGCTGTGCTATGTGTGACACATGAGGCTAAACATTACCACTTCCGGTCCTACTTCCGGTTGCAGCGGTGTTAGGAACACCCATAGACATCATTATAAGTAGACGCAGCATTGGCTGCTGTGACGCGAGAAATTGGGCCGCCATCTTGAAGTGGTGACGAGGAGCCGGCGAGCAGCCTAAACTGACAGTTGACAGGTAGAAAACAAAGATGGTGTTCACTGTTCAGCGTTTTCCTGCTCAAATGAGCGGATTGTTGAAAATAGGAATCGGGGGATTACTTTTCACAAGTAAGATTTAACATTAACGTACTATTGGTTGTAGAGCTGTCCGATAATATCGGCCTGCCGATATTATCGGCCGATAAATGTTTTAAAATGTAATATAGAAAATTATCGGTATCGTTTTTTTTTTATTATCGGTATCGGTTGTTTTATTTTTTTTATTCTATTTTATTAAATCAACATAAAAAACACAAGATACACTTACAATTAGTACACCAACCCAAAAAACCTCCCTCCCCCATTCACACTCATTCACACAAAAGGGTTGTTTCTTTCTGTTATTAATATTCTGGTTCCTACATTATATATCAATATATATCAATACAGTCTGCAAGGGATACAGTCCGTAAGCACACAGGATTGTGCGTGCTGCCGTGGTCCACTAATAGTACTAACCTTTAACAGTTAATATTTTACTCATTTTCATTAATTACTAGTTTCTATGTAACTGTTCTTATATTGTTTTACTTTCTTTTTTATTCAAGAAAATGTTTTTAATTTATTTATTTTATTTTATCTTATTATTATTTTTAAAAAGGACCTTATCTTCACCATACCTGGTTGTCCAAATTAGGCATAATAATGTGTTAATTCCACGACTGTATATATCAGTATCGGTTGATATCGGCATCGGTAATTAAAGAGTTGGACAATATCGGAATATCGGATATCGGCAAAAAGCCATTATCGGACATCCCTAATTGGTTGTATTTTGTGAAAAGAATATTACCACAGAGGATCTTCAATAGTACTAAAATCGTCGTCAATAAAATTAATAACATTTAAAAATGTCATACTTGAATAACATAAAGTTGAAATAAATGATGAAGATAAAGATTGTAAAACAGAATTTGGTTTTATTCTGAATCCAGTGAAACAGATTGGTGGTTTTAGCTGATATAAAGACTTTCAGGTGTTTATATATGTTTATGTTGAAGTATTTGGCAGACGCTTTTATCCAAAGCGACATACATAAAAAATACATATAAAACAATCAGTGTAAACATGATCATTTAAGGAAAGAATGTAATACAAAATATCAATACAAAGTGTCAAGACAGAATAAACTCAGCAACAGAGATACAGTCAATAAGTTATATAGATATCTAATGTATTCATACATTGTTTATGTAGGATATACGCATGTATATATAACCTAATCATATTGTTTCTTCAATTTAAAAAAAGATTACCGTTTTTTTCCCCCTTCTCTGGGATTATATTCCCAGTTTTGATCTGGGACGTCTGGTCACTTATAGCATATAAGAATATTCTATTACTGTTAAGCAAACTATGAATAATAAAACATGTGTCCTTTATCATATCATGAAAAAACCCGTGTGAAAATCAGTGGTATTCAGTGAGGTAAGATGAATTAAATGCGCTGACAGTTCATTGCTCCTGCCAAATGAATTGCACTGAGTGGAGCGGATCACCACTCCAAGATGGCGGCCCCGCGTCTCGTCAGCGCCAGTAGGCAGTAGCGCTCCATGCTGCGTCTACATATAAGATGTCTACGGTATTAGGAACACCAAAGTACGTAATGTTTTTAATGTCTTTAAATGTATTCTCACATTTTTATTCATTGAATCAAAAGTACTGAAATTCCACGACATAGTGAATTTATAAAATTATACACAAAGCAAACTATAATCCGCTACCCAAGAATGTACAACAATTCTTCTTAACAAAAGAGGAGAAATATAATCTTAGAGAAAAATGTAATATTTAAACATTTGTACGCACGTACAACACTTAAGACCTTCAGTATATCAGTATGTGGAATTAAATGATGGAATGGATTAAGCAAAGGAATCAAACAATGTACTAATATGTTCCACTTCAAGAAACTCTTCAAACTTAAAGTGTTTACAAAGTACAAAGAAGAAGATCCATGATAAATATTCTCATTTTATCTCGTCCATCCATTAATTTTCTTGATAATCTTACTCATCTCACTATATGAAATATAATTTACTTCACCAATTATTATGTATTTATTTATTTATTTCTATTGTTATTACTTATGGAGTATATTGTGAATAAATTGACAACAGGAAGTGAACAAAAGTTTTAGCAACTGCTATGTAAAGGAAAAGGGGTAGGATTAAATAAGCTCTGCTTCTTCCTACTCCTTTTCAAACATGTTGTATAGAGAAACTGGAAATGGTGATGCATGAAGTTGTATGCATGCATGTGTGATGTGTCATGTTGTATGCATGCATGTGTCATGTATCATGTTGTATGCATGCATGTGTGATGTATCATGTTGTATGCATGCATGTGTGATGTATCATGTTGTATGCATGTATGTGTGATGTGTCATGTTGTATGCATGCATGTGTGATGTATCATGTTGTATGCATGCATGTGTGATGTATCATGTTGTATGCATGCATGTGTCATGTATCATGTTGTATGCATGCATGTGTGATGTGTCATGTTGTATGCATGCATGTGTGATGCGTCATGTTGTATGCATGCATGTGTGATGTGTCATGTTGTATGCATGCATGTGTGATGTGTCATGTTGTATGCATGCACGTGTGATGTATCATGTTGTATGCATGCATGTGTGATGTATCATGTTGTATGCATGCACGTGTGATGTATCATGTTGTATGCATGCATGTGTGATGTATCATGTTGTATGCATCCACGTGTGATGTATCATGTTGTATGCATGCATGTGTGATGTGTCATGTTGTATGCATGCATGTGTGATGTATCATGTTGTATGCATGCATGTGTGATGTATCATGTTGTACATGTTAAGTTAAAGTACCAATGATAGTCACACACACACTAGGTGTGGCGAAATTATTCTCTGCATTCGACCCATCACCCTTGATCACCCCCTGGGAGGTGAGGGGAGCAATGAGCAGCAGCGGTGGTCGCGCCCGGGAACCATTTTTGGTGATTTGACCCCCAATTCCAACCCTTGTTGCTGAGTGCCAAGCAGGGAGGTAATGGCTCCCATTTGTATAGTCTTTGGTATGACTCGGCCGGGGTTTGAACTCACAACCTACCGATCTCAGGGCGGACACTCTGATTTTTAATCTATTCAGTTATTTAACTTTAAATACCACCTCAGGAACATTGCTAAACTCCGCCCCTTACTCACTCTCCCGTCCACGCCTTTGTCTCCTCCAGGCTAGACTACAGCAACGCACTTCTTGTCGGGATCCCCAGCAAGAAGATCCAGAAGCTGCAATACATACAAAATAGTGCTGCTAGAATCCTGATGAGAGTGCGGAAATATGACCATATCACACCAATTCTCAAATCCCTTCACTGGCTTCCTGTTCCACTCAGGATTGAATACAAAGTCTCCCTACTAACCCACCAGTGCCTCCATGGAAATGCCCCCCTCTACCTCAAAGAACTACTCACCCCCAAATCCTCCGCTCCGGACAGACTAACCTCCTCCAACCTCCGAGGACAAAGCTACGAACAATGGGAGACCGGGCTTTCTGCTCCGCCGCTCCCAGTCTGTAGAACGCTCTCCCTGACCACCTGAGGGCACCACAGACTGTGGATGCTTTTAAAAAAGGCTTAAAAACCCTTCTTTAAAAAAAAAAAAAAAAAAAAAAAGATTTTTTATTTTTTACATAAATGCATACTAGTTCTAGCTCTTTGGCTGTTCTAGTTTTTATTTTTATTTATTTTTTTATTATCTTTTTATTTTTATTTATTTATTTTTTAATACATTGTAGCACTTTGAGGTTGTTTAGTCAATGTAAAGTGCTTTTTACAAATAAAATATATTATTATTATTATTATTATTATTATTAAATAAATAAATAAAAAATATAAAAAAAATTCACATTTTCATAATGGGGTTTTTTTGTAGAATTTTGATGATAAAAACATTTCATTCAGTTTCGGAATAAGGCTGTAACATAACAAAATGTTGAAAGTTGGTATGGTAAAAGTGAAACGCCGTATTGTATATTGTCTATCTAATTGTGTTGGCCCTGTGATGAAGTGGCGACATGTCCAGGGTGTACCCCGCCACAGCCTATCCCACTCAGCTGGGATAGGCTCCAGCACCACCCGCCACCCCGAAAGGGTAAAACGGTAGAAAATGGATGGATGTAAGTTACATTAAACCGGGAAAGTCCAGGTTCTCTGTCACATGTCATTGACCCATCCAAAAAAACCTGCCCCCTCTCTCGATTTGATTGGTTACCTGTGTCAAAGGGGCGGGGACAACGTGGAGGCATTCCAACCAACATAGAGAGCAGGTACTTTTAAGAGAGGGTGAGACCACTGAGAGCCAGACTGAGGTTCAAATCTGATGATCGCTGAGAAAGAGTGCTAGCAGTATTTAAACGCTGGTGAAAAATGGGTGCATCGAAGGGGTTGGTGACTTTAGTCTTGCTGTATATTTGCACACAGGTAAGTCCTTCTAGGTTGGTTCAGTTCATTGCAAAGTGAAATGACTAATGGTGGAACAAAATATATGATATTTGGTTAAGGTTGGTGTATTATTTTGAATTATTTCTGTCTTTTTGTGACACTGACAGGCTGCAGCGCTCACAGGTATGTTTATGTTTGTGCTTTTATTGATTTGTTTCTTCTTTCAACGACAGACAAAATAATAATGTTGCAAATGTTGTTTCACCCCCTCTGTTAAATGCTCGCAGTGTCCGTGTTCGCCACCACGTCCAAAAGTAAGACCCTGCGATGGACCAGGCATCCCGGGGCCGGCTCATACCTGGTCACCGTGCGGGAAAAGTCCTCATCAGCTGTGACCGCTTTTGTCCAATTCGGGGCCAACACCGTGATGGGCACCGTCACCCCTCTGGCCCCCAACACGGTGTATGACTTCACGGTAGAAGCTTTGGATGGTGACCAACTGAGGCTGGATGTGGCAGTTGTGGAGTCGTCAACAGGTGAGTGGTAATTGACATTTAAGAAGTAAATATGTTCTTTTCTAAGATGCATCTTGTTGGTTTGACTCTAATATTTCTACTGTCCTCCTAAATATCAATCAATCAATCAATCAATGTTTACTTATATAGCCCTAAATCACCAATGTCTCAAAAAGACATCCTCGGCTCGGATCCCACATCAGGGCAAGTAAAAAACTCAACCCAATGGGATGACAATGAGAAACCTTGGAGGGGACCGCAGATGTGGTCTAACATAATAGTGTGAGAGTCCAGTCCATAGTGGATCTAACATAATAGTGTGAGAGTCCAGTCCATAGTGGATCTAACATAATAGTGTGAGAGTCCAGTCCATAGTGGATCTAACATTATAGTGTGAGAGTCCAGTCCATAGTGGATCTAACATAATAGTGTGAGAGTCCAGTCCATAGTGGATCTAACATAATAGTGAGAGAGTCCAGTCCATAGTGGATCTAACATAATAGTGTGAGAGTCCAGTCCATAGTGGATCTAACATAATAGTGAGAGTCCAGTCCATAGTGGATCTAACATAATAGTGAGAGTCCAGTCCATAGTGGATCTAACATAATATTGTGAGACTCCAGTCCTTAGTGGATCTAACATAATAGTGAGAGTCCAGTCCATAGTGGATCTAACATAAAATTGTGAGAGTCCAGTCCATAGTGGATCTAACATAATAGTGAGAGTCCAGTCCATAGTGGATCTAACATAATAGTGAGAGTCCAGTCCATAGTGGATCTAACATAATAGTGTGAGAGTCCAGTCCATAGTGGATCTAACATAATAGTGAGAGTCCAGTCCATAGTGGGGCCAGCAGGAGATCATCTTGAGTAGAGACAGGTCAACAGTGCAGAGACGTCCCCAACTGATGCACAGATGAGTGGTCCACCCCGGGTCCCGACTTTGGACAGCTAGCGCCTCATCTGTGGTCACAGAATCTGTGCAGATCAACTGGTCTAAAAGGGGTTCTATTTAAAGGCTAGAGTATACAAATGAGTTTTATGATAGGACTTAAATGCTTAAATATCTTAACTTATGAAGAAACTTAGCCGCTGACAATTAATATGGTATCTCATTTGTACTATTTCAGCACCTCCACTAATGGACCCCATCCAAAAAGTCAAGCCGATGGACAGCGAGACCCTAATAGTGGAGTTTAACTCGGTCACTGGAGCCACTCACTACATCGTACGGGTCCAAAACGCCGATGGTTTTTACAGAGAAGACACGGTTTATTCCTCCCCCGCTGAGATTGCTTCCCTGGCAGCGTACACTGAGTACACGCTGAGCATCATGGCGGGGAATAGTGGAGGCCGCAGCCAGCCATCTCTTCCTGCGACTGGAAAGACAGGTAAATATGTTTGTCACACATTATAAACATTGTATTATTCATTTCATTATTGGCTAATAATCGCATAACTTTCACAGTAACATAAACAGCAATGTACTCGAGCTGTGATTTTACAGTGAATCACAACAAAGTTACGAATAATTGTAATTTTATTGTTAACTCGATGAGGCAATTCCTGAAGGAATTGCATGTGAATGCTCCAAGGCTGAAGTTGAACTGAAACCCTGGAATTTTTTTTTTTTTTAGAATTGTTGAAGTAGCGCACACAATTCCCGAACAGGCTGAATATTTTGAAGTTAAAACAGTTTGAATCAGATGAAAAATGTGGGAATTGTGGAACTTTGAAAAATGTCCCATTGATTTCAATGGGAGTTTTCCAAAAAATGTGGTACTTTCGGGAAAAGCGGGATTTTTTTGGGAAAATTATAAAAAAACGAGAATGGTCTGAAATGAGTTGAAATGGTTGGTGTTGAAATTTTTCAAATCGGTCAAGAAAAGTTGAAGTAGTAACAGAAATGGTATTACGGAATTTTTCCAATTCGAAAAACAACTTTGTTTTTTGTCCTAATTAAGAGGAATGATTTGATGGTAGAACGATTGAAGTGGGTTGAAAAATATGTGGGAGGAGTAGTCGCCAGAAAAAAGGGTGAAAATAAGGCTTTGGAAAACCAGGAATTCTGGAAAATCCTGTAATTGTTTTGAACTTGGAATAAAAGGTAGTTTACATTTCTAGAATGGTGGAATGTGTTGAAGGTGGAATGGTTTGAATGGGTTGAAAAATGTGGAAATGGTGGAAGTTTGAAAAATGGCCATTTCATTGTGAATGGGAAAAATGTCCCGGAAAACTTGGAATTCTGTGAAATCTGGGAATTTTTGGAATTTTTCAAGGGAAAGCCTGCGATTCTCAAATAAGCTGAACAGTTTAAAGTTGGAACGGTTTGAATCGGATGAAAAATGTGGGAATTGTGGATTTTTGAAGAATGTCCCATTGATTTCAATTGGAATTTCCCCCAAAATTTTGGAATTTCTGTAAAAGGTGGATTTTTTTTTTGAAAATGGTAAAAAAAAAAACTTCAATGGTATGAATAAATTGAAACGGTGTTGAAATTTTTCAAATAGGTTGAGAAATGTTGAAGTAGTAACAGAAATGGTATTACGGAATTCCTGGAAAACCGGGAATTTTTCCAATTCGAAAAACAACTTTGTTTTTTTGTCCTAATTAAGAGGAATGATTTGACGGTGGAACGGTTGAAGTGGGTTGAAAAATGTGGGAGGAGTAGTCGCCAGAAAAAAGGGTGGAAATAGGGCTTTGGAAAACCAGGAATTCTGGAAAATCCTGGAATTTTTTGGAACTTGGAAAAAGGGTAGTTTAAATTTATAGAATGGTGGAATAGGTTGAAAGTGGAATGGTTTGAATGGGTTGAAAAATGTGGAAATAGTGGAAGTTTGAAAAAAGGCCAATTTCATTCTGAATGTGAAAAATGTCCCGGAAAACTTGGAATTCTGGGAAATCTGGGAATTTTTGGAATTTTTCAAGGGAAAGACCAGGATTCTCAAATAAGCTGAATAGTTTAAAGTTGGAACGGTTTGAATCGAAAGAAAAATGTGGGAATTGTGGAACTTTGAAGAATGTCTCATTGATTTCAATGGGAATTTCCCAAAAAATGTAGGAATTTCGGGAAAAGCGGGATTCTTATTTGAAAATGGTGAAAAAAACTTCAATGCTATGAATGAGTTGAAATGGTTGGTGTTGACATTTTTCAAATCGGTCGAGAAATGTTGAAGTAGTAACAGAAATGGTATTACGGAATTCCTGGAAAACCAGGAATTTTTCCAATTCGAAAATCAACTTTTTTTTTTGTCCTGGTTAAGAGAAATTATTTGACAGTGAAATGGTTGAAGTGGGTTACAAAATGTGGGAGGAGTAGTCGCCAGAAAAAAGGGTGAAAATAGGGCTTTGGAAAACCAGGAATTCTGGAAAATCCTGCCATTTTTTGGAACTTGGAAAAAAGGTAGTTTAAATTACTAGAATGGTGGAATAGGTTGAAGGTGGAATTGTTTGAATGGGTTGAAAAACGTGGAAATGGTGGAAGTTTGAAAAAAGGCCAATTTCATTCTGAATATGAAAAATATCGCTGAAAACTTGGAATTCTGGGAAATCTGGGAATTTTTGGAATTTGTCAAGGGAAAGACCAGGATTCTCAAATAAGCTGAATAGTTTGAAGCTGGAACGGGTTGAATCGGATGAAAAATGTGGGAATTGTGGAACTTTGAAGAATGTCCCATTGATTGTAGGAATTTCGGGAAAAGCGGGATTCTTTTTTGAAAATGGTAAAAAACAACTTCAATGGTATGAATGAGTTGAAATGGTTGGTGTTGACATTTTTCAAATCGGTCGAGAAATGTTGAAGTAGTAACAGAAATGGTATTACGGAATTCCTGGAAAACCAGGAATTTTTCCAATTCGAAAATCAACTTTTTTTTTTGTCCTGGTTAAGAGAAATTATTTGACAGTGAAATGGTTGAAGTGGGTTGCAAAATGTGGGAGGAGTAGTCGCCAGAAAAAAGGGTGAAAATAGGGCTTTGGAAAACCAGGAATTCTGGAAAATCCTGTAATTTTTTGGAACTTGGAAAAAAGGTATTTTAAATTACTAGAATGGTGGAATAGGTTGAAGGTGGAATGGTTTGAATGGGTTGAAAAACGTGGAAATGGTGGAAGTTTGAAAAATGGCCAATTTCATTCTGAATGGGAAAAATGTCATGGAAAACTTGGAATTCTGGGAAATCTGGGATTTTTTTTTTTCAAGGAAAAGCCAGAGATTCCCGAATAAGATGAATAGTTTGAAGTTGGAACGGTTTGGATTGGATGAAAAATGTGGAAATTGTGGAACTTTGAAGAATGTCCCATTGATTTCAATGGGAATTTCCAAAAAAATGTAGGAATTTCGGGAAAAGCTGGATTTTTTGAAAATGGTAAAAAACTTGAATGGTCTGAATGAGTTGAAATGGTTGGTGTTGACATTTTTCAATTCGATCGAGAAATGTTGACGAAGTAACAGAAATGGTATTACGGAATTTCTGGAAAACCGGGAATTTTTCCAATTCGAAAATCAACTTTGTTTTTTTGTCCTGATTAGGAGGAGTGATTTGACGGTGGAATGGTTGAAGTGGGTTGAAAAATGTGGAAGGAGTAGTCGCCAGAAAAAATGGTGAAAATAGGGCTTTGGAAAACCAGGAATTCTGGAAAATCCTGGAATTTTTTCAAACTTGGAAAAAAAGTTTTCTAGAATGGTGGAATAGGCTGAAGGTGGAATGGTTTGAATAGGTTGAAAAATGTGGAAATGGTGCAAGTTTGAAAAATGGCCAATTTCATTCTGAATGGTAAAAATGTCCCGGAAAACTTGGAATTCTGGGAAATCTGGGAATTTTTTTTAAATTTTAAATTTTAAATGACTAGAATGGTGGAATAGGTTGAAGGTGGAATTGTTTGAATGGGTTGAAAAACATGGAAATGGTGGAGGTTTGAAAAATGGCCAATTTCATTCTGAATGGGAAAAATGTCCCGGAAAACTTGGTATTCTGGGAAATCTGGGATTTTTTTTCAACCTGGAAAAAAAGTAGTTTAAATTATTAGAATGGTGGGATAGGTTGAAGGTGGAATTGTTTGAATGAGTTGAAACACATGGAAATGGTGGAAGTTTGAAAAATGGCCAATTCATTCTGAATGGGAAAAATGTCTTGGAAAACTTGGAATTCTGGGAAATCTGGGAATTTTTTTCAACCTGGAAAAAAAGTAGTTTAAATTATTAGAATGGTGGGATAGGTTGAAGGTGGAATTGTTTGAATGAGTTGAAACACATGGAAATGGTGGAAGTTTGAAAAATGGACAATTCATTCTGAATGGGAAAAATGTCTTGGAAAACTTGGAATTCTGGGAAATCTGGGAATTTTTTTTAACTTGGAAAAAAGGTAGTGTACATTTCTACAATGGTGGAATGTGTTGAAGGTGGAATGGTTTGAATAGGTTGAAAAACATAGAAATGGTGGAAGTTTGAAAAATGGCCAATTTCATTCTGAATGGTAAAAATGTCCCGGAAAACTTGGAATTCTGGGAAATCTGGGAATTTTTTGAACTTGGAGAAAGTTAATTTAGATTACTGGAATGGTTGAATAGGTCGAAGGTGGAATTGTTTGAATGGGTTGAAAAACATGGAAATGGTGGAAGTTTGAAAAATGGCCAATTTCATTCTGAATGGGAAAAATGTCCTGGAAAAGTTGGAATTCTGGGAAATCTGGTAATTTTTTTTAACTTGGAAAAAATGTAGTTTACATTTCTAGAATGGTTGAATAGGTTGAAGGTGGAATGGTTTGAATAGATGGAAAAACATAGAAATGGTGGAAGTTTGAAAAATGGCCAATTTCATTCTGAATGGGAAAAATGTCATGGACAACTTGGAATTCTGGGAAATCTGGGAATTTTTAGAATTTGTGTATGGAAAGCACGCGATTCCCGAATAAGCTGAACAGTTTGAAGTTGGAACGGTTTGAATCGGATGAAAAATGTGGAAGGTAGAGCGCGCCAAAATCTGGAGAAGAAGAAGAAGAATAAATAGATGAATTTTGGTGTAGAAAACCATGCATATAAGGCTCTTGTTTGAACAACATACTGTACTAGAGTGTGTAACAAGAGTTTGAACAACATACTGTACTAGAGTGTGTTACAAGAGTTTGAACAACATACTGTACTAGAGTGTGTAACAAGAGTTTGAACAACATACTGTACTAGAGTGTGTAACAAGAGTTCGAACAACATACTGTACAAGAGTGTGTAACAAGAGTTTGAACAACATACTGTACTAGAGTGTGTAACAAGAGTTTGAACAACATACTGTACAAGAGTGTGTAACAAGAGTTTGAACAACATACTGTACTAGAGTGTGTAACAAGAGTTTGAACAACATACTGTACTAGAGTGTGTAACAAGAGTTTGAACAACATACTGTACTAGAGTGTGTAACAAGAGTTTGAACAACATACTGTACAAGAGTGTGTAACAAGAGTTTGAACAACATACTGTACTAGAGTGTGTAACAAGAGTTTGAACAACATACTGTACTAGAGTGTGTAACAAGAGTTCGAACAACATACTGTACTAGAGTGTGTAACAAGAGTTTGAACAACATACTGTACTAGAGTGTGTAACAAGAGTGTGAACAACATACTGTACAAGAGTGTGTAACAAGAGTTTGAACAACATACTGTACAAGAGTGTGTAACAAGAGTTTGAACAACATACTGTACTAGAGTGTGTAACAAGAGTTTGAACAACATACTGTACAAGAGTGTGTAACAAGAGTTTGAACAACATACTGTACTAGAGTGTGTAACAAGAGTTTGAACAACATACTGTACTAGAGTGTGTAACAAGAGTTTGAACAACATACTGTACTAGAGTGTGTTACGTAGTCAACAGAAACCCTTAAGAGACAACCCAGTTTGAATTTACAGGGATTTGACGCAATATTGGAGAGCACAATGATTACAGTATTTTACTGTGTTAATTACTGTAAAATATAAGGGTATAATCACTTGTTGACAGTCATTAGTTGCAATGTTACAGTACATTTTGATGATAGTATTTTACTGTTAAACATTATGATAAAGCCCGGGTACATTTTTAAAGTGCCTGTGCGATTTGCACATGAAAAAGGTTCATTTAAACGTCCAGTAAAAAGAGAATTCCACATTTGGGTCACATCCCACTCTGATCCCAGTGGAAGTCATCTGATCATCCTTATTGTCTCGTAGTCATGTTGTTGTGTACAGTAACAGACTCCAGGTTTTCATTGTACGAGATTTATACCCACAGCCCCCCGAGGGCTTGTCCCGTATCGGTTGTAACTTTACCAGGAACCTCTATGTGAAACACAAAGAGTTGACCTCATCCTAAGCACATACTGTATCTATCATCTCAGGTGTGAGGTGTCTATCATCTGACCTACAGTATTACCCAGGAATATAATCCAGCCTCTTTTTTTGCCGCAGTACTGAAAGTATGATGATTTTAAACTACATTTAAAAACACTTCATTGTGGTCTAATACATATTGGATAGGATTTGGTGCAAATTTTGCATGAATCTTGCTCCACAGTCACTTTTATAACCCGTTTTTTGAGTCTGTTTGCAAGACGTTCGATTCTGGAGGTGTTCCCGGTATTGCAAATGAAAGCACGGCCCACCTTTTCCAAAAGTAACATGATTTATATTCTGAAAATGTATATATACACTACCGTTCAAAAGTTTGGGGTCACATGTAAATGTCCTTATTTTTGAAGGAAAAGCACTGTACTTTTCAATGAAGATAACTTTAAACTAGTCTTAACTTTAAAGAAATACACTCTATACATTGCTAATGTGGTAAATGACTATTCTAGCTGCAAATGTCTGGTTTTTGGTGCAATATCTACATAGGTCCATTTCCAGCAACTATCACTCCAGTGTTCTAATGGTACAATGTGTTTGCTCATTGGCTCAGAAGGCTAATTGATGATTAGAAAACCCTTGTGCAATCATGTTCACACATCTGAAAACAGTTTAGCTCGTTACAGAAGCTACAAAACTGACCTTCCTTTGAGCAGATTGAGTTTCTGGAGCATCACATTTGTGGGGTCAGTTAAACGCTCAAAATGGCCAGAAAAAGAGAACTTTCATCTGAAACTCGACAGTCCATTCTTGTTCTTAGAAATGAAGGCTATTCCACAAAATTGTTTGGGTGACCCCAAACTTTTGAACGGTAGTGTATATATATATATACAGTCGTGGTAACACTTTTAGAAAACATAATGTCATGGCTGTCTTGAGTTTCCAATCATTTCTACAACCGTGATACTTTAATACATTTGCAAAATTGCAAAAAAAACCAAACACCTTTTCACATTGCCATAATGGGGTATGGTGTGTACAATTTTGAGGATAGGACTGTAACATAACAAAATGTGGGGAAAAGTCAAGCGCTGAGAGTACTTTCCGGATGTACTGATTTGGATTAAAATAGTGTTAAGTTGACTAAAGGGTGTTATTTCATGTCTAGAGGCTTTTCACAATGTTGAAAAATGTATTTAGAAGACAGTGGCGTGCGGTGAGGTTCATGGCTGGTGAGGCACTGACTTCATCACAGTCAGATTTACAAACATATGAACCCTAAAGAGTATCTTATTCACCATTTGATTGGCAGCAGTTAACGGGTTATGTTTAAAAGCTCATACCAGCATTCTTCCTTGCTTGGCACTCAGCATCAAGGGTTGGAATTGGGGGTTAAATCACTAAAAATTATTCCTGGGCGCGGCGCCGCTGCTGCCCACTGCTCCCCTCACCTCCCAGGGGGTGAGCAAGGGGATGGGTCAAATGCAGAGGACAAATTTCACCACACCTAGTGTGTGTGTGACAATCATTGGTACTTTAACTTAACTTTAACTTTACACATACAAACTGTAGCACACAAAAAAGCATTTTTAATTAAAAACACGTTATTATGGTCTTACCTTTACTTATAAATGAAGTCCATGCCCCGCTGGATTAATGCACCCCCTAACGGGAGTGTTATATCAACTAAAGCCCACACTTAAACTTTCCACGTGCAAGATTGAATCTATTTAAAAAAGTTATTTAATAAGAAGCCAAAAAGTGCAAAAACAACAATGTTGGTGTTGGAGGAGTTGTGAATGAATGAAATATGAAATCCGTGCTGCAGTCTGCAGGTGTACCTAATGTTGTGGCCCCGCGGTCACTCACAACTCCTCCAACACGAACATTATTGTTTTTGCACTTTTTGGCTTCTTATTAAATAACTTTTTTAAATAGTGTAACCGAGGGTTTATAAATGTCGCATATACTGTATGAAACTACAAAATAATAAACACGGAGGCTCCAGTTTACACGAGGACCAACTTTATTTATCGCTAACTGAAAGACTGAGGCCATATATGGAGTTCCTGTACGGCGGATTGTATACAGTACATTAGTCAAACATATCTGTCAGGTTCAAACACTGATGACATCTATTAAACAGTGTGGAGAATGCATATATGTTTAAGAGTTCTCTCTTTATTCATAGTCATGTTTAAAGCAGCTAGTGTTTTTCCATTTGTACTCATTTTATGTCTGCAAGTAAACTGTGCGTGTTACCTTGAAGGCTTGCAATGTAGGAGTTGGAGTACTCCCTTATATCTTATCTGTAGTAGAACAATGAGCCTGTATTCCTTTCCGGAGAGGGTGGGGGCTGTTTGCGTATTCAAGAAGTTGTCTCTTCCTGTTTGAATGTTAGACCATCCCATACTTGCCAACCTTGAGACCTCCAATATCGGGAGGTGGGGGGTCGGGGGTTGAGTGGGGGTGGTTGGGGGCAGGGGGCGTGGTTGGGGGAGTGGTTATTTACAGCTAGAATTCACCAACTCGAGTATTTCATATATATTTCATATATATATATATATATATATATATATATATATATATATATATATATATATATATATATATATATATATATATATATATATATATATATATATGTATATATATATATATATATATGTATGAAATACTTGACTTTCAGTGAATTCTAGCTATATATGTATTTTATTTACATAGAAAAAAATAAAAAATACTTGAATTTCAGTGTTCCGGTGGCTATCCATTAGATGGCAGTATTGTCCTGTTTAACTTCTCCGTTCATGATGAGTATACCATTTCGGCCGCCATGTCTGTAATTTCCTCGTTCTTCTGCTTCGTCTCCTTGTTGTGTACGCAGTTGTGCACTCTATAAAAGCCCTAGATGTTATGACGTCTTTGGGCAGGCAAGCTGTTTATATTGTGGGAAAGCGGACGTGAGAACAGGCTGTCCCCACTCAGTCTCAGGTCCGCATTGAACTGGAGGGGGCGTGGCCTCCAGCTCCGGTTGAATACCGGGAGTTTGTCGGGAGAAAGTCTCTGCCGGGAGGCTGTCGGGAGAGGCGCTGAATACCGGGATTCTCCCGCTAAAAACGGGAGGGTTGGCAAGTATGGACCATCCTGAGATGACGGTATGACTGTATTGATGTGGGCTGGTCTCCTGAAGCTTCAGTAAAACATGATAATATTCCTATTCTGTCTTGATGGTCCTTTTTACTCTGCATATATGTCATCTAAAGAACTTGGGATTGACCAGTGACTTTACTTCCCTGGGAGGGAAGTCTGGTCAGACGCAACAACAGACAAGAAGCAAGGAATCATGCAGAGACAGAGTTAAATTTAGCTCAATGAGGAGAGACGTTTTGGCCTGTACTCTAGTTACAGATCCAAACTACGCTCTAAAATCCTGCCCACGTGCTCCACTATTTATTTGGGAGGTCCCTGGTTACATCATCTCAGCAGCCCCAGTTAGACACAATATATGACTATTCATGAAATGCAAATGTCCTGACACTCGTGATATCGCCCTGTCTCTGCTCTGTCTGTGTCACGGCACTCGATGTTCTGGACACAAACACTGATACGAGACGATGTCCCTTTGCACAGATAGAAAAGTACAACTTCAGCACAATTGATGATAACTATAGCAACGGCCCTTAAGCATAAGAGTTGTGTGATAACTTACACGTCATTATTCTAACAATATCACCTCATATTCTATCAAACTTGTTTCCATCTTCCACAGTTTTGCCGCCTCTTCAGCTCTCTGCCTCGTCTCCCAGTAACGACAGTATCGTGGTATCCTGGGACCTGGTCGACGATGCTGTCCAGTACACCTTGAGCGTGTACGAGGTCGGCTCCAACAACACTGTAACTCAGAACACCACCAGCACGGATCTGACAATCTCGGGACTGGACGCTGGCTCTCTCTACATGATCATGGGCTATGGTTGGGACCCTGAACAGAGGAAGGGAGAGGGGAGTTACTACATCAACCAAACGACACGTAAGAATGCACATTTCTGTTTGGTTTCTCTAGGAGAGATACAGTACAGCAGGGGTATACCACTGGTGGCCCGCGGGCCAAATCACCATACGGGCCTGGGTTCAGTTCAGAAACTTCCGACACAAGCATTTTGGCAGCAAGTTCACAAAACACTCGAAGTGTAACTGTTGAACCGTGCAATATATCCCAAATGGCTTCTTGATAAGTACAATAATACTGGACTGTGAAACAGAATAATGTACAATAACCTGTCACCTTACACCTCTGTCACTTTATATATATCCATCCATCCATTTTGTACCGCTTATTCCCTTCGGGGTCGCGGGGGGGCGCTGGAGCCTATCTCAGCTACAATATATATATATACACTACCGTTCAAAAGTTTGGGGTCACCCAAACAATTTTGTGGAATAGCCTTCATTTCTAAGAACAAGAATAGACTGTCGAGTTTCAGATGAAAGTTCTCTTTTTCTGGCCATTTTGAGCGTTTAATGGACCCCACAAATGTGATGCTCCAGAAACTCAATCTGCTCAAAGGAAGGTCAGTTTTCTAGCTTCTGTAACGAGCTAAACTGTTTTCAGATGTGTGAACATGATTGCACAAGGGTTTTCTAATCATCAATTAGCCTTCTGAGCCACTGAGCAAACACATTGTACCATTAGAACACTGGAGTGATAGTTGCTGGAAATGGGCCTCTATACACCTATGTAGATATTGCACCAAAAAGCAGACATTTGCAGCTAGAATAGTCATTTACCACATTAGCAATGTATAGAGTGTATTTCTTTAAAGTTAAGACTAGTTTAAAGTTATCTTCATTGAAAAGTACAGTGCTTTTCCTTAAAAAAATTGAAAAAATAAAAAAATAAAATATATATATATATATATATGTATATATGTATATACAGTATATATATATATATATATATATATATATATATATATATATATATATATATATATATATATATATATATATATATATATATATTAGGGATGTTCGATAATGGCTTTTTGCCGATATCCGATATGCCGATATTGTCCAACTCTTTAATTACCGATACCGATATCAACCGATATATACAGTCGTGGAATTAACACATTATTATGCCTAATTTGGACAACCAGGTATGGTGAAGATAAGGTACTTTTTTAAAAAATGAATCAAATATAATAAGATAAATAAATTAAAAACATTTTCTTGAATAAAAAAGAAAGTAAAACAATATAAAAACAGTTACATAGAAACAAGTAATTAATGAAAATTTGTAAAATTAACTGTTAAAGGTTAGTATTATTAGTGGACCAGCAGCACGCACAATCATGTGTGCTTACGGACTGTATCCCTTGCAGACTGTATTGATATATATTGATATATAATGTGGGAAGCAGAATATTAATAACAGAAAGGAACAACCCTTTTGTGTGAATGAGTGTAAATGGGGGAGGGAGGGTTTTTGGGTTGGTGCACTAATTGTAAGTGTATCTTGTGTTTTTTATGTTGATTTAATTTTTTAAAAAAAACAAAAAAAAAAACAACCCGATACTGATAATAAAAAAAACGATACCGATAATTTCCGATATTACACTTTAACGCATTTATCGGCCGATAATATTGGCAGACCGATATTATCGGACATCTCTAATATATATATATATATATATATATATATATATATATATATATATATATATATATATATATATATATATATATATATATATATATATATATATATATATATATATATATATATATATATATATATATATATATATATATATATATATATGTATGTGTATGTATGTGTATGTATATATATGTATATGTATATGTATGTATATATATATGTATATATATATATATATATATATATATATGTATATATATATATATATGTATATATATATATATATATATATATATATGTATATATGTGTATGTATGTGTGAATGTATATATATATATATGTATGTATATATATGTATATGTGTATATGTGTATGTATGTATATGTATATGTACTGTATGTATATATGTGTATATATGTGTATATATATGTATGTATATATGCATATATATATATATATATATATATATATATATATATGTATGTGTGTATATATGTATATATATGTGTGTATGTATATATATATATATATATATGTATATATATATGTGTATATATATGTATATGTATATATGTGTATATATATGTGTATGTATTTGTATGTATGTGTATATATGTATGTGTATGTGTATATGTATATACCTGTATATGCATATGTATAGATATATCCATGTGTGTAGATATATACATATATATAGATATATATATATTTTTTTAAAATCTTTTTTACTATTTATATTACCATATTATTGTGTATGCACCTTAGGGGATCTGCTTCAATTTCATTGTTCTTTGAACCTGTTCACTTTAATAATAACAATAAAACTCTATTCTATTCTATTCTATTCTATCCTAACTCTGACAAAATCAAAAGACCAAAATCAAATGTCTACTGTAGAGGACGCAGACTCTCTGGAATAAACAACATAATAGTGAAAGAAGAAGCCTGGCCCCCCGGTCCTTAGCTTTTTGGCTCCCAAAACAATTTAGTTGAATAGTCTGATTCAAACTTGGGTTTAATTATAGGCATGATAATACTTTCTACACGTACACTATATACACTTTATTATTGTTGGATACCCATGTTTGTATTGACAGGGCCTCCAATGCCTGTTTCCATCAACGTCTCCGTGGTGATGGCTGATGACTTGGCTGGACTGTCCGTCTCCTGGGAATTGGATCAGCTGGTTTACGGGCACATTGAGTACCACGTGATCAGTGATCAGAACCCTACATGTAACTCCACATCAAGCCTCTGCATCCTCTCACCGGTGGGTTGTGGAGAGATGCACACCATCCAGGTGACGGCCTCCAATGAGGCTGGGCCCGGTCATCCATCCATGCCATTTGACTTCATCACCTGTGAGTATGACAACTTGAACTCGCCATGATGTCAGACATTTGTGGTGATTCTCAGTTATTTTCTGTCATGCTCTCCAGGGGACAGGCATGTATTTAGCACACAGTACTAACAATAATACAGTGATAATAATACTAATACCTCAACATACAAGCATAATTGATACTCACATATGAACTTGAAGTGCCATCCCATGGAATTGTCCAAAATGTTTTGGTATCCTGGAGCATTCAAAGTTCCTTTCACTGGAACTAAGGGGCCAAGCCCAACTCCTGGAAAAACAACCCCACACCATAATTCCTCCTCCACCAAATTCCACACTCATCACAATGCAGTCTGAAATGTATCGTTTTGTATATGAATCTACACCTAACATCCACTGTAATGATGTCAAGTACAGGCACGTATCTAGTTGATACTACTATAATTACGTCATCGACATCGTCTTTCGTTTTTTAAAATGTATATTATTTTTTATAAACTAAGGAAATATGTCCCTGGACACACGAGGACTTTGAATACGACCAATGTATGATCCTGTAACGACTTGGCATCGGATTGATACCCAAATGTGTGGTATCATCCAAAACTAATGTAAAGTATCAAACAAGAGAAGAATAAGTGATTATTACATTTTAACAGAAGTGTAGATAGAACATGTTAAAAGAGAAAGTAAGCAGATATTAACAGTAAATGAACAAGTAGATTAATAATTCATTTTCTACCACTTGTCCTTAATAATGTGTACAAAATAATAGGTGTATAAATGACACAATATGTTACTGCATATGTCAGCAGACTAATTAGGAGTCTTTGTTTGTTTACTTACTACTAAAAGACAAGTTGTCTAGTATGTTCACTATTTTATTTAAGGACTAAATTGCAATAATAAACATATGTTTAATGTACCCTAAGATTTTTTTGTTAAAATAAAGCCAATAATGCAATTTTTTTTGTGGTCCCCTTTATTTAGAAAAGTACCGAAAAGTACGGAAATAATTTTAGTACCGGTACGAAAATATTGGTATCGTTACAACATTAATCTGCAATGAGATAAAACCCATGGTTCCTGTCAGGTTCAAACACTGATGACATCTATTAAACAAGACAAGAGGCAAAGAATTAAACGGAGACAGAATTCAATTTGGACTCAATATTGAGGAGAGTCGTCTGTACACTGTACCCTTGAACAGCATCTCAGAAGATTGCACGCCTCCTTTTTATTTTGAACCCTCCCCGACCACATGGCCACTGCTGTTTCCAAAGGACAAAGGTCGCAAAAAGTTCCCAGAAAAGGTTGTAAACAATTCACAGAAAAGGTCAGTTCAAAAAGAGTTTGTAAAATAGTTCAAAAAGAGGTTCGTAAAATAGTTCAAAAAGACGTTCGTAAACAAGTTCAAAAAGGAGGTTCAAAAAGAGGTCGTCTGGAAATTGGGCAGATTCTGTCTTCTCTCCGCTTTGAAGTCCTTGGGTTAGAACAACATCTTTCTGTTGATTACCATACATGAAAGAACACAGGAACACCTTCATCTTGCTTCCCCCCCTACACAGTGGAGTTTTACGAGCCTTACTCTTGGTAGGTTTCAAAGACAGCTTCTGTCTTCTCACCAGAAGTTTTTGTGATAATTTAGAAACAATTATTCTAACAGTTCCTATGGTTGAAAACTCTCCTTGTTGTCGTCTGTCTCTGTCAGTTCCCTGCCCACCTGAATCCTTAGCTATGGACGAGCCGGTGGAAGCAAACTGCACTCTGTCTTGGGATACGGCACCTTACGCCGACAGCTACATGGCATACATAAAGAGAGGTGACGGCACGGAGGAGACGTGCAACACCACCAGCAACAACTGCACATACCACTGCCAATGTGGCTACACACACCTGGTGTCGGTCTTCGCCTTCAACGACGCCGGCTCCAGTCCTCAAGGACCGGTTATCAACTACACCACAGGTAAGTCTGAGCGCGGGCATCCCCAGCCCGGTGTGTGTCAACCTGTTTGACGTCTGTGTCGGTCAGTGCCGTGTTGTCCGGAGGGTGTGGCCGTCACCCTGGTGAGCACGGAGACTCTGGAGATCACATGGGCGCCGTCACAGGGGGCGGAGCTGTATGAGACCCGGGCAGCGGACGGTTCAGAGGTCATCCTCTGCAATGACACGGCGCCGGTCTGCGCCCTTTCGGACCTGGGTTGTGACAGTCCCTACAGTGTGGTGGTGAGCCCCTGCAATGATGTCAGCGGGTGTAATCGTGCATGCGGCGCTCACACCAGAGACACAGGTAAAGCACGCACTCTTTGATGTTCATCTTGGCTATCGAAAGCAATTTTAATAGTTGATGTTTTTGTCGGGTTAATTATAGGGTTGCGCAATATTGAAAATATAAATGGTACATACAGTCGTGGTCAAAAGTGTACATACACTTGTAAAGAACATCATGTCATGGCTGTCTTGAGTTTCCAATCATTTCTACAACTCTTACCTTTTTGTGATAGAGTGATTGGAGCACATACTTGTTGGTCACAAAAAACATGTTTTTTGGTGTTTATTGCATTTTAACAGAAGTGTACAACAGAAAGTAACCAGCTAGTAACAGTAAATTAGCAAGTAGCCTATTCATAGTTTTGAGAAAATGATACGTTTGGAAATGACGCAATATGCTACTGCGTATGTCAGCAGCCTAATTCGGAGCCTTTGTAACCCATTTTGAAATGGTTCTATTATTATTTATATGCCAAAAAATATATCATGATATACAGTATATTTGTTACGGTACAGGGTGTCAGGTTCAAACACTGATGACATCTATTAAACAAGACAAGAAGCAATGAATTCAATAGAGACAGAATTCAACTGAGCTCAATTGAGGAGAAACGCGTAGACACTGTACCCTTGTATAGTGTCGTCCCACGCTCTGACGAAAGATTGTACGCCTCCTCTTTTATTTGGACTTTCCCCCATTACATGGCAACAGCTGTTTCTAAGGGAGGGAGGGTCGTAAACAGCCATCGCCTTTTATTAAAAACAGTTCAAAGAAAAGGTCGTAAACAGCCGTTGCCCTCGGTCACGAAACAGTTCAAAGAAAAGGTGCCTGGAGTGGGGTCAGGCCCCGCCTCCTCTCCGCTTTGTAGATCTCGGGTCAAGACAAAATCTTCCTGTGGATTACAATACATCAAAGAAACCGACACCCTCATGTCGCTCCCCATCCTACACAGTGGAGTTTTACAAGCCTTTTGATTGGTAAGATCAAAGACAGCTTTTGTCTGCTCGCCGGGAACTCATTGAAACACAAAGTTATGTGATAACTTAAATACAATTATTCTGACACAGGGAGAAGGCAGGGACATAGTTTAAGTTATATTTGTTATATTTACAAAAGTATGGAGTGTGAAACTAATCCAAAATGTTTACGGTGTGCGACTATGTGTCGCGATTATCTGATGAGTGTTACCGGAAGTGTTGAAGTCCAAGGGGGAAAGGCAAGTTCGGAGGTCCGTGGGCAGGCCTGAGGTCAAGGGCAGGGGCGAGGCGTCAGAGTCCGTGTCCAGGCGGGAGGTTCGAGATCCAAGAGGCAGCCCGGGAACCAGAGGGAATGGGGTGGAGACGAGACACGCGGCTCGTGACGCGGGAACGGAGGAATGCTGCTGGAAGACGACACGGGACACCAGACAAATGAACACTGTCACATATGCATGTACAGTAGATGGCAGTATTGCCCTGTTTAAGAGTGTCACAACATTGCTGTTTACGGCAGACGAACTGCTTTACGGTAGACAAAAACGTGACTGCGTTTGTTGTGTGTTGTTACCGCGCTGGGAGGACGTTAATGAAAACTGCCTAACAATAAACCCACATAAGAAACCAAGAACTTGCCCTCAATCATTCTACATGGTGTCAGAAGTGGTCCTTGAGTCACGAAGATCAATTTAAGACGGAAATAGACGACACGGCGAAGTGGAATCCCCCAGCGAGTTTTGCCTTTGACAAGCCGACGGAATGGCTAGACTGGAGACAGCGCTTTGAGCGATACAGACTAGCGACGAAACTCAACAATGAGGATGGAAACGTGAACGGAGGGAGGGGGAGAAACACAGAGAGAGAGCGTGCGCATAGAGCAACAGATATTCGTACTTACTGTACTGGAACAGGTAGCTACGTTCTGGCCCGGAACGCAGGTTTGCACGGGCTTAAGGAGCCCAGGGAGCTCATCAGCTTGGAGGTGCGCATTGGAATGCGCCCGGGCCGTGACCATATTGTGATCAAAAAGGCAACAATATGTATCTTGATATAGATTTTAAGCCATACCAAGTTAATTAATGTCCTGAATCGTTATTAGAGCAGGGGTCACCAACGTGGTGCCCGCGGGCACCAGGTAGCCCGTAAGGACCAGATGAGTAGCCCGCTGGCCTGTTCTAAAAATAGCTCAAATAGCAGCACTTACCAGTGAGCTGCCTCTATTTTTTAAATTGTATTTATTTACTAGCAAGCTGGTCTCGCTTTGCCCGACATTTTTAATTCTAAGAGAGACAAAACTCAAATAGAATTTCAAAATCCAAGAAAATATTTTAAAGACTTGGTCTTCACTTGTTTAAATAAATTCCTTATTTTTCTTACTTTGCCTCTTATAACTTTCAGAAAGACAATTTTAGAGAAAAAATACAACCTTAAAAATGATTTTAGGATTTTTAAACACATATACCTTTTTACCTTTTAAATTCCTTCCTCTTCTTTCCTGACAATTTAAATCAATGTTCAAGTACATTTATTTTTTTTATTGTAAATAATAATAAATCAATTTTAATTTAATTCTTCATTTTAGCTTCTGTTTTTTCAATGAAGAATATTTGTGAAATATTTTTTCAAACTTATTATGATTAAAATTCAAAACAATTATTCTGGCAAATCTAGAAAATCTGTAGAATCAAATTTAAATCTTATTTCAAAGTCTTTTGAATTTCTTTTAAAATTTTTGTTCTGGAAAATCTAGAAGAAATAATGATTTGTCTTTGTTAGAAATATAGCTTGGTCCAATTTGTTATATATTCTAACAAAGTGCATATTGGATTTTAACCTATTTAAAACATGTCATCAAAATTCTAAAATTAATCTTAATCAGGAAAAATTACTAATGATGTTCCATAAATTGTTTTTTAAATTTTTTCAAAAAGATTCGAATTAGCTAGTTTTTCTCCTCTTTTTTTCGGTTGAATTTTGAATTTTAAAGAGTCGAAATTGAAGATAAACTATGTTTCAAAATGTAGTTGTCATTTTTTTCGTGTTTTCTCCTCTTTTAAACCATTCATTTAAGTGTAAATATCATTAATTATTAATAATAACATAGAGTTAAAGATAAATTGAGCAAATTGACTATTTCTGGCAATTTATTTAAGTGAGTATCAAACTGGTAGCCCTTCGCATTAATCAGTACCCAAGAAGTAGCTCTTGGTTTCAAAAAGGTTGGTGACCCCTGTATTAGAGTTATCAAAAAGGTCCTAGTCTTGAACAATAGGCTGCATGCTATTATTATTTATATGCCAAAAAATACATCATGATATACAGTATATTTGTTACGGTACAGGGAGAAGAAGGCGGCACAAAATGCAGGGACGTAGTTTTAGCTCTATTTATTATATTTACAAAAGCATGGAGTGTGAAACTAATCCAAAATGTGTATGGTGTGCGACTATGTGTAGCGATTATCTGATGAGTGTTACTGGAAGTGTTGAAGTCCAAATGGGGCAAGGCGAGCTCGGAGGTCCGTGGGCAGGCCTGAGGTCAAGGGCAGGGGCGAGGCGTCAGAGTCCGTGTCCAGGCGGGAGGTTCGAGATCCAAGAGGCGGCCAGGTAACCAGAGGGAATGGGGGGGAGACGGGACATGCAGCTTGTGACGCGGGAACGGAGGAATGCTACTGGAAGACGACACAGGACACGAGACAAATGAACACAGAGGGGGAGAAACACAGAGAGAGAGAGCGTGCATAGAGCAGAGATATTCGTACTTACTGTACTGGAACAGGTAGCTACGTTCTGGCCCGGAACGCAGAAGAATGTGCATTGGAATGCGCCCAGGCCGTGACAATATTGTGATCAAAAAGGCAACAATATGTAACTTGATATAGATTTTAAGCCATAGTGTCCATCCTAAGTTAATTAATGTCCTGAATAGTTATTATTAGAGTTATCAAAAAGGTCCTAGTCTTGACCAGTAGGCTGCATGCTATCTATTGTGTTTATGTTGTTGGAAAGTCTGCTTTACTTTGTATGTTTCTTCAGTGTTTTGGTAAAAACATGCCGTTTTGATGATGATAACGTGGAACACACATCAGACTCTAATTGTGCTTATTTGAATGCAAACTATTTGACTGTTTCCTTTCTGTATGTGTCACGGTCAGCTCCCTGCATGCCCACCAACATGCAGCTCAATCAGAAAAACTCTTCCTGTGTCACGGTGAGCTGGACGGAAAACAACCGTGCCGCCACTTCCAGTGTGAGCGCTGTGGGAGTGGAAGGCACGCACACCTGCATCTCCAGTGGAAGCAGCTGTGACCTCACAGGTCTTCCTTGTGGCTCCATCTATGACGTCACCGCCGTAGCGACCAGCGCTGCCGGACAGAGTTTACCCAGCTACTCGGAAACGTTAGAAACAGGTGATTTGAATACACAACTGAAAATACCCTAATAGTGTATGTAATGAGTGTACAGTTGTGGTCAAAAGTGTACATACACTTGTAAAGAACATCATGTCATGGCTGTCTTGAGTTTACAATCAT
>NC_084749.1:45985743-46145743 GCF_033978785.1 Entelurus aequoreus | reverse complement strand
ACATGATACATCACACATGCAAGCATACAACATGATACACCACACATGCATGCATACAACATGATACATCACACATGCATGCATACAACATGATACATCACACATGCATGCATGCAACATGATACATCACACATGCATGCATACAACATGATACATCCCACGTGGATGCATACAACATGATACATCACACATGCATGCATACAACATGATACATCACACATGCATGCATACAACATGATACATCCCACGTGGATGCATGCAACATGATACATCCCACGTGGATGCATGCAACATGATACATCACACATGCATGCATACAACATGATACATCCCACGTGGATGCATGCAACATGATACATCACACATGCATGCATACAACATGATACATCACATATAAATGCATACAACATGATACATCCCACGTGGATGCATACAACATGATACATCACAACCATTCCATCATTTAATTCCACATACTGATATACTGAAGGTCTTAAGTGTTGTACGTGCGTACAAATGTTTTATATTACATTTTTCTCTAAGATTATATTTCTCCTCTTTTGTTGAGAAAATTTGCTGGTAACACTTTAGTATGGGGAATACATATTCACCATTAATTAGTTGCTTATTAATTGCTCTTAATTAGTCATTATTAAGTACTTATTAATGCCTTTTTCTGCACGGCCTTATTATACAAGCAGTAAGCCGTTAACTAAGTCTTCCCTCAATAACCTCAGAATTATTACTTATTAGTAACCCTAGCCATAACCCTAAACCTTACATGTTCCCCTAGTGTCCAAATAACTCTAAATTAGGTCTTTGTTACTTTAATGAGCAACTAATTAATGGTGAATATGTTCCCCATACTAAAGTGTTATTTTAGCTGTGGAATGTCGTGGAATTTCAGTATTTTCAATTCAATAAATAAAGTGTTTGTATGTTGTCTATATCCAACATGATGTATAATTCTAACTGATCTTTTTTGTGACACGGTTAATGAATGGAGTGTACTTTTGTAGTTATTTCCCCATATTTCTACACAATAAGTCAGATATGTAACACTAGTGAGCAGTAGAGAATATGAAGTGATTTTTGTTCTAGAACAGGGGTCACCAACCTTTTTGAAAGCAAGAGCTACTTCTTGGGTACTGATTAATGCGAAGGGCTACCAGTTTGATACACACTTAAATAAATTGCCGGAAATAGACAATTTGCTCACTTTACCTTTAACTCTATGTTATTATTAATAATTAATGATATTTACACTTAATTGAACGGTTTAAAAGAGGAGAAAACATGAAAAAAAATGACAACTAAATTTTGAAACATAGTTTATCTTCAATTTCGACTCTTTAAAATTCAAAATTCAACCGAAAAAAAGAAGACAGAAACTAGCTAATTTGAATCTTTTTGAAAAAATTAAAAAAAGAATTTATGGAACATCATTAGTAATTTTTCCTGATTAAGATTACTTTTAAAATTTTGATGACATGTTTTAAATAGGTTAAAATCCAAACTACACTTTCTTAGAATATATAACAAATTGGACCAAGCTATATTTCTAACAAAAACAAATCATTATTTCTTCTAGATTTTCCAGAACAAAATTTTTAAAAGAAATTCAAAAGACTTTGAAATAAGATTTACATTTGATTCTACAGATTTTCTAGATTTGCCAAACTTTTTTTTTTGAATTTTAATCATAATAAGTTTGAAGAAATATTTCACAAATATTCTTCGTCGAAAAAACAGAAGCTAAAATGAAGAATTAAATTAAAATTGATTTATTATTCTTTACAATAAAACATTTTTTTTATGTGAACATTGATTTAAATTGTCAGGAAAGAAGAGATAGGAATTTAAAAGGTAAAAAGGTATATGTGTTTAAAAATCCTAAAATAATTTTTAAGGTTGTATTTTATCTCTAAAATTGTCTTTCTAAAAGTTATAAGAAGCAAAGTAAAAAAAAATATGAATATTTTTAAACAAGTGAAGACCTAGTCTTTAAAATATTTTCTTGGATTTTCAAATTCTATTTGAGTTTTGTCTCTCTTAGATTTAAAAATGTCAGGCAAAGCGAGACCAGCTTGCTAGTAAATAAATACAATTTAAAAAATAGAGGCAGCTCACTGGTAAGTGCTGCTATTTGAGCTATTTTTAGAACAGGCCTGCGGGCTACTCATCGGGTCCTTACGGGCTACCTGGTGCCCGCGGGCACCCCGTTGGTGACCCCTAGTCTAGAACATGTTTTGCTTTATTCATTATTGACGTTTATTCATTATGTTGTATATTTTTTTTACATGAGATTTCTAGTTCAATTCATCCTCAATCCACATACCTAGAAATTTGACAGAAGGTTATATATATATATATATATATATATATATATATATATATATATATATATATATATATATATACCTAGAAAATGGCTTTAAAAACTCATTTGTTTTATTTCTGCTCTTTCAGTCACGTGCATAGGAAGTGACGTCGGCACAGGTGAGTGCTTTATTTAATTTTCACATTTAATTATATAATCAATTTCTATTAAAAAAACGTTTACTTTTTTTGCAGTGATTTACAGAGGAAAGAGAAGTGTGGCCGAGCAGACTGTGAGTTGATATACATACATACGCACATTGCTATGTAAACGGAACTAAAAAAAAACGACATACTGTAATTTGCATCCGGTCTCTAGGGGAGAATTGGAAGGTTCACATGAAGTTTGGAGCTCTGTAGCAACTGACTGTGCAGAAAGTCTTTGCACTATGCTGACCTCTCTGTCAGTTTATGTGGCCTACCACTTGGTGGCTGAGTTGCTGTTGTTCCCCAAACTCTTCCATTTTCTTATAATAAAGCCGACAGTTGACTTTGGAATATTTAGGAGCGAGGAAATTTGACAAATGGATTTGTTGCACAGGTGGCATCCTGTGACAGTTCCACGCTGGAAATCACTGAGAGCGGCCCATTCTTTCACAAATGTTTGTAGAAACAGTCTCCATGCCTAAGTGCTTGATTTGATACACCTGTGGTCGGGCCAAGTGATTAGGACACCTGATTCTCATCATTTGGATGGGTGGCCAAATACTTTTGGCAATATCGTGTACGAACACCAACCGATCATCATGGATGTTATCATTTATCCAGATCATTGTATTTTCTCCGTATTTTTTTTCTGGGGTCTGGTATCGCAATCCATTTTCTCTCTTTGTAGCTTTGATGTAAGATACTTAGCTACAAAGGTCTAAAAGTAAAGCTACTCGTTAAAAAAAGTAGCTAAGCAACCGCCAAGCTACTGGAAAATGTGGTTAGGCTACGTAGCTTAGCTACATTTAGCTTGCTACTGCCCATCACTGTGAATTGGATATCATTTAACATCATTTGTTTTACTTATTAACTTACAATTTACTGATTTAAAATTGTTTTCAAATGCTGTGGTTGACTGTACAAAGGCTTGAATTTGTAACCTGCAACTTGAATAAACGATTTTGTGTTCACAGCCCGCCGCCATACAACACACCTAGAACAATGTTCTTCACCATCACCGTCGTCCTTCTGCAACAGCCGTCCTCCTCCTCTGGATGCATGTTACATCATCTAGGTCAGGGATATCAAACGTACAACCCGACGACGAGTTTTCTAAGTATAAAAACGAGCCGAAATTTTTTGAATGAAAGAAACCGCTGTTCTAAATGCGTCCACTAGATGTCGCAATAGCAATTCTTTATATCTTTGTAGATGATGCTACATATGTAAACAGTCTCTCCAAGTTCCTCCTCCTCCTGTTCCTGGCCGCTACTGGTAAAGACAACAGGTGATTAGATAACTTGTACCACCTGGGAAATCCAATCACCTGTTCAGCTGTGTCTCGCCGCCGGCACTGCCACGCCCCCCACCCGTCTGATGGTGCTCTGTCCTCAGCACCATGGACAGAGGCGGTGACCGTCGCTCTTGCAGGCAGCGCTGGCCACACCTCCCTCCACGAAAAATAAACCACATGATGTTAGTGCACCAGTCGAGGAAAATGAGCAAACTATGTAAATAACATCCTGTAATTTGATTTTGATATCATTTTTCTATCTTAAATAGATTGAAAATTAACACCAATGAGTTGACTGATGATTATTACCACATCATTTTTTCAGAAAGTATAAATAAAGATACTATTAACCGCAACATGTAAGTGTAAAAAAAACAACATTATGATTTGTACATTTTTAGAATGTGCTTGTTCTTTTTTTAAACAAAGAAAACAATCTGAAGTTGTCTTTATTTTCAAGTTATCGTGCCGCGAGAGTAGATTTTTCTCCATGTGGTTTCCCCGATCTAAAATGAGTTTGACACCCCTGATCTGGTTGTGAACACACCTTCTTGTTTGTCCATGAAACTTAGTTGCCATGTCATGAAATGAAATTATGAACTTCAACAATGATGTGTTTTGTGAACGTCCACTTCAATAAATAAAGTGACCAACCGCTCAGCTATTAGGTCCCGTCAAACATTTAATGACAATAAAGTGCAAACACTGCGGGTATTTAGCACATTTACTTGTGACAATATAGCCTGGCAGTAAATATATTCCAGTCATCCATTCAAAAATCACATAGTATAAAATTAGTATATCAAATAAAACGCTGTACTTATCCAAAGATTTTAGACATTTAACTTGCTCATTAAAACACTTTTTATAGGAACTGCCCCAAATAGGAAGCCTCCTGAGTTGGAACAAGAACAATATTAAGTGGTTTCGTCATCATAAACTCACTGTGTTACATGTTCTTTTTCTTAGGATGAAAGTTATTCAAGTGTTTCACCTGGGTTGAAACCCAATGCATATTTCTGTCAATAAAAAAATCACTTTTTTATCTTGTATGTTTGTATTTTTACACATTGACACAAAACACTGGTGATTGCTTTAAAACTGTAAAGGAAGCTCAGTTTCCCCTAAAATGTAAAAAAAAATAAAAATCAGCTACATTCGCGACAGTTGATGCAACGTTTGTTATGTTTACTGGGTGAAGTAGACGGCACAGACCACAAGGGAGCAGTAAAGCTTTATTATATATATATATATATATATATATATATATATATATATATATATATATATATATATATATATATATATATATATATATATATATATATATATATATATATATATATATATATATATATATATATATATATATATATATATATATATATATACATATATATACTCACAATACGATGGTCCTGGGTTCGATCCTGTGCTTTATGTGTGGAGTTTGCATGTTCTCCCCGTGACTGCGTGGGTTCCCTCCGGGTGCTCCGGCTTCCTCCCACCTCCAAAGACATGCACCTGGGGATAGGTTGATTGGCAACACTAAATTGGCCCTAGTGTGTGAATGTGAGTGTGAATGTTGTCTGTCTATCTGTGTTGGCCCCGTGATGAGGTGGCGACTTGTCCAGGGTGTACCCCTTCTTCCGCCCGAATGCAGCTGAGATAGGCTCTAGCAACCCCCCGCGACCCCGAAAGGGACAAGCGGTAGAAAATGGATGGATGGATGGATATGGATATATATATATATATATATAATAGAAAATGGATGGATGGATGGATATGGATATATATATATATATATATATATATATATATATATATATATATATATATATATATATATATATATATATATATATATATATATGTATAATAAATACATAGAGCTTTACTGCCCCCTCGTGGTCTGTGCCGTCTACTTCCCCCATAATCTTAATAAACAAGGGTATGGAGTGTGTCGAAAATCCAAGAGTGTGTATGTGTGTGACTATGTGTAGGAATTGATGAGTATTACCAGGAGTGTTGAACGAGAGGTGAGGAAGTCCAGGGGTGGAACAAGACAAGCTCGAAGATCGGTGAGCTTGTCAGGTCGAATAGCGAGGCGAAGACGGTCCGTGTCCAAGCGGGAGGTCGAGATCCAAGAGGCAGTCCGGGAAGCAGAGGGACAAGAAATGACGAGACGCACAGCTTGTCGACGCGGGAACGAAGGCAGACTGCTGGGGGACGACAAGGAAAACACGGGACCGATCAAACACGAAGGGAGAGAAAACACAGAGGGAGCAAGAGCAAGGTTGCATCAAGCACAAAGATCGCTTAAATCCCACCTAACCTTATCCTTGTCCACACACACACAATGGTCGTTTAAGACCCCCTCCCCGCGTCCGTCAGCCGGCGCGGAAAATGCGCGCGTCATAGTCACCTCCAGTGTTGCTTTGTGTGCAAGTTCTTAAATGTAACTTATCTGAACAATATCCAGTGTTGTGGTATTTCAATGAACTGGAATCCATTGTGCTGTGGGGCCCTATTGTAGTGAATCACACCTGAGACATCATAAATTAATCACATCTTTAATAAACAAGAGAACGTACACAATGTGACAAATACTATTTTACAACGATCAATCTAGGGATCTAGATATCTGGTCAGGACACTCCTCACTCTTTTGCCTTCACCTTCATTGTCCATTCCTTTTTGGTGACTTTATATACTCTGGACCTAGACGTTGAGTCCGCGACATACATGGCGGACAATAACTGATATGTGATCAGTGTTGGGACTAAAGCGTTACAAAGTAACGCGTTACTGTAACGCCGTTATTTTCGGCGGTAACTAGTAGTCTAACGCGTTATTTTTTATATTCAGTAACTCAGTTACCGTTACTACATGATGCGTTACTGCGTTATTTTACATTATTTTTTATGTAGTATCGGCTAGAAAGTGAGAAGATCTGAGTGTGTTTTATTGGAACGCTGCGGTGTCGTCTTTCTGTGTCACAAGGAAAAGAAAAGGAGCGCTTTGTGTGGGTGGGGGCGTGTCTGTGTTTACATCATGGAGGAGCCAGAAGTCGAGTTTCTTAACATGGAGATATTCTTACTACTTTTCTTTTGTCGAGCACAAAGAAAAGAACATTTTAGTTAAATGTAAGTTGTGTCTTGGATCAAAGATACTATCTACTGCCCGAAACAGCAATTCAAATCTGCTGAAACAGCTGCATTAGCAACATGCTTTGACGAAGCTAATAAAGAGAGACACACTTCACCTCCACCTCCAACAGCGGCTGGATTTTAACGGAGGGACTGCTAGCCAGGACAAAATTGATAGTCATTGCAGCGTGTGTGCTAGAAGACATGCAAGCTATTTCTACAGTGGAGTCACCCGCTTTCAGGCAGCTGGACACAGTGGACAGTGAGCACAAAAACATGGAAAGCGAGCTAAAGAAGACACTCCAAACTCTGCCTCTGCTCATCATTCATCACAGAAGGTACACACTCTGTCAATTCTCTTATATACTCTTTCATTCTAGACTTCTAGAGTGTTTGATTATCACATCACTCTAAATCAGTGGTTCTTAACCTTGTTGGAGGCACCGAACCCCACCAGTTTCATATGCGCATTCACCGAACCCTTCTTTAGTGAAAAATAAAATGTTTGTTTTTTTTCAAATTCAAGACAAAGTTATATGTTTTTGGTAACACTTTAGTATGGGGAACCAATTCTAAGTAACAAAGACTTAATTTGGAGTTTTTTGGACACTAGGAGAACATATTCTAAGTAACAAAGACTTAATTTTGAGTTTTTTGGACACTAGGGGAACATATTCTAAGTAACAAAGACTTAATTTAGAGTTATTTGGTTAGGGTTCGGGTTAGGGCCAGGGTTAGAGGGTTAGGGTTATAATAAGGCCATGCCGAATAAGGCATTAATAAGTACTTAATAATGACTAGTTAAGAGCCAATATGTTACTAATTTGCATGTTAATAAGCAGCTAATTAATGGTGAATATGTTCCCCATACTAAAGTGTTACCATGTTTTTTTTACTGGTGCACAAAATGAAGCGTGCATGAACATCACCTTGTTCAAACAACAAAACCAACACAGTACATAAACTCACAACAAATTACACACCTGCAAATCAGTCTGACTTCTGCTGTTGCCGTATCCGTAATACGCCGATAGGGAGAAGTTTTTATTTACACAATGAGTCGGGTGTGTTTTGACCTCCGCCAAACCCCCGAGGCCGACTCACCGAACCCTAGTCGATCGAACCCAGGTTAAGAACCACTGCTCTAAATGTATAGTCTATAAAGTTTACAAACACAAAGAGGGATCCTAGTGGGCCAGGCCAATCTTTCCTTATCTCTAAACTAAAACTGGGGAAATGCGTAGAGTGTTCTGGGCTTCAGTACAGTGTTGATCTCATGAAGACATGATTTTATTTCACAATTCCTTGAGAGAAAAAAAATGCCTGGTTAGGCTTTGTGTATGTCATGTGTGCCTTCCTTGGTTTACAGCTATGTTGTTATTATGCTGTTTGTTACTTATGTATGTTATGTTGCAGCTATTTAAAATAGTTTTGTCAATTTGTTCTGGCCTGAAACAAATTGGCCCTTTTGAAACATATCTTTGTCTTTGTGTGCTGTATGTAGACCACATTGCTTAGCAGAGTTCAGTGATGCAAATGTATGTCAAGTTGATCAACAGATTGTATTATTCTCCAGTGCAATAACAGTACTGAAATGAAGGCTCTAAAAGGGCATTAATGGGAGCCTTTAAAAAAAAAAGAAGAAAAAAAGAAATAACTAAATAGTTCCTTTTCACAGTAACGCATCACTTTTTGGTGTAAGTAACTGAGTTAGTAACTGAGTTACTTTTGAAATAAAGTAACTGTAACTAGTTACTGGTTTTCAGTAACTAACCCAACAATGTATGTGACCCACCCATAATGTGTCACATTTTTGTGTTGATTTATTTATTTTATTTTGTGGTTTGAATTCGTCTTTGGAGCTGTCATTCCACATTCATCAGTATTCCCCTTGGTCAGTAGGGGGCAGTAGAGCGTTTCTTCCTAATTGATTGCTACTACCTGCAGACCGGAAGCTTCTTGACATTCTGATGAGCGCGACCAGTCTGTAAACAACTGAAACTTTTTCCTCCTGTTTAACAGGTTAGTTTTGCTGAATCAACTCACTGAATGATATCCATGTGATCATTATAACTTTAAGTACACGTTCTGACGGTGGAGCCTAACTCTAAAGTGTTTGCAAGGTGTAGTTAGTGTTAGGGAATGAATCCAGAGCAGAGCACAGTAGTCTGGCTGCAGTAATCAACACAAAATGGCGACGTGAGTGTGCAATGTTTATATAGGAACTTTGTGTAATTTTGTGTAATGTGTGTGTTCTGAAATAGGTTTTACATGCTATTTTATTGTATTTAGACATGGTTATATAAGCATACTTGCCAACCTTGAGACCTCCGAATTCTGGAGATTTTTTGGGGGGCGGGATTAATGGGGGAGGAGTATATTTATAGCTAGAATTCACTGAAATTCAAGTATTTCTTATATATATATTTATATATATATATATATATAAATAAAATAAATACTTGACTTTCAGTGAATTCTAGCTATATATATATATATATATATATATATATGTATTTTATTATATATATACTGTATATATATATATATATATATATATATATATATATATATATTAAATATATATATATATATATATATATATATATATATATATATATATATATATATATATATATAGCTAGAATTTATTTATAGCTAGAATTCACTGAAATTCAAGTATTTCTTATATATATATTTATATATATATATATATATAAATAAAATAAATACTTGACTTTCAGTGAATTCTAGCTATATATATATATATGTATTTTATTATATATATATATATATATATATATATATATATATATGTATAATAAAATACATATATATATATAGCTAGAATTTATTTATAGCTAGAATTCACTGAAATTCAAGTATTTCTTATATATATATTTATATATACCGTATATTACCAAATAGACGCCCTTGTGCAAATAGACGCCCTTGTCCTAATAGTCGCCCGGGGTCTGAGCCCATTTTGTGAATTAACAGCCTCTTCCTAATAAACGCCTATGTCCAAATAGCCGCCCATGGGCTGTTATTTGCATAATTTAGATTAAAATCATATTGATTTAATTTTCATTAAACCCAATTTATAAGCTAAAAGGAAAAGCAAAGGTGCAATAATTCTGGTCATTACGGTAACAGCAGACGTCACGTGGGGATTCTGGGTAATCAACATTTTGCAATGGGTCACCGCATATAGCGTAACACACAACAAACCCACGAGGAAAAGTTTCAACATGGCAAGCAACAGTAGCAGTGAGTTGAATGAACAGGATACCGCTACACCACAACTGATGGACGGGAATACTTTAAGGGGGAAGAAGAGAAAGTTTGACTTGACTTAAAGTTCAAGCTAGCGATTGTGAAGTATGCGGAGCAGAATTCTGGTTTGGCAGCGGCCAGGCAGTTTAACGTTGACCCAAAACGTGTACGAGAATGGTTACAAAAAAAGGGAGAACTACTATCTCAGTCGGCAATCGATGGAAAACGCCCCCCCGGATGGAGGTAGGAAGAAAGTGAGCGACGAGCTTGATGCTAATTTGTGTCAGTGGATACATCACGTTCGTGGACTGAACCACCGTGTGTCCCGCAAAATGATCCGCATTAAGGCAAAGGAGTTGTATGTCACCGCGAGTGACACCGGGGTGGTGTTTGGTGCAACAAGTGGCTGGCTTAATCGTGTGTGTGTGTGTGTGTGTGTGTGTGTCCGTGTTGCAAACGGTAGCCATAGCTGGATGTTGCTTTTTGGTATCCTACAAGGTGTGTGGGCTGACGGTGGCAGCTGATGGGAGTGAGGACCAGCTCATTTACTGCTTCAAGAAGGGACAGCCATGTCAGGCAGGCAGAGAGATGCTGTTGAGGGCTAGACAGCAGGCTGCTGCTGTGCTTCAGGAAGAGGAGGAGAGTGATGAGGAACAGCAGTTACTCAATGAACTTGTGATTGAAAAGGAGGATGATGATGAGGGGGGTGAGGGAGAGGAGGAGGAGGAGGATGATGAGTGGGGTTGAGTTGCATTTGGGGTTGCGTTTGCTGCAGTATTATTGTTTTGATGGTTTTATAGAGTACTTGGTACCATAATTGTATTTTTCTTGTATGCTTCTTTATTTAAAACTTGGAGTACTGTAGCCTTTATTTTATTTAAGTGACGGTATTATTGTTCTGTTTTGATGGTGTGTTTTTTAATACTTGAGTACTTGGTACCATCATTTTATTTTTCCCAGTAGGCTGCTTTATTTAAAAAGTGTATTTATTTTTAGTATTGGTATTCTATTTGACAATTGTTGCAGTACTGCCATGTTGAGGCCTTGTTGATCTCTTGTCTTTTGATAGTCTTGTTTTTTTGTTTGTATGTTTACAATAGCTTTTACATTTAAAATTGTTTGTATGAAAAAAAAATACTGGACAGTAACCATTGTAACCAAATAATGGCCTGGTGCAGGCTGGTGCAAAAATAAATAAAAGCCTTGTGCAAATAACCGCCCATGTCCTAATAGCCGCCCGGGGTCTGACCCCATTTTGTAAAATAAACGCCCGGGCTACTATTTGGTAATATACGGTATATATATAAATAAAATAAATACTTGACTTTCAGTGAATTCTAGCTATATATATATATGTGTTTTATTATATATATATATATTATATATATATTATATATATATATATATTTTATATATATATATTATATATTATATATATATAATATATTATATATATATATATATAATATATTATATATATATATATAATATATTATATATATATATATATAATATATATATATATATATATATAAATATTCATATAAGAAATACTTGAATTTCAGTGAATTCTAGCTATAAATATACTCCTCTATATATATATATATATATATATATATATATATATATATATATATATATATATATATATATATAAATAAAATAAATACTTGAATTTCAGTGTTCATTTATTTACACATATACACACACAACACTCTTCTATTCATTGTTGTATTTGAAAGTGCAATGCTTTGCAGCCAGAAGCACAGCTTTTGAAGGAGTATAGGTATGGGCAGTGTAATATCCTGGGTTGGAGTCAATAACCAGGCGAGGTGATGAAGTTACGTCTCTTTACTTCATACTTCAGAACCGACTCCCACACTTGCCGTCAGGGTGCGCAATACGACGTAAACCGTTGGCCAACCAAAAAGTAACCACAGAACACCATACCCAACATTCACCAGGAGATGGCAACAAACAACATAGATCACTCTATTTCAGGCAGCATCTGTGACATTTAATTTGCAGGAAATGAGTGAGTTTCGGGTCGAATTGTCCATCCTCGTTCTATTCTTTGTCACTCGTCGTCGCCATGACTGTGTCTTCTTCGTTCTTCTGCTTCGTCTCCTTCTTGTTGTGTGTGCAGTTGTGCACTCGCCAAAAGCAGTAGATGTTATAACGTGACTGGGCCGGCATGCTGTTTGTATGGAGAAAAAGCGGACGTGACGACAGGCTGTCCTCACTCAGGTCCACACGGACCTGGAGGGGGCGTGCCTTAAGTCCGGCTGGAAATCGGGAGAAATTCGGGAGAATGGTTGCCCCGGGAGATTTTCGGGAGAGGCACTGAAATTCAAGAGTCTCCCGGAAAATTTGGGAGGGTTGGCAAGTATGTATATAAGTTAAGCTCTCAGGAATGGTCAATTAACATTTCAAGTAGAGATGTCCGATAATGGCTTTTTTTGCCGATATTCCGATATTGTCCAACTCTTAATTACCGATTCCGATATCAAGCGATACCAATATATACAGTCATGGAATTAACACATTATTATGCCTCATTTTGTTGTGATGCCCCGCTGGATGCATTAAACAATGTAACAAGGTTTTCCAAAATAAATCAACTCAAGTTATGGAAAAAAAGTGCCAACATGGCACTGCCATATTTATTATTGAAGTCACAAAGTGCATTATTTTTTTTAAACATGCCTCAAAACAGCAGCTTGGAATTTGGGACATGCTCTCCCTGAGATAATCCTGATACCCACTACAACTATGGGAAATACTATACTTTGACTTTCACAAAGAGCATTATTTTTATATTTTTTTAAACATGCCTCAAAACAACAGCTACAAAAACAATGAAGGCACACAGCTTCAGTCCAGAGTATACTAGAGTAATAAAATAAACAATAACATAGTCCTCCTTTAGTGCAAGACTGCCTGGTATACTGTATAACAGGAAATTATAAACTGGGTTCAATCCGCCCTGCTCTATTGTATTTGTATGAGTAACACAAATGGCTAAATAAGTATTCGTTTAAGGGGTTATCCGGCTTAGTGTAGACATAGCATGAGGGTAACCAAACTGCCTTATCCAGCCCCCCTTTCACAATAGTTTCACCAACACAAAGGAGCCGTCCCCCTGTTGCCTTGAAATTGATATACTGTAAGTTATTAATAAGAAGATAATGTTTGGGAATTCTCACTATTCAAAAGGGAAACAAAGATCATGACTCGGCAAAAGAAGAATACTTATTTTGAAGTAGATTCCCCGACTGATCCATGTTTGTTCGTTTTTTTAATGGAAACTTGCGTAACTTGTGATTGACTAATTTTACCAGGTTTTGTACTGCCTTTTTCCATTCCCCCATGAGCCTAGGCAGGATAAGGAGTAAAGAAAACAGATGAATGGACTTAAATGTGCCAACACGGGAAAAAAACTATTACATTACGATAAGTGTGTCAACACTTCATACAACCTTAGCTACAGTCGCGATCAAAAGTGTACATACACTTGTAAAGAACATCATGTCATGGCTGTCTTGAGTTTCCAATCATTTCTACAACTCTTATTTTTTTGTGATTGGAGCACATACTTGTTGGTCACAAAAAACATTCATGAAGTTTGCTTCTTTTATGAATTTATTATGGGTCTACTGAAAATGTGAGCAAATGTGCTGGGTCAAAAGTATACATACAGCAATGTTAATATTTGCTTACATGTCCCTTGGCAAGTTTACCTGCAATAAGTCTAGAGTGGGGAAAAAAACTCCATAGCAAAGCACATATACACATTACAACATACAACTCGAGACTTGCAACAGAGGAGAGGGAGTGGGGGCTACGGTGGCAGGCTACAGCTCTTCAGGCGCTGCCCAGCCGTCCATCATCCCTAAGGGATTTGCGTCAAGGGCGTTGGATGGGGGGTGAGGTGTGTGTGTGTGGCGTATATTTTTTGTGGATGCATGTGTGTGTCCATGAGAGACAGGTGTGTGTCCGTGAGAGACAAGAAAGGAGTTTGTTGTGTCTTCGCCGCACCGTCCTTCGGGAGAGTCTCGAAGCCAGGGAAACAATCTAAGTCAGAATGTTTTGTATGCGAGTGAAAATAAAATTTGCTATGACTGGTCCTCAAATTCATCTTGCAGGGCAGACAGTCCGATGTTATCCAAATCACTAAGTGTCTACAGTTCTTCCCACATCCTCCAATCATTTGTGGCAGCTTTGGGCTACTTTGAAGACTGCTAGCAACTTCCAATTTGTCGACAAACCAGAGCAACGCTTGCTCCAATCAGCAGATGTCCTGTTGTCATAATTCTGAATAGATGGATATCTTCACGTCCTCCAGGCACTTCTTCTCCCAAGAGTCCGTCGTGTGTCCAGCAACAACCGCTCCGTCACGACAAGCAGGTTCCCTCAAACCCAAGATCTTGTCAATTTCGTTGAGGCCAGTTAAATAGTTCCAATGTTTCGATTTGGAGAGCAGTGCAAAAAGAGGCAACAAGAAAGTTAAGACATGACAAGACAAAGAAGCAAGCAGGAGAGGAAAGAGAGGAAAGGGGAGCGTCCGCCCTCCATGAGTGCCAGTGAGAAAAGAATGAGTGCCAGTTCCATAACCTCTTACGAATGGAGAAAAAACATGAATAATTGAGAGACCCCAAAAATTAGAATTTTTGACACATACACTATATTGCCAAAAGTTTTTGGGCACCCATCCAAATGATCAGAATCAGGTGTCCTAATCACTTGGCCCGGCCACAGGTGTATAAAATCAAGCACTTAGGCATGGAGACTTTTTCTAGTTTGGAGGTTGCCAGGAGAACGCTACATTTCAGACTGCATTGTGCTGAGTGTGAAATTTGGTGGAGGAGGAATTATGGTATGGGGTTGTTTTTCAGGAGTTGGGCTTGGCCCCTTAGTTCCAGTGAAAGGAAGTTTGAATGCTCCAGGATACCCAAACATTTTGGACAATTCCATGCTCCCAACCTTGTGGGAACAGTTTGGAGCGGGCCCCTTCCTCTTCCAACATGACTGTGCACCAGTGCACAAAGCAAGGTCCATAAAGACATGGATGACAGAGTCTGGTGTGGGTGAACTTGACTGGCCTGCACAGAGTCCTGACCTGAACCTGATAGAACACCTTTGGGATGTATTAGAACGGCGACTGAGAGCCAGGAGTTCTCGACAAACATCAGTGTGTGACCTCACCAATGCGCTTTTGGAAGAACGGTGGAAAATTCCTATAAACACACTCCGCAACCTTGTGGACAGCCTTCCCAGAAGAGTTGGAGCTGTAATAGCTGCAAAAGGTGGACCCACATCATATTGAACCCGATGGGTTAGGAATGGGATGGCACTTCAAGTTCATATGTGAGTCAAGGCAGGTGGCCAAATACTTTTGGAAATATAGTGTAACTTACTGTTGTGTGATTTCTGCAAAAAAAAAAAAAAAAAATTTTACCAAGAATTTTCGGAATTGCGGCTATGTGTAATCCACTTTAGTGACATATTCATGCTATCTGCAAAAAAACCCGCAACTTTTCACGTTCGCCTGACTTGTATTGATCAAAGTTTGCTTGTACAGTAACTACTTACTGAATAAATACATAAAAAAATGTTTTGCTTTGATTTAGGATTAATCCGTAATCTAGCAGGGATAAATGAAGTCTGATATATGCTTTCATGATGACTTACCTGTTTTGAATACGCCATGACAACCAAGGATGTGTTAGCGCTCCATTCTTAATACAAACCCCGTTTCCATATGAGTTGGGAAATTGTGTTAGATGTAAATATAAACGGAATACAATGATTTGCAAATCCTTTTCAAGCCATATTCAGTTGAATATGCTACAAAGACAACATATTTGATGTTCAAACTCATAAACTTTTTTTTTTTTTTGCAAATAATAATTAACGTAGAATTTCATGGCTGCAACACGTGCCAAAGTAGTTGGGAAAGGGCATGTTCACCACTGTGTTACATGGCCTTTCCTTTTAACAACACTCAGTAAAGGTTTGGGAACTGAGGAGACACATTTTTGAAGCTTCTCAGGTGGAATTCTTTCCCATTCTTGCTTGATGAACAGCTTAAGTTGTTCAACAGTCCGGGGGTCTCCCTTCTGCTATTTTAGGCTTCACACATTTTCAATGGGAGACAGGTCTGGACTACAGGCAGGCCAGTCTAGTACCCGCACTCTTTTACTATGAAGCCACATTGATGTAACACGTGGCTTGGCATTGTCTTGCTGAAATAAGCAGGGGCGTCCATGGTAACGTTGCTTAGATGGCAACGTATGTTGCTCCAAAACCTGTATGTACCTTTCAGCATTAATGGTGCCTTCACAGATGTGTAAGTTACCCATGTCTTGGGCACTAATACACCCCCATACCATCACACATGCTGCCTTTTACACTTTGCGCCTATAACAATCCGGATGGTTCTTTTCCTCTTTGGTCCGGAGGACACGACGTCCACAGTTTCCAAAAACAATTTGAAATGTGGACTCGTCAGACCACAGAACACTTTTCCACTTTGCATCAGTCCATCTTAGATGAGCTCAGGCCCAGCGAAGCCGACGGCGTTTCTGGGTGTTGTTGATAAACGGTTTTCGCCTTGCATAGGAGAGTTTTAACTTGCACTTACAGATGTAGCGACCAACTGTAGTTACTGACGGTGGGTTTCTGAAGTGTTCCTGAGCCCATGTGGTGATATCCTTTACACACTGATGTCGCTTGTTGATGCAGTACAGCCTGAGGGATGGAAGGTCACGGGCTTAGCTGCTTACGTGCAGTGATTTCTCCAGATTCTCTGAACCCTTTGATGATATTACGGAGCGTAGATGGTGAAATCCCTAAATTCCTTGCAATAGCTGGTTGAGAAAGGTTTTTCTTAAACCGTTCAACAATTTGCTCACGCATTTGTTGACAAAGTGGTGACCCTCGCCCCATCCTTGTTTGTGAATGACTGAGCATTTCATGGAATCTACTTTTATACCCAATCATGGCACCCACCTGTTCCCAATTAGCCTGTTCACCTGTGGGATGTTCCAAATAAGTGTTTGATGAGCATTCCTCAACTTTATCAGTATTTATTGCCACCTTTCCCAACTTCTTTGTCACGTGTTGCTGGCATCAAATTCTAAAATTAATGATTATTTGCAAAAAAAAAAATGTTTATCAGTTTGAACATCAAATATGTTGTCTTTGTAGCATATTCAACTGAATATGGGTTGAAAATGATTTGCAAATCATTGTATTCCGTTTATATTTACATCTAACACAATTTCCCAACTCATATGGAAACGGGGTTTGTACAATAAAAGATCTCCTTTCGCCGACAACCGGTATCCAGGTTGAGGAATTTTCAACCAGGAAATGATTTTTATCTTTCAAATCCATTGCCTAACAACTTACCGATGTACGTAAGTCAGACCCATCCATCCATCCATCCATCCATCCATCCATCCATTCATCCATCCATCCATCCATCTTCTTCCGCTTATCCGAGGTCGGTCGCGGGGGCAGCAGCCTATGCAGAGAAGCCCAGACTTCCCTCTCACCAGCCACTTCGTCCAGCTCCTCCCGGGGGATCCCTAGGCGTTCCCAGGCCAGCCGGGAGACATAGTTTTCCCAGGGTGTCCTGGGTCTTCCCCGTGGCCTCCCACCGGTCGGACGTGCCCTAAACACCTCCCTAGGGAGGCGTTCGGGTGGCATCCTGACCAGATGCCCAAACCACCTCATCTGGCTCCTCTCCATGTGGAGGAGCAGCGGCTTTACTTTGAGCTCCTCCCAGGATGACAGAGCTTCTCACCCAATCTCTAAGGGAGAGCCCCAGAGCTGATGACCATAGGTGAGGATGGGAATGTAGATCGACCGGTAATTTGAGAGCTTTGCCTTCCGGCTCAGCTCCTTCTTCACCACAACGGATCGATACAGCGTCCACATTACTGAAGACGCCGCACTGATCCGCCTGTCGATCTCACCATCCACTCTTCCCTCACTCGTGAACAAGACTCAGAGTTACTTGAACTCCTCCACTTGAGGCAGGGTCTCCACCCCGACCTGGAGATGGCACTCCACCCTTTACACTTGGACTTGGAGGTGCTGATTCTCATCCCAGTCGCTTCACACTCGGCTGTGAACCGATCCAGTGAGAGCTGAAGATCCTGGCCAGATGAAGCCATCAGGACCACATCATCTGCAGAGACCTAATCCTGCAGCCACCAAACCGGATCCCCTCAACGCCCTGACTGCGCCTAGAAATTCTGTCCATAAAAGTTCAGAACAGAATGGGTGACAAAGGGCAGCCTTGGCGCAGTCCAACCCTCACTGGAAACGTGTCCGACTTACCGCCGGCAATGCGGACCAAGCTCTGACACTGATCATACAGGGAGTGGACCGCCACAATCAGACAGTCCAATACCCCATACTCTCTGAGCACTCCCCACAGGACTTCCGGAGGGACACGGTCCAATGCCTGTAAGTCAGTTATGTAAGTCAGGTCACTTATGTAAGTCAGACCCAACAAGGTCATTTGTAAGGTTAATGTGTTTTGTAAAGACCATTTCCTGCGGTTGAGGCCCAAGAGTCCCAATTCCCAAGTTTACTGACTTGACTTTGGTTTCAGTGGCACTTGTTTCTATTGCTTGAATGGCCCCTCCCAACCTTTTATCCGTCCGGTTGTGGTTGTTTTTCCGTGTTCCCATGCATTGTGGTTTGGATGATGTAAGAGCTCAAACGCCATTGATGATGTCACACAATGCAACATGTACTGTGCATCTAGTCGGTAATGTATGCCTAGTGAAAAGACGATGGAGGTCGAGTGAAACAACACAGAATCTGGAATTGAAGACGTACAGATAAAAGAGAGAGAAATACATTTTTTAGATGTTTTCTTGTTGACAAAGTGATGTTTGTGTGATTGCGTGTGTTAGTAGGTCAGGAGAGTCAAATGTGGGTGACCTCAACACACATAATGACAGTGTTGTGATAAGATCACTGTTGGTCAGGCACCTGAGACCAGTTTGAACTGATTTTTTGCAGATAAGATATTTTTTTGTATTTTTCTTCTACATTTTATATATACTGTATATCCATCCATCCATCCATTTCCTACCGCTTGTCCCTATATATATATATATATATATATATATATATATATATATATATATATATATATATATATATATATATATATATATATATATATATATATATATATATATATTAGGGCTGCAACTAACGATTAATTTGATAATCGATTAATCTGTCGATTATTACTTCGATTAATCGGATAAGAGACAAACTACATTTCTATCCTATCCAGTATTTTATTTAAAAAAAAACAGCATACTGGCACCATACTTATTTTGATTATTGTTTCTCAGCTGTTTGTAAATGTTGCAGTTTATAAATAAAGGTTTATTAAAAAAAAATATATATATATATATATATATATTTTTTTTAAAGTCTCTGCGCATAGCATAGATCCAACGAATCGATGACTAAATTAATCGGCAACTATTTTTATAATCGATTTTAATCGATTTAATCGATTAGTTGTTGCAGCCCTAATATATATATATATATATATATATATATATATATATATATATATATATATATATATATATATATATATATATATATATATATATATATATATATATGTCTTCATTAGATTATCCAAAAAAATAGTGCTCGATACCGTGGTAGAGCGTAATATGTATGTGTGGGAAAAAATCACAAGACTATTTCATCTCTACAGGCCTGTTTCATGAGGGTTTCCTCAATCATCAGGAGATTTTCTCCTGATGAAAATCTCCTGATGATTGAGGAAACCCTCATGAAACAGGCCTGTAGAGATGAAATAGTCTTGTGATTTTTTCCCACACATACATATATATATATATATATATATATATATATATATATATATATATATATATATATATATATATATATATATATATATATATATATATATATATATATATATATATATATATATATATATATATATATATATATAAAAGCAAGGAAGCAGTAGACCACTCCATGATGTAAACATAGGCACGCAATCTTGTGATCATAGCGCCGCTATATATAGTTTGTCTGTGTTAGCGCTTATAATAATAACAATATCACTAATACTCAGTCAATATTCAAGTCACAAAATGGAAATTGAAGTTGTTGAATGGTTATTTATCGGATTTTATGGGCGGAATAGTGGAGCCACCATTGGCTCCGCTCTAAAAGGACTTTTATTTACGTTTATTTAATATTCAGAATGCATTAAAGGGTGGTCCTTCCCAGTTCCAGGTCCGAAACGGCTGTCAAACTGTCTCAGCTTGATGATATGCTCAGCCATCTACTTTTCAGGTGAGAGGCATGATGTATGATATACAATAAACTTACAGGGAGCAGGGAAGCAAGGAAGCAGTAGACCACTCCATGATATAAACATAGGCACACAAGCTTGTGATCACAGCGCCGCATTAAATTGTTCGTCTGTGTTGGCGCTTGTATTAACAATATCACAAAATACTGGGTGAATATTGAAGTCACGAAATGTAAATTGAGTTGTTGAATGGTTATTTATGGGCTGAATAGTGGAGCTCCCATTGGCTCCGCTCTAAAATGACTTTTATTTACGTTTATTTAATATTTAGAAAGCATTAAAAAAAATCCATCCATCGTCATGTCTTTCATAATGATTTTGAACAATAGGCAAAATACCAAAAACAGTGCAGTTCCCCTTTAAGTTTTATTCTATATATATTTTGATTTTCATGTGGGTATTGTATGTGTTTGAATATACTGTAAGTCATGTACAGCAGTGTTTTTCAACTACTGTGCTGTGAGATACAGTCTGGTGTGCCGTGGGAGATTATGTAATTTTACCTATTTGGGTTAAAAAAATATTTTTTGCAAACTAGTAATTATAATCTGCAAATAATGTGTTGTTGTTGAGTGTCGGTGCTGTCTAGAGCTCGGCAGAGTAACCGTGTAATATTCTTCCATATCAGTAGGTGGCAGCCGGTAGCTAATCACTTTGTAGATGTCGGGAACAACGACGATGGTTTGTCGGGATCACAATACGCAGACGACAGCGGGAGGCAGTGTGCAGGTAAAAAGGTGTCTAATGCTTAAAGCAAAAATAAACAAAAGATGAGTGCCGCTAAGAAAATGCATTCAAGCTTAGGGAAGGCTATGCAGAACGAAACTAAAAATGAACTGGCTGCAAAGTAAACAAAAACAAAATGCTGGACGACAGCAAAGACTTACTGTGGAGCAGACGGCGTCCACAAAGTACATCCGTAAAAGCCATGACGATCAACATAGTCCACACAAAGAAGGATAAAACAACTTAAATATTCTTGATTGCTAAAACAAAGCAGGTGCGGGGAATAGCGCTCAAAGGAAGACATGAAACTGCTACAGGAAAATACCAAAAAGAGAGAAAAAGCCACCAAAATAAGTAAAACACTATGCACGGGAAAACACCAAAAAAATAAAAATAAGTCAGGACGTGATGTGACAGGTGGTGACAGTACACCTACTTTGAGACAAGAGCTATATTGATGCATGCTTAGTTGTGGTTTAAAGTCATACCTAAGGACTTTGTACTGTCAACTGAGTTTCGTTTTTTAATGATTTCTGCTGGTGGTGTGCCTCCGCATTTTTTCAACGCAAAAAATGCGCCTTGGCTCAAAAAAGGTTGAACAACACTGATGTACAGTATCATTTTACATCCGTCCAATCGGAACCGTTTGAAGAAACTAAGTGGGGCGAGAAGACAGAGTGACGCTCAAACTCCTCAGGTGTGTCCGCCAAAACGCTCCTCCGTGAACGCGTCACGCCCTCCTGCTGTGTCCCCAGGGAAAGCTCTCACAGCCCCAGGCTATTGTTGGGACAGCCTGTCCCCTTTTGGGGACTACTGATTGGCTCTCATAGACACCAGGTTACACCTCAAAAGAACCCAGACTACCTTTTGTACCAGACTCCCTTGTATGCTAAACTAATTGTAGTCCATCTCACTCAATGTCAAAGATGGGATGGTTGGGAGCCACAGGTATTTATTTTGCACTGCTCTCTCTAACACAGGTAAATACCTTTTTTTTAAATCAAATATATCAATATTAGTCTAATTTGTCTTATATACAATGTTTTGTTATTGTTCTTATTTGTAGATATGTCATAGTGCAGAAGGTAAGTCAACAAAGGAGTACTGGAAGATAAAATATATACGCTTGTAACAACTTTCACATCAATATATATATATTTTTGTCCAGGCTGCCGAATCTTAACAGCTGCACCTTCTGGCCCGGCGTCTATTCTGGTGAAATGGGAACAATACACCGGGGCCACCAACTACTTTTTGGACCTTCGGGTGAAAAATAATACGAATATTGCACCTGTTGTCGTGACTCTGCCAGTCACCCAAACCGAGAAGATTGTCCAAGGGTTGCGTCCTGGAACTAATTATAGTGTGACACTCAAAGTCTTCCAGTTCTACTTTGTGGTGTGTGTGGACAGAAGTGAAGCATCTACAGGTAAAAAAAAAACCACCCCAAATATTGATATGACTAATTGATTAATTATTACACACAGATGAAAATGCACTTACGAATAGAATAGAATAGAAAGTGCTTTATTGATCCCTGGGGGAAATTCAGCACCACAGTTCACTCACAATAGACAATAAACACTTAGGTATTTTTTACATGTGAATAACATAAATACAGCCTATTATACAGCATTATTCACATGTGAATAATATAAATACAGTCTATTATACAGCATTATTCACATGTGAATAATATAAATACGGTCTATTATACAGCATTATTCACATGTGAATAATATAGATACAGTCTATTATACAGCATTATTCACATGTGAATAACAAAAATACAGTCTGTTATACAGCATTATTCACATGTGAATAACATAAATACAGTCTATTATACAGCATTATTCACATGTGAATAACATAAATACAGTCTATTATACAGCATTATTCACATGTGAAAAACATAAATACAGTCTATTATACAGCATTATTCACATGTGAATAACATAAATACAGTCTATTATACAGCATTATTCACATGTGAATAACATAAATACAGTCTATTATACAGCATTATTCACATGTGAATAACATAAATACAGTCTATTATACAGCATTATTCACATGTGAATAATATAAATACAGTCTAATATACAGCATTATTCACATGTGAATAATATAAATACAGTCTGTTATACAGCATTATTCACATGTGAATAATATAAATACATTCTATTATTTAGTATTATTCACATTTGATTAACATAAATACAGTATATTATACAGCATTATTCACATGTGAATAACATAAATACAGTCTATTATACATCATTATTCACATGTGAATAATATAAATACAGTCTATTATACAGCATTATTCACATGTGAATAATATAAATACAGTCTATTATACAGCATTATTCACATGTGAATAATATAAATACGGTCTATTATACAGCATTATTCACATGTGAATAATATAAATACAGTCTATTATACAGCATTATTCACATGGGGATAACAAAAATACAGTCTGTTATACAGCATTATTCACATGTGAATAACATAGATACAGTCTATTATACAGCATTATTCACATGTGAATAATATAAATACGGTCTATTATACAGCATTATTCACATGTGAATAATATAAATACAGTCTATTATACAGCATTATTCACATGTGAATAACAACAATACAGTCTGTTATACAGCATTATTCACATGTGAATAACATAAATACAGTCTATTATACAGCATTATTCACATGTGAATAACATAAATACAGTCTACTATACAGCATTATTCACATGTGAATAACATAAATACAGTCTATTATACAGCATTATTCACATGTGAATAACATAAATACAGTCTAATATACAGCATTATTCACATGTGAATAATATAAATACAGTCTGTTATGCAGCATTATTCACATGTGAATAATATAAATACATTCTATTATTTAGTATTATTCACATTTGATTAACATAAATACAGTATATTATACAGCATTATTCACATGTGAATAACATAAATACAGTCTATTATACAGCATTATTCATATGTGAATAATATAAATACAGTCTATTATACAGCATTATTCACATGTGAATAATATAAATACAGTCTATTATACAGCAATATTCACATATGAATAATATAAATACAGTCTATTATACAGCATTATTCACATGTGAATAATATAAATACGGTCTATTATACAGCATTATTCACATGTGAATAATATAAATACAGTCTATTATACAGCAATATTCACATATGAATAATATAAATACAGTCTATTATACAGCATTATTCACATGTGAATAATATAAATACGGTCTATTATACAGCATTATTCACATGTGAATAATATAAATACAGTCTATTATACAGCATTATTCACATGTGAATAACAAAAATACAGTCTGTTATACAGCATTATTCACATGTGAATAACATAAATACAGTCTATTATACAGCATTATTCACATGTGAATAACATAAATACAGTCTATTATACAGCATTATTCACATGTGAAAAACATAAATACAGTCTATTATACAGCATTATTCACATGTGAATAATATAAATACAGTCTAATATACAGCATTTTCACATGTGAATAATATAAATACAGTCTGTTATACAGCATTATTCACATGTGAATAATATAAATACATTCTATTATTTAGTATTATTCACATTTGATTAACATAAATACAGTATATTATACAGCATTATTCACATGTGAATAACATAAATACAGTCTATTATACAGCATTATTCACATGTGAATAATATAAATACAGTCTATTATACAGCATTATTCACATGTGAATAATATAAATACAGTCTATTATACAGCAATATTCACATATGAATAATATAAATACAGTCTATTATACAGCATTATTCACATGTGAATAATATAAATACGGTCTATTATACAGCATTATTCACATGTGAATAATATAAATACAGTCTATTATACAGCATTATTCACATGTGAATAACAAAAATACAGTCTGTTATACAGCATTATTCACATGTGAATAATATAAATACAGTCTATTATACAGCATTATTCACATGTGAATAACATAAATACAGTCTATTATACAGCATTATTCACATGTGAATAACATAAATACAGTCTTATTATACAGCATTATTCACATGTGAATAACATAAATACAGTCTAGTATACAGCATTATTCACATGTGAATAACATAAATACAGTCTATTATACAGCATTATTCACATGTGAATAATATAAATACAGTCTGTTATACAGCATTATTCACATGTGAATAATATAAATACATTCTATTATACAGTATTATTCACATTTGATTAACAAAAATACAGTCTGTTATACAGCATTATTCACATGTGAATAACATAAATACAGTCTATTATACATCATTATTCACATGTGAATAATATAAATACAGTCTATTATACAGAATTATTCACATGTGAATAATATAAATAACAGTCTATTATACAGCATTATTCACATGTGAATAATATAAATACAGTCTTTTATACAGCATTATTCACATGTGAATAATATAAATATGGTCTATTATACAGCATTATTCACATGTGAATAATATAAATACGGTCTATTATACAGCATTATTCACATGTGAATAATATAAATACAGTCTATTATACAGCATTATTCACATGTGAATAACATAAATACAGTTTATTATACATCATTATTCACATGTGACTAATATAAATACAGTCTATTATACATCATTATTCACATGTGAATAATATAAATACATTATACATTTACAGTACATGTACAGTCAAAAGGAACATATGCATTATACAGTCTGATGGCTGTCGGTATGAATGTATTATTGATTGTTAATATTGAGTATCTGCACCCTTATGTATGTTTCCTTCTCTCACTCTTCGCCTCAGTCCCTGATGCTTCCCAGATAGTAGCTGGGAGGACACTGTCAAGTCATTCCATTTCAATCACCTGGACCGAGGTTGCCTCCGCGGACCACTACTACCTGCAGGTCGCCTCCCAGGACGGCAGCCAAATGTTTAACCTGACCGTCACCGAGACGTCGGCGGTGGTGGCGGACTTGACCCCCTCCACCAACTACGACTGCTTCGTCTACACCGTCAACCATGCAGGCGTGGGCCGCCGGAGCAAAGTGAGGACCGTCACTACGTGTAAGTCACACCTTTTACGCTCTCTGGAGTTGTGAGCTGTATTGAAAAATATTGAAAACACTGACTAACTCATCCGGTATTAAAAATTAAGATATTATTTATTCCTAGGACCAGATAATTCGACCAGCTAATAATAATGCTCTATGATATTTCAGCATTTAAATTTCAACGATATTCTATCAAAATAATAACAGGTCAACTGTTTCAATATATTTTAATCACCCAATCAGCCGAGTGACAAAGTGGTGTGTTAGAAATATGACTCAGTACGATGCGGTACAGTTCTTCACATTTGAAAGGTAGAATCACAATATTAATAATTCACATATTTTCAAATTAATAGTTCCCAATCAAAACAGAGCATTGTTAATTACGGCTGCAACTAACAATTATTTTAATAGTCGAATAATCAGCGATTATTTTTTCGATTATTGGACTAGTCAAACGATTATTGCTTCTGATCTGCTGTGCACGTTCGAGTGTGAGTTTGAGTTTATTTGGAACATGCAAGCATGCAACATGATACATCACAATTTCCAGTTTCTCTATTCGACATGTTCGAAAAGGAGTAGGAAGAAGCAGAGCGTATTTAATCCTACCCCTTTTCTTTTACATAGCCGTTGCTAAAACTTTTTTTCACTTCCTGTTCTCAATTTATGTCAGGTTCAAACACTGATGACATCTATTAAACAGACAAGAAGCAAGGAATCATACAGAGACAGAGTTCAATTTGGCTCAATGAGGAGAGACGTTTGGGGCTGCACACTCAGTTAGAATCTCCCACCACGCACCCACGTGCTCCTCTATTTATTTGGGAGGTCCCTGGTTACATCACTGAGGCTGCTTCTGAAGGAAGGCAGCCTCAGTTGGACACCATATATGATTATTCAGAAATGCAAATGTGCTGACACTCGTGATATCGCCCTGTCTCTGCTTTGTCTGCGTCACGGTACTCAATGTTTTGGACACAAACACTGATAAGAGACAACTGCAATCCAAGATTGCAAGTTGTCCCTTTGCACAGATAGAAAAGTACAACTTCAGCACAATTGATAATAACTATAGCAACGGCCTTTAAGCATAAGAGTTGTGTGATAACTTACACATCATTATTCTAACAATGTATTCACAATATACTCCACAAGTAATAACAATAAAAATAAATAAATACATAATAATTGGTGAAGTACCGGTAAATTATATTTCATATGGTGAGATGAGTAAGATTATTTAGAAAATGAATGGATGGATGAGATAAATTCAGAATGTTTATCATGGTTCTTCTTCTTTGTACTTTGTAAACACTTTAAGTTTGAGGAGTTTCTTGAAGTGGATCATATTAGTACATTGTTTCCTTTCTTTGCTTAATCCATTCCATCATTTAATTCCACATACTGATATACTGAAGGTCTTAAGTGTTGTACGTGCGTACAAATGTTTGATATTACATTTTTCTATAAGATTATATTTCTCCTATTTATGTTTGAGTTTCTGGAGAATGAATACAGCATCCTGAGGCTCTCATCAAGCCGGTTCCAGATCTTTGGTCCCCTGCAGTACAACACTTCGAGCAGTACAAGCCAGTAGACGATGTTTACCTGATATCAGTTCAAAGTTAGGAGTGTTGTGGGCAGGCTGGGGACGATAGATAGGAACCAAGCTACAGAGCCTGAGATTCAGCCTGTGGATGACTTGATAGGTTAGACAAGCATTGTGATAAATATTGAACTCTGTCAGTGTTAAGAGAGGATAATTATGGAATAGATGTCGAGTGGGGCATTAAACTTGGACCATATGTTGTCTGGTTGTAGTGATGCAGCCTCCAGTGGGCGTCACCGCGACGCAAACTGGCCTGGACACAGCGAGGGTGACGTGGCAGCCAGTGGAGGATGTCCTCGTGTACCACGTGGAGGTCCAGAACACTGACGAACCAGGCGGTGAAGCAACTGTGTACAACGTTACTGACACCCGCCTTGATGTGGATAGCATCCTGCCATGTTCCACGTATACCATATCAGTGTCCTCATTCAACAACTTCCTGGTGCCGAGCGAGCCCACAGTCTACACGTACACCACTAACAGTGAGTCAACAGAGAAAACATAACATCACTAACCGGGTTATCAGAAACTAGGTTTACATGCGACTGCATACTACTACTGCAGGTATAGTCGTGGTCAAAAGTTTACGTACACTTGTAAAGAACATAATGTCATGGCTGTCTTGAGTTTCCAATCATTTCTACAACTCTTATTTTTTTGTGATAGTGATTGGAGCACATACTTGTTGCTCACAAAAAACATTCATGAAGTTTGCTTCTTTTATGAATGTATTATGGCTCTACTGAAAATGTGAGCAAATGTGCTGGGTCAAAAGTATACATACAGCAATGTTAATATTTGCTTACATGTCCCTTGGCAAGTTTACCTGCAATAAGGCGCTTTTGGTAGCCATCCACAAGCTTCTGCTTGAATTTTTGACCAATCCTTTTGACAAAATTGGTGAAATTCAGCTAAATTTGTTAGTTTTCTGACATGGGCTTGTTTCTTCAGCATTGTCCACACGTTTATGTCAGGACTTTGGGAAGGCAATTCTAAAACCTTCATTCTAGCCTGATTTAGCCATTCCTTTACCACTTCACCACTTTTTACGTGGGGCGGTATAGCTCGGTTGGTAGAGCGGCCGTGCCAGCAACTTGAGGGTTGCAGGTTTGATCCCCGCTTACGCCATCCTAGTCACTGCCGTTGTGTCCTTGGGCAAGACACTTTACCCACCTGCTCCCAGTGCCACCCACACTGGTTTGAATGTAACTTAGATATTGGGTTTCACTATGTAAAGCGCTTTGAGTCACTTGAGAAAAAGCGCTATATAAATGTAATTCACTTCACTTTTGACGTGTGTTTGGGGTCATTGTCCTGTTGGAACACCCAACTGCGCCCAAGACCCAACCTCCGGGCTGATGATTTTAGCTTGTCCTGAAGAATTTGGAGGTAATCCTCCTTTTTTATTGTCCCATTTAAAGCACCAGTTCCATTGGCAGCAAAACAGGCCCAGATCATAATACTACCACCACCATGCTTGACAGTAGGGGTGGTGTTCCTGGGATTAAAGGCCTCAGTTTATCTCCTCCAAACATATTGCTGGGTATTGTGGCCAAACAGCTCAATTTTTGTTTCATCTGACATCACATGGACAAAGATACGACCTTCTGGAGGAAAGTTCTTCAGGACAAGCTAAACTCATCAGCCCGGAGGTTGGGTCTTGGGTGCAGTTGGGTGTTCCAACAGGACAATGACCCCAAACACACGTCAAAGGTGGTAAAGGAATGGCTAAATCAGGCTAGAATTAAGGTTTCGGAATTAAGGTTTCCCAAAGTCCTGAAATAAACGTCTGGACAATGCTGAAGAAACAAGTCCATATCAGAAAACTAACACATTTAGCCGAACTGCACCAATTTTGTCAAGAGGATTGTTCAAAAATTCAAGCAGAAGCTTGTGGATGACTACCAAAAGCGCCTTATTGCAGGTAAACTTGCCAAGGGACATGTAAGCAAATATTAACATTGCTGTATGTATACTTTTGACCCAGCACATTTGCTCACATTTTCAGTAGACCCATAATAAATTCTTAAAAGACACAAACTTCATGAATGTTTTTTGTGACCAACAAGTATGTGCTCCAATCACAAAAAAATAAGAGTTGTAGAAATGATTGGAAACTCAAGACAGCCATGACATTATGTTCTTTACAAGTGTATGTACACTTTTGATCGTGACTGTATATATATACCAGTAGTCAAGGTTTTTGTGGTTTAGCCGTTATGCAGTGCTCAATACCTGAAGTATTTAGTTAGCCACCCATTGACAATCAATGGGTGGCTGACTAAATACTTTTTTGCCCCACTGTATATGGGCAGCACGGTGGAAGAGGGGTTAGTGCGTCTGCCTCACAATACGAAGGTCCTGAGTAGTCCTGGGTTCAATCCCGGGCTCGGGTTCTTTCTGTGTGGAGTTTGCATGTTCTCCCCGTGACTGCGTGGGTTCCCTCCGGGTACTCCGGCTTCCTCCCACCTCCAAAGACATGCACCTGGGGATAGGTTGATTGGGAACACTAATTTGGCCCTAGTGTGTGAATGTGAGTGTGAATGTTGTCTGTCTATCTGTGTTGGCCCTGTGATGAGGGGGCGACTTGTCCAGGGTATACCCCGCCTTCCGCCCGATTGTAGCTGAGATAGGCTCCAGCACCCCCGCGACCCCAAAGGGAATAAGCGGTAGAAAATGGATGGATGGATATATATATATATTTATGTATATATATATATATATATATATATATATATATATATATATATATAAAAGAGCTATAATCCACAAATATCCCCGGGGCCAAACTTTGGTGTACTTATTTCACCAGAAGGGTAAAGTATTGCCAGATGACAAAATAATGTCTCTATGTGTCTTCTAAGAACCTAAAAAAGTGTGAAAGTTGTGTTGTAAAAAGTTTGAGCAGGTGCGTAGGTAGCACGCGGTAGTAACACTCCTGCTGGGAGGTGGAGCTCCACTCTCACTATCTCACTCTCCATATTTTTAGGGACGAAACATACTGTAAACAATTTTTGCGTCTTTGTATCGACTTGGTATCAAAGTATACTTTTGACAACCCTACATGTAACATATGCTATAATGCTGTTTGACTTGCAGAGTTGACTCCGGTGTCAGCAGTATCAGTGGACTACAGCTGCGCCTCTCAGTCCGTTATGGTGCACTGGACCAGCGTGTTTGGAGCAGACTCCTACAGGGCCACGGCCATGGACCAGAATGGCACGCTGTTGACGTGCACCAGCCAGAGTACCAGCTGTAACATCGGTGGACTTCGCTGCGACCAGACCTTCAAGGTTCACGTCACACCTATTTCTGAGAACTGTGAGAACATGGCCAACTCCACCTGGGCCACCTTTGAGACAGGTGAGACTGGACATCGATACCGGTACCAAAATATTGGTATCGGGACAACACTACTCTGCATGTATATCTGATTGATGCGATACCTTTTGTGATTAATGCACTAAATGTGATAGCCCAAATGTTCATGTAGGCTTATGAATAAATGCAAAGTGAGCCAAAGGCCTTTCTTGAAACTGCAATTTTTAATTGATGGAACAAAACTAATTGTCAGGGACGCCCACGTGCTAATGCTATGCTAATAGCTTTCTCACATCGCTGAGGTTCTGGGTTTGGGCTAGGATAGGCTGCAGCTCACAATGACTCTGATCAGAATAAGTGATTGACAATGATGACATAATAATATAGTCAGGGTCGATGTCAAAGGTATAGATGTGTGTCCAAGTTGAAGGAAACGGAAACCGCATCTAAAATTATCTCATATATACCTAAACTACGAGGCATAATGATGCATTATGTACATGCAGCTAGCATAAATAGCATGTTAGCTTGCAGTCATGCAGTGACCAAATATGCCTGACTAGCACTCCACTCAAGTCAATAACATCAACAAGGCTCACCGTTGTGCATTCACGCACAGCATAAAAATTTTGATGGACAAATAGAGACAAAGAAGGAGTTGCATACTTGTACCTCACCTTTTTTGTAAGGGGCGCCGGAAGTTGGCAGACCCGTCAGCGATCCTGTTCTTTTCCCTGTAATGTTTGTCTGATCTTGAATGGGATTGTGCTGAAAATTGTAATTTCCCCTAATAAAGTATTTCTGATCTGATCTGATAAAACACGTCTTTCTGTGGCAGCATCAAAGAAAGTTGTACATGTAAACAAACTACGGTGCGTTCAAGGACTTCCAAATCCTCCCATCAGTGAAGTATTTTTAATGTAAACAGTGGGATTTCTAACAATTAGGAAGGTTTGTGTCATGTTTGTCCTCCTACAGAAACACTATTAAAACAAACAAAAAAAAATTTTTCCTCATCTTTTTCCATTGCCATACATTTTTGAAAAAGCTCCAGGGAGCCGCTAGTGGCTCGAGAGCCGCCCTAATGGTTTGTCCTGGAGATAAAGATGTAGTTCTGGTGGGAATACTAGGTTCCCTATTTTATTTTTGTCAAGTGGTTTTGCTATCTAAGTTCACACGTTTATTTGTGTACGGTCTCTAGGCGTTTCCTTTGAAAACTGATTATGCTATTGAGCTTTGCCAGATTCATCACAATGTGTTGTGTTCATCCCGCTTATAATGACCTCATGTTTGTGTTAAAACCTGAAACCTCATACAAAGCAACACAAAGAAACACTGTCATGCAGTCCTCAGTATCAGGGTCATTTTTAAACCTGAAAACAGTTTAGCAATGCTTCTATTTAACCCTGCTTCTTTTTATCTCTCCATGTAATAAAGTGTAAATCAAAGACATTTGTAAGTCGCTATTTTCTTTTCTTTAAGTCCCCTGTGGCCCCAAGAACTTGGAGTTGTCGCACGATTGTTCCAGCCAAGTCATCATCTTTTCCTGGGAACATACAAACAACACAGATTACTACACGGCCAGGGCTGTAGACTCCGAGGTATTATTAACATTATTATTTTGTGTGAAAACTGTAAAATTATTTAACTAAAAAAAAATGTTTCTGTTCCCAGGGTGTGGTTCAAGAGTGTCTCACTGTAGACAACTCATGCTATTTCACAAATACTTTGTGTGGGCGACAATACTTCTTCACGGTCGACTCCATCTCTGGGCATTGCAAAAGTCAGACCAGCTCGACAGTTGGTATTCGCACAGGTATGATACTTTCATTGTCAAGCTTTGCAATGGTATGACTGTACAGTTGTTTGCATGCTGTGAGATGTGTTGACATTTCCATTTTTGTATACAAATCACAGTTTTATTGGGAACAAATTCGTATTTTTCCAGTTTAAAACCAAGTTGTGATCCTAACTTGGAGCCAAAAATTGTCTTTCATTTCTCAATTTTGATTAATTTATGACATTTTATATCAAACAACGGAAGGATTAATGAAAACTTTGTAATTGGCGAATTACAAATGTGCAGTCCCACATCACAAGCAAGATGAATCACTGTTTTTTGTTAGAATATCAACTTCTACACTGCAAGTACGTTTCTGGAAGGTTTAGTTAAGGTATGGAAAACCAACAGACCCAACAGGCATGCTGCGGATTCTCTGAAACTGAATCATTTACTGAAAGGGGCGTGTTCAAAAAAATAGCAGTGCTGAGTTCAATTAGTGAGGTCATTGATTATGTGGGGAAAAAAAGGTGTTAAACAGGTGGTCCTTATTTAAGGATCAAGGTATCTGTGCATTTGTCCTTGAAAAACAGAGTAAAATGGGTCGTTGAAGACACTGAAAAAGAGCGTTCTTTGATTAAGAAATTCATAAAAGAGGGGAAAACCTATTAAGAAGTGCAGAAAATGATAGGCTGTTCAGCTAAAATGATATCAAACGCTTTAAAATGGCAGCCACAACCAGAGAGGCAAGGAAGAAAAAGAAAAAGGACTCTTCGTCAACGACACAGCAGTGGAGATGGTAAGCAGCACCAAGTTCCTGGGGGTGCAGATAACTGACAATATGACCTGGTCCCTACACACTCTTGTAAAAAGAGCTCAGCAGCGCATGCACTTTTTGTGTCGGATGAAAAGAGCAGAGCTCCCTCCCCCTGTTCTCACCACATTCTACAGAGGCACTGTAGAGAGCCAACCAGAAAGGTGGGGAAGAAAAAGAAAAAGGACTATTGGAATGGATGGGAGAATGACCGAAATGGCAAAGGCTCAGCCAATGATCAGCTCCAGGAGGATCAAAGAAGATCTAAGATTGCCCGTTAGTACTGGAACAATCAGACCACGTCTATGTGAAGCCAAGCTACCAGCAAGAAGCCCCCGCAAAGTCCCATTGTTAAAAAAAAGACATGTGCTGAAGCGGTTACAATTTGCCAAAGAACACATTGACTGGCCTGAAAAGAAATTGCCTAATATTTTGCGGACTGATGAGAGTAAGATTGTTCTTTTTGGGTCTAAGGGCCACAGACAGTTTGTCAGACGTCCTGCAAACACTGAATTGGAGCCACAATACACAGTGAAGACGGTGAAGCATGGTGGTGCAAGCATCATGATATGGGGATGTTTCTCGTACTATGGTGTTGGTCCTATTTATCACATACCAGGGATCATGGATCGGTTTGAGTACATCAGAATACTGGAAGAAGTCATGTTGCCATATGCTGAAAAGGAAATGCCCTTGAAATGGGTGTTTCAACAAGACAATGACCCACAAAATCATGGTTCCAGACGTACAGAATTCAAGTAATGGAGTGGACAGCACAATCCCCGGAACTTAATCCCATTGAAAACTTGTGAGCTAACATAAAAAAAAATGCTGTTCATGAGGCAAAACCAAGAAATGCAGAGGAATTGTGGAACGTAGTACAATTGTCCTGGGCTGCAATACCTCTTGACCGGTGCCAGAAGTTGGTGGACTCCATGTGCCACAGGTGTGAAGCAGTTATCAGAAACCGTGGTTATGCAACTAAATATTAGTTAGCGATTCTCAGGAAAGTTGAATCTGCAAGCCTTTCTTAGTTTTATACAGTACATTTGAGTTTTGTAAAGAAAGATGTCAACACTGATATTTGTTTTTTATATTTCTTGACTTTCTGTAAAATATGATCAAATTCAATGACTTTTTTCCAAATTTCTGGCTTTGAAATAGAATGTGCAGTGTCCCCAATGCATTTGTGTTCATTAAAATACAATTTATTTGAAGAATTTCGAGGTTTACTCGCATTTTTAAGAACACTGCTATTATTATGAACATAACTGTAACTGATTAGAAATGTATCAAATTTCTGCGTTTACCTCCAGAACCCTGTATACCCCAAAATCTGCAAACATCTGCCGACTGCAACTCTAACCTTCTGGTCAGCACGTGGGACCTCGCCGAGGGTGCACTACGTTACACGGTGGATGCTTTTGGCAATAAGGGAAACAGCCACTACAACTGCAGCACATTGTCCAATAGCTGTGCCATAGAGGGTGTTCACTGTGGAGAGTATTTGACCATCTACATCACAGCTTTTGATGATAAATGTGCCAGTCCAAGGAAACTTGGCCCCGTTGCTGAGACAGGTAAGGACAACAATCATTTCTTCCATAAAAACAACAATTGAACCTGCCAGTCACAGTCATTATCAGCCGTGATCAAAACATAAACTACAGTCAATGATTCAGAGTTTCACTTTTTATCCGAGTTCTCCCGATAAAAAGGTCCCCCTGATCAAGAACTCCCTTGGTGCTCTGGGTGCATCTGTTAAAAGCAGCCTCAGAAACCTTGGGGTTGTGTTTGATCAGTCCATGTCTTTGGAGGGTCACTGTCGTCAACTCACCAAAAACTGTTTTTATCATCTCGGAAATATTAATAATAATTTGTTGTCAAAATTGGATCTGGAGCTGATCATTCATTTCGTCTATTGCAATTTTCTCTTCACTCTCTTCAACAAGTCAACGCTAAAGAGACTTGAGACTGTACAAAATGCGGCTGCCAGACTTCTGACCGGTGAACCCAGAACAGCCCCTATCATCCCCGTTTTATCCAGTCTTTATTGGCTTCCAGTTAAATTCCGCATTGAGTTTAAGATTTTAGTCCTGACATTTTGTGCGTTGCATGGTGGGGCCCCTCAGTACATCACTGACTTGCTATGCCCCTACTCTTCAGGGCGCAGCCTCCGGTCTTCTGGCCAGGGTCTTCTAAAGATCCCAAAAACTCGTTTTAAAACCCGTGGAGACCTGGCATTCCAGGCTATAGCTCCCAGACTCTGGAACAACTTGCACCGGTCCCCTCCGTGATCTTGACTGTGTTGAAACTTTTAAGAAACATTTGAAAACTTCTCTTTTTAGTAAAGCTTTTAGTTAATGCACCTTTTAACTATAATTTTTAATCCACTTTGTATCCTTTTTATGATGTTTCCCCCGTTGTTTTAAATTGAATTGTTGTTTTACTTCACCTATGTATTGTATAGCGCTTTAAAAGCGCTTTATAAATAAAATGTACTTACTTACTTACAGTAGTCAAGGTACCACTTTTATGAAAGGTTATTGCACTTAGGAGCACACACCTTGGGCCTCTGTCACTTATAAGAAACTTCAAGTTTATTTCATTGTGCCAAATACTTTGCTCTGAAACATGCTTTGAAAATTATTTAATTAGCTATTTGTCACAACAGCTAAGATAACACTGTTTTTTTTTCCAATTAGCTCAATGTATACTGATGTACATTGAATTGGTTTTGTCACCTTTAATGTACAAAAATGTTCAAAAAAGTAGGACCCTCACATTCTTTCATTTTCATGATGAGACCTATGGTAGAAACCATTTGGACGCTCTGCAAAAATGTTTAGAAATTGGTTTCACACGATAATGCAAAAAAAAACTAACAAGAAAAACAACAACAACAACAACCAACAAGGCAATACATACAATAAACTGTCACTTTGTGCGATTTATGCTTAATAGTGGACAGTTTGAAATAAAATATACAATTATGAAATACATTTTACTTTAAATATCTAACACAATGTTTATTTAGTTAAGTGTACTGTCAGTAGTATACCTGAGTTTAACTTTTAACCGCATACATGTGTGCTCATATTCGACCTATTCTGAAGTTTAGTTGTATTTACTGATCAGAGGATTTTCCCCGAAATTCCCAAACTTTGGGGAAATTCCCATTGATATCAATAGGACATTCTTCAAAGTTCCACAACTCCCAAATTTTTCATCTGATTCAAACTGTTCCAACTTCAAACAGTTCAGCCTATTCGGGAATCGCGGGCTTTCCCTTGACAAATTCCAAAAATTCCCAGATTTCCCAGAATTCAAGGGTTTTCCGGGACATTTTTCCCATTCAAAATGAATTGGCCATTTTTCAAACTTCCACCATTTCCACATTTTTCTACCTATTCAAACCATTCCACCTTCAACACATTCCACCATTCTGGAAATTCAAACTTCCCCTTTTACAACTTAAAAAAATTCCAGGAGTTTCCAGAATTCTTGCTTTTCCAAAGCCCTATTTCCACCCTTTATTCTGGCGACTACTCCTTCCACATTTTTCAACACATTTCAACCCTTCTACTGTCAAAACATTCCTCTTAATCAGGACAAAAAACCAAGTTGTTTTTTGAACTGGAAAAATTCCCGGTTTTCCCGAAATTCCAGGAATTCCGTAATACCATTTCTCAATTCAACATGTTACTACTTCAACATTTCTCGACCGATTTGAAAAATGTCAACACTAACCATTTCAACTCATGCAGACTATTCAAGTTTTTTTTACCATTTTCAAAAAAATTCCAGCTTTTCCCCGAAATTCCCAAAATTTTGGGAAATTCCTATTGAAATCAACGTGACATTCTTCACAGTTCCGCAACTCCCACATTTTTCATCTGATTCAAACCGTTCCAACTTCAAACTGTTCAGCCTATTCAGGAATCGTAGGCTTTCCCTTGAAAAATTTCGAAAATTCCCAGATTTCCCAGAATTCCAGGGTTTTCCGGGACATTTTTCCCATTCAAAATGAATTGGCCATTTTTCAAACTTCCACCATTTCCACATTTTTCAACCTATTCGAACTATTCTACCTTCAACACATTCCACCATACTGGAAATTCAAACTACTTTTTTTTCCAAGTTCAAAAAAATTGCAGGATTTTCCAGAATTCCTGCTTTTCCAAGCCCTATTTCCACCCTTTTTTCTGGCGACTACTTTTCCCACATTTTTCAACACATTTCAACCGTTCCACCGTCAAAACATTCCTCTTAATCAGGACAAAAAACTAGAATGTTTTTTGAACTGGAAAAATTCCTGTTTTTCCCGAAATTCCAGGAATTCCGTAATACCATTTCTCAATTCAACATGTTACTACTTCAACATCTCTCGACCGATTTGAAAAATGTCCACACTAACCATTTCAAGTCATGCAGACCATTTAAGTTTTTTACCATTTTCAAAAAAATTCCAGCTTTTCCCCGAAATGCCCAACATTTTTGGAAATTCCCATTGAAATCAATGAGAAATTCATCAAAGTTCCGCAACTCCCACATTTTTCATCTGGTTCAAACCGTTCCAACTTCAAACTGTTCAGCCTATTCGGGAATCGCGGGCTTTCTCTTGAAAAATTCCAAAAGTTCCCAGATTTCCCAGAATTCTAGGTTTTCCGGGACATTTTTCCCCCATTCAAAATGAATTGGCCATTTTTCAAACTTCCACCATTTCCACATTTTTCAACCTATTCAAACCATTCCACCTTCAACACATTCCACCATCCTGGAAATTCAAGTTTTTATTTTATTTTATTTCAGGCAAATTGATGCACTTAGATATTTTCTGTTACAGACTAACAAACAAAGGATACAATGGTATGCACTTCTAACAATTCTATGGACAATTGATACTATTTCTTGTCGTGGCGGAGAGTCGGGGGGTATGGTTGTTTGTGTCTTCCGTCAATGGAATAATAACATTACATTGGCTCACCCTCTCCCCTCTAGTCCCATGCAAACCCCGTAATGTGACAGCAGTCAAGGAATGCGGAGCCGACTCCATCACCGTCTCCTGGGCAGTGACAGGCAGCACGCTTTTCTACATCGCCATGGCAATGGACAGCGACGGCGTTGTTCACAACTGTAACACAATGGGCTTAACCTGTACGTTCCTTGGCTTGAAGTGCAGCACATTTTACACAGTACACGTCATTGGCTCCAACTTCATGTGCAACAGCAGCCAGAGTGAGGCGGTCACCATAGAAACAGGTGAGGTTTTTTTTTCTTACCAAAAAAATCCTATTTTGCAACAATAATCTTGCTTTTTTTTATTCAAGACAAAATGTCCAACACTTGTTATTTCAGCGGCTTGCCCTCCAGATAACGTCACTGCCTCTTTGGACTGTACTGCAAATGAGGCTTTGATTTCATGGCACGGTCAACCCGAAATTAACTCGTACACCGCCAGTATAGTAGATGAAGTTGATCGACTTTTGAGCTGCAGTTCCACTACAACCAGTTGCAGGGTAGCAAACCTGAAATGTGGCCAACTCTACACTGTCACGGTCTGCCACCATGATAGCATCTGCCCCAGCATGCCCTCTCAACCCATCTACATGGATTCTGGTGAGACTAAATTCAAATCCAATCTTTAAAACGTATGTTGTTTGTATAAATTACAAGCTCAGAATAATATTGGACTAGGGTTGTACGGTATACCGGTATTAGTGTAGTACCGCAATACTAATGAATCATATTCGGTACTATTACAATATGTGTGCAGGAGGGAGTTGACGGCACAGTCACAAGGGGGCAGTATAGCTCTATATATATATATATATATATATATATATATATATATATATATATATATATATTACAGTACGGTATACCGGTATTAGTGTAGTACCGTGATACTAATTAATCATATTTGGTACTATACCTGTTATATGTGTGCAGGAGGAAGTTGACGGTACAGACACAAGGGGGCAGTATAGCTCTATATATATGTATATATATTACAGTACGGTATACCGGTATTAGTGTAGTACTGCGATACTAATGAATCAAATTTAGTACTATACCTGTTATATGTGTGCAGGAGAGAGTTGACCGCACAGACACAAGGGGGGAATATGGCTTTATGTATTTTATTATATATATTACAATATATATAATAATCAACAATAATACTATAAATAAACTAGAGAATGGAGTGTGACTAATTCAAAAGTGTGTGTGTGAGGCAATGTGTGTGATTAGCTGTAGTGTGTTACCAAATGTTGAACGAGGAGAAGGAACGAGGCAGGAAGGCAGTCCGTGAGCAGGCGGAGATAGTCAGGGAGAATGGCGAGGCGTCAGAGGTCCGTGTCCAAGCGGAGGTCGAGGATGAAGGGAGGCGGTCCAGAATCCAGAGGGGAACAACAGGGGATCACAGGAGAACTTGGGGAAAGCACTGCGGGAGGACAACACAGACATCAGACACGGAAACAAGGAAGTCACAGGGGAAGAGCGAATACGCAGGATAGAAGCCAGACAAGGGGTGCTTACTAGGGTAACGAATGATTAAGTTCCAGCAAGGATCCTTGAGTCCACTGGTCCTTATACCGCTCGTCCTCATCAGTCCCAGGTGTGTTGATTGCTGATCGCCTTGTGGGCGCCCTTGCTGCAGATGACAAGTGGGATCGAGCCCGCGCCGTGACAATACCGCTTCTAAAATGTACCGGTCCCCCATCCAAATCCAATACCAAAGTATGTTTTAAATTAGCAAACATTTCAAAGCCAGTAGTAACGATTCAGTGTTGTTCAAAACAATGTTTTCAAAATGCCCGGATGTCAAGTTGCTCCCTTGACTCATCTCCATACACACTTAAAGACATTTTTTCCCCACTTTCAACTGTATTACTCTCTGAAATGCAGACTTGCTTTTCTTCTCCCAGTCCCTTGTGGGCCCCAGGTGGATACCCATTTAGACTGCCAGTCACAAGGACTCACCATCGTCTGGAATGCCTCAAGTCGAGCGGACAGTTACATGGCCGCCATCTCATACAACAACACACAGACATTCTATAACACCACTTGGCCCGAGCTGAGCATCAGCCCACTGGAGTGTGGACAGGACTACTCCCTGGAAGTGATGTCTGTCACTGACAACTGTGTCAGTCATCCCTCGGAGTTACCTGTCTGGAAAGGTAAGCGAGCACGGGACAGTTTTGTTGAATTGAGTTCACTTTGTGTCTGACAATTCGAGACCAGGATAGTCCACCTGTTTAAAAAAAAGTATGCTTGACAATTGTCAAACACATTTCTGAAACATGAGTGCGATATTACATTTCTCAGAATCAATCAATAAATCAATGTTTACTTATATAGCCCTAAATCACGAGTGTCTCAAAGGGCTGCACAAGCCACAATGACATCCTCGGCTCAGATCCCACATCAGGGCAAGAAAAAACTCAACGCAATGGGATACAATGAGAAACCTTGGAGGGGACCGCATATGTGGGGACGCCCCCCCCTGGGCGACGGGTGCAATGGACGTCGAGTGGATCTAGCATAATATTGTGAGAGTCCAGTCCGTAGTGGATCTAACATAATATTGTGAGAGTCCAGTCCGTAGTGGATCTAGCATAATATTGTGAGAGTCCAGTCCGTAGTGGATCTAACATAATATTGTGAGAGTCCAGTCCGTAGTGGATCTAGCATAATAGTGTGAGAGTCCAGTCCATAGTGGATCTAGCATAATATTGTGAGAGTCTAGTCCATAGTGGATCTAGCATAATATTGTGAGAGTCCAGTCCATAGTGGATCTAACATAATAGTGTGAGAGTCCAGTCCATAGTGGATCTAACATAATATTGTGAGAGTCCAGTCCATAGTGGATCTAATATAATAGTGAGAGTCCAGTCCATAGTGGATCTTACATAATATTGTGAGAGTCCAGTCCATAGTGGATCTAACATAATAGTGTGAGAGTCCAGTCCATAGTGGATCTAACATAATGGTGTGAGAGTCCAGTCCATAGTGGATCTAACATAATAGTGAGAGTCCAGTCCATAGTGGATCTAGCATAATATTGTGAGAGTCCAGTCCATGGTGGATCTAACACAATAGTGTGAGAGTCCAGTCCATAGTGGATCTAACATAATAGTGTGAGAGTCCAGTCCATATTGGATCTAACATAATAGTGTGAGAGTCCAGTCCATAGTGGATCTAGCATAATAGTGTGAGAGTCCAGTCCATAGTGGATCTAACATAATAGTGAGAGTTCAGTTCATAGTGGATTTAACATAATATTGTGAGAGTCCAGTCCTTAGTGGATCTAACACAATAGTGTGAGAGTCCAGTCCATAGTGGATCTAACATAATAGTGAGAGTCCAGTCCATAGTGGATCTAGCATAATATTGTGAGAGTCCAGTCCATAGTGGATCTAACACAATAGTGTGAGTCCAGTCCATAGTGGATCTAACATAATAGTGTGAGAGTCCAGTCCATAGTGGATCTAACATAATAGTGTGAGAGTCCAGTCCATAGTGGATCTAGCATAATAGTGTGAGAGTCCAGTCCATAGTGGATCTAACATAATAGTGAGAGTTCAGTTCATAGTGGATTTAGCATAATATTGTGAGAGTCCAGTCCTTAGTGGATCTAACACAATAGTGTGAGAGTCCAGTCCATAGTGGATCTAACATAATAGTGTGAGAGTCCAGTCCATAGTGGATCTAACATAATAGTGTGAGAGTCCAGTCCATAGTGGATCTAACATAATAGTGAGAGTCCAGTCCATAGTGGATCTAACATAATAGTGTGAGAGTCCAGTCCATAGTGGATCTAGCATAATAGTGTGAGAGTCCAGTCCATAGTAGATCTAACATAATAGTGTGAGAGTCCAGTCCATGGTGGATCTAACATAATAGTGAGAGTCCAGTCCATAGTGGATCTAACATAATAGTGTGAGATTCCAGTCCATAGTGGATCTACCATAATATTATATAGTACGCACAGATGAATGCGCACTGATGCGCGCCCGGACCGTGACATCATGCTTCACTAAATTACATTAAAGAACAGTTAAATCTAAATAATTCCGCACTTCCAAAAAGAAGTAGGAGGAACCACAATATATATTTTCCTACCCTGTCTCCAATAGTATTACCGGTGTTATATTTTGTGTCGTGACTTTGGTATATAGACTCAACCGACACTGTATCTGCCTCTCATGGTTCAGCAGGAAACTCCAATAACAGTGTGGTCCTCTGCCAGGAAGTGATGTTTTTGAGTTTCTAAGAATTTCAATGAGTGTCCTGTGAATGTGACCACTTTGCCCCGTCGACTGCCTGAATCTGATTGGAATCTTCCTTCCTGCAGCACCGTGCGTGCCCACTAACGTTGTGGCGATGACCGACTGTGGCCAGAGTTTTGTTGAAGTGTCGTGGCAAGCGAGTCGCGGTGCTATGCACTACCAGGCAGCTGCAACCCACCAAGATGGCCATCGGTTGTTGTGTGCGTCCAACGAGACGAGCTGCAGGCTGGAAGGTCTGAGGTGCAGTCAGGTCTACAGCATTGCGGTGGCCGCTGGCAGCGACGAGTGCTTCAGCAATGAGAGCCTTGGAGTGGTGGTGGCGACAGGTAAAGATATCCAGGTACTTCAAATCATAGGCGCCGATCCCGTGGGTGCTTCGGGGGCCCGAGCACCCACGGACGATGCCGAGCGCCCACGTGGGATTGATGGAAAATTCTTTCTCACCACCAAGCAAAAACCACGCATGCTCAGGCCCCTTCTACACTAAGCCGGCTAAAGTTATCCAGGGTAAATCCCACCTAACCATATCCTTGCCCACACACACACAATGGTCGTTTAAGACCCCCTCCATCAGCCGGTGCAACGCAATCTAATACGCATGTCGGGGCGGTATAGCTCGGTTGGTAGAGTGGCCGTGCCAGCAACTTGAGGGTTCCAGGTTCGATCCCCATTTCCGCCATCCTAGTCACTGCCGTTGTGTCCCTGGGCAAGACACTTTACCCACCTGCTCCCAGTGCCACCCACATTGGTTTAAATGTAACTTAGATATTGGGTTTTAACTAGAGAAAAGCGCTATATAAATATAATTCACTTCACACATGTACGGAACATGCGCATGTCATAGTCACCTCCAGTGTTGCTTTGTGTGCAAGTTCTTAAATGTAACTTATCTGAACAATATCCAGTGTTGTGGTATTTCAATGAACTGGAATCCAGTGTGCTGTGGGGCCCTATTGTAGTGAATCACACCTGAGACATCATAAATTAATCACATCTTTAATAAACACGTAAACAATGTGATAAAGAACATTTTCATCAATCAATCTAAAGATCTAGATATCTGGTCAGGACACTCCTCACTCTTTTGCCTTTACCTTCATTGTCCATTCCTTTTTGGTGACTTTATATACTCTGGACCTAGACGTTGAGTCTGCGACAATAACTGATACAGTCTGCTTTGCCAGTCCAAAAGCATTCGCCGTTTTCTGTAGTCTTCCCTTGACAGCCAGGTAATACATAGCACGCGCTTACCTTTTTTTTGTCACATCCACGGGAGCCTGCATTCTCGTTGTCTCTCCTTCGACAAATGGACGAGGTTTTTCGGTAAGTAGAATCCCAGCTGACCTGGACATTGGAAAGTTGTCTTGCCGTCTGAGAAGTGTTGTATCCCAAATAGCTGCAATGGCTTTCTCTTAAGGTATTCATGTGTGATTTCCACAAGTGTCTGTACATGTAGAAGGAGGAGAAATACGGCCATGTCTGGATGACTCGCCTCCATATTTCCAGTGGTTAGCTCCGAGTTACGAAACTGCTTTATTATGAAGCTGGCTGTGGCGCGGTCTTTCTGACGTCACTTCCTCTCCGAACTCAGTTTGTAAACCATGGGTGTCAAACTCTGGCCCGCGGGCCAAAATTAACACTAGAGCTGGCCCGCCAATTATATACACATTTCGGGAGAACATCCGCACCGTAACACAGCATAAACACAACAGAACAAATACCCAGAATCCTATGCAGCACTAACTCTTCCGAGACGCTACAAGGTGTGTGTGTAGGGAGGGGGGGGCGGGGTTTTGTGGTAGCGGGGGGTGTATTTTGTAGTGTCCCAGAAGAGTTAGTGCTGCAAAGGGTTCTGGGTATTTGTTCAGTTGTGTTTATGTTGTGTTACGGTGCGGATGTTCTCCCGAAATGTGTTTGCCATTCTTGTTTGGTGTGGATTTGCAGTGTAGCGTATATTTCTAACAGTGTTAAAGTTGTTTATACGTCCATCCTCAGTGTGACCTGTATGGCTGTTGATCAAGTATGCGTTGCATTCACGTGTGTGTGCGTACAGGAGCCGCACATATCTTGTGACTGGGCCGGCACGTTGTTAGAATGGATGAAAAGCAGACGTGACGGCAGCTCGTAGAGGACGTTAAAGGCAGTGCCTTTAAGGCACGCCCCCAAGACTGTGGTCCGGGTGGACTACGAGATATAATGACTGATGAACACCTTCGTTGGATAATGAAGGTTGCCTCAGCTCAAAGTCCGACATTAATGAACTAGCATCCAAGAAAAGATGGCAGGTATCTGGCTTGGGCACATCAGATTAAATCAGTGTGTTGCAAACTGAGCAGTTGAAAGTCCTGAATGGTTGGTTTATTCATTGTTATTTTATTTTCAAATTTATTAGCCTGTGGAAAAAGTTAATGTTGATATTTACCTCAGAAGGCTGCAAATAGAAAAGAGGCATTCATTTTTTATTTAAATTGTATTTGGTATGCCATTGATATTTTTTAATTATTATTATTATTATTTGAAACTGGATTTTGCATGTCACTATAAAGTTATATAAGCCTTGCTTGTTCAATATTCAATGCAAAACTTGTTTGGGTCCCTATTAAAAGGTTAATTTGTTCAACCTTGGCTTTGTTCAGTTTTAAATTTTGGCCCACTCTGTATTTGAGTTTGACACCCCTGTTGTAAACGATCAATGAGTCCATACAAAGCTAAGAGCTGGAGATTCAAGAAACAAACGGCGCACTTACCCGTGTAAAAAATTGTCCGACGAGGGGGACCTTAAACGATGGTTTAGTGTGGCTGAAACGGGGCTTAGGTTAAATAATTATTCCTTTAAGGGGTTATCCGGCTTAGTGTAGACATAGCCTCAGAAAAGTAGCGTCAGATTTACCGCCCGTCCGAGCACCCACTGGGAGAAATGTAGATCGGCGCCTATGCTTCAAATATCTATTAAGTGCTTACTGTATTTGTAAATGTCCTTCAGCACCCTGCCCCCCGTCCCAGCTCAATGTCTCGGTCAACTGTAGCAGCACCTCTGCCATGTTGAGTTGGAAGAGCAGCCCTAACGCGATGTCCTACACCGGCAAGGCAGTGAGCACAGACGGACACACGGTGACATGTGCAGCGACATCAAACCCGGGGTGCTATTTGGAGCTTTTGCACTGTGGCAAGGAGTACAGCTTTACTGTGACGGCCACAGATGGTGACTGCCAGAGTCCTGAGAGCCAGCCAGTCCTCCATGAAACTGGTAAGACTGTGTCTTCTAATTCTTCTTACCCGTAGCAAAACATATTAAACATGTCTACTAAATATTCTGTGTATTATTAGTGGGTGTGTTGCGATTGATCTATTAAAGGGGCGTTCACACGTTGCTGTTTTGGATGACGGTTCATGGTCATTCACCATGTCCCAAAGATGGTGAAATACACTATATTGCCAAAAGTATTTGGCCACCTATCGAAATGATGAGAATCAGGTGTCCTAATCACTTGGCCCGGCCACATGTGTATAAAATCAAGCACTTAGGCATGGAGACTGTTTCTACAAACATTTGTGAAAGAATGGGCCGCTCTCAGTGATTTCCAGCGTGGAACTGTCATAGGATGCCACCTGTGCCAAAAATCCAGTCGTGAAATTTCCTCGCTCCTAAATGTTCCAAAGTCAACTGTCGGCTTTATTATAAGAAAATGGAGGAGTTTGGGAACAACAGCAACTCAGCCACCAAGTGGTAGGCCACGTAAACTGACAGAGGGGTCAGCGGATGCTGAAGTGCATAGTGCAAAGACTTTCTGCACAGTCAGTTGCTACAGAGCTCCAAACTTCATGTGACCTTCCAATTAGCCCACGTACAGTACGCAGAGAGCTTCGTCTAAGCCATACATCACAAAGTCCAATGCAAAGCGTGGGATGCAGTGGTGTAAAGCACGTCGCCACTGGACTCTAGAGCAGTGGAGACGCCTTCTCTGGACTGATGAATCACGCTTTTCCATCTGGCAATCTGATGGACGAGTCTGGGTTTGGAGGTTGCCAGGAGAACGCTACATTTCAGACTGCATTGTGCCGAGTGTGAAATTTGGTGGAGGAGGAATTATGGTGTGGGGTTGTCTTTCAGGAGTTGGGCTTTGCCCCTTAGTTCCAGTGAAAGGAACTTTGAATGCTCCAGGATACCAAAACATTTTGGACAATTCCACGCTCCCAACCTTGTGGGAACAGTTTGGAGCGGGCCCCTTCCTCTTCCAACATGACTGTGCACCAGTGCACAAAGCAAAGTCCATAAATACATGGATGACAGAGTCTGGTGTGGATTAACTTGACTGGCCTGCACAGAGTCCTGACCTGAACCCGATAGAACACCTTTGGGATGAATTAGAGCGGAGACTTGAGAGCCAGGCCTTCTCCACCAACATCAGTGTGTGACCTCACCAATGCGCTTTTGGAAGAACGGTGGAAAATTCCTATAAACACACTCCGCAACCTTGTGGACAGCCTTCCCAGAAGAGTTGAAGCTGTAATAGCTGCTAAAGGTGGACCCACATCATATTGAACCCTATGGGTTAGGAATGGGATGGCACTTCAAGTTCATATGTGAGTCAAGGCAGGTGGCCAAATACTTTTGGCAATATAGTGTAAGTTTTGAACACTGTTTTGAACCACCCTCTACTGCGCATTTATTTAATTGAGTTTTTTTTGCATGGACCGTGCCTATGGAGACACCCATTTCCCTCCACTTAATGACATTATGCTCCTACCTGTGGTGTTTTGCTGCAGTATTTTGTGAAACATGCAGCACACAACTGTAATCCGTACCACCTTTTATTAGCAAAATCGTGGGCAATAGCATTATCTACACAACAGAACCTTTTTTTTAGCACGCCAAAGTGCGCTCTGGGAGCTGCCAGTGTTGTGCCAAAAACATCAGCAATAACTAATCAAGTTTTTTCCATATAGGAGACACATACAGTCGTGGTCAAAAGTTTACAAACACTTGTAAAGAACATAATGTCATGGCTGTCTTGACTTTCCAATCATTTAAAGGCCTACTGAAATGAATTTTTTTTATTTAAACGGGGATAGCAGATCCATTCTATGTGTCATACTTGATCATTTTGCGATATTGCCATATTTTTGCTGAAAGGATTTAGTATAGAACAACGTCGATAAAGTTCGCAACTTTGGGTCTCTGATAAAAAAAAAACCTTGCCCCTACCGGAAGTAGCGTGACGTTGTCAGTTGTTCACTCCCTCATATTTTCCTATTGTTTTCAACGCAGCTAGAGCTATTCGGACCATTACCCCATTAATTTGAGCGAGGATGAAAGATTCGTGGACGAGGAACGTTAGAGTGACGGACTAGAATGCAGTGAAATACATATTTTTTTTCGCTCTGACCGTAACTTAGGTACAAGCTGACTCATTGGATTCCACACTCTCTCCTTTTTCTATTGTGGATCACGGATTTGTATTTTAAACCACCTCGGATACTATATCCTCTTGAAAATGAGAGTAGAGAACGCCAAATGGACATTCACAGTGACTTTTATCTCCACGACAATACATCGACGAAGCTCATGCTAATTAGCATGAGCTAACGTGATAGCATCTGTCTCAAATGCAGATAGAAACAAAATAAATAAATCCCTGACTGGAAGGATAGACAGAAGATCAACAATACTATTAAACCATGGACATGTAACTACACGGTTAATAGATCTCAGCCTGGCAAAGCTTAACAATGCTGTTGCTAACGACGCTAAGGCTGACTTAGCAACTTAGCAACCGGACCTCACAGAGTTATGATAAAAACATTAGCGCTCCACCTACGCCAGCCAGCCATCATCTGCCCAGCTCATCAACACCCGTGCTCACCTGCGTTCCAGCGATCGACGGCGCGACGAAGGACTTCACCCGATCATCCGTGCGGTGGCCGGTTAGCATTGGCTAGCGCGTCTGCTATCCAAGTGAGTAATCCTTGTTGTGTTGCTGTAGCCAGCCGCTAATACACCGATCCCACCTACAACGTTCTTCTTTGCCGTCTTCATTGTTCATTAAACAAATTGCAAAAGATTCACCAACACAGATGTCCAGAATACTGTGGAATTATGAAATGAAAACAGAGCTTTTTTGTATTGTATTCAATGAGGAAGGCATACCTCTGTTCCCCTGGCTACGTGACGCGCATACGTCATCCTCCGAAGGCTTTTTCAACCGGAAGTGTGGCGGGAAATTTAAAATGTCACTTTATAAGTTAACCCGGCCGTATTGGCATGTGTTGCAATGTTAAGATTTCATCATTGATATATAAACTATCAGACTGCGTGGTCGCTAGTAGTGGCTTTCAGTAGGCCTTTAATTGTATTGTGTAAAGTTGGTTCTTTAGTCAAAATGTCCCATATAATATGTTTTACCAACTTTTTTCTGACCGTCTCCATGGGATGCGCCGTTTTGTGAGCGGTTCTGTTTACGTGCCTCCACTTCGACTGTGTCTTCTCCCCGCCAGCCATGTTGTAGTTTTTAGCGCTTCCATATGGATACTATTGACAGATACAAGTTAGAATTGTACGCTACTGTGTTTTAAAAATGGCAACAAGTGCATGTAAGAGCCAGTCTGCCCCAAATCGAGAGGATTGAGAAAAAGAAGGAGCTTATTGAGTACAGAATCGGACTACAATGGCGGAGACAGTGGGCAAGAAGACGTTTTTTTTCTACAACCTCATGCTATTGCAATGTAGACTCGTCAGACCACAGAAAACTTTTCCACTTTGCATCAGTCTTTCTCAGAAGAGCTCAGGCCCAGCGAAGCCGGCGTTTCTGGGTGTTGTTGATAAATGGCTTTCGCTTTGCATAGTAGAGTTTTAACTTGCACTTACTGTACAAATGTAGCGACGAACTGTAGTTACTGACAGTGGTTTTCTGAAGTGTTCCTGAGCCCATGTGGTGATATCCTTTACACACCGATGTCACTTTTTGATGCAGTACCGCTTGAGGGATCGAAAGTCACGGGCTTGCCGCTTACGTGCAGTGATTTCTCCAGATTCTCAGAACCTTTTGATGATATTACGGACCATAGATGGTGAAATCCCTAAATTCCTTGCAATACCTGGTTGAGAAATGTTGTTCTTAAACTGTTTGACAATTTGCTCATGCATGTGTTCACAAAATGGTGACCCTCGCCCCGTCCTTGTTTGTGAATGACTGAGCATTTCATGGAAGCTGCTTTTATACCCAATCATGGCACCCACCTGTTCCCAATTTGCCTGTTCACCTGTGGGATGTTCCAAATACATGTTTGATGAGCATTCCTCAACTTTCTCAGTCTTTTTTGCCACTTGTGCCATCAAATCCCAAATGAGCTGATATTTTCAAAAAAATAACAACGTTTCTCAGTTGGAACTTTAAGTATCTTGTCTTTGCAGTCTATTCAATTTAATATAAGTTGAAAAGGATTTGCAAATCATTGTATTCTCTTTTTATTTACCATTTACACAACGTGACAACTTCACTGATTTTGTAGTATTTAATGATTAGCAGTAATTATTAGGGGTGTAACAGTACGTGTATTTGTATTTAACCGTTTCGGTACGGGGGTTTTGGTTCGGTTCGGAGGTGTACCGAACGAGTTTCCACACGGACATATTAAGTAGCGTAACGCACGTTGTGTAAACAATGCACACCGAGGCACAACACACGGCATGCTAGCAGCGACCGGGCTACGACAACGTATAAAAGCCAGAGCTGTAAGACCCTCCTGCCTCGATATCTCTTGTTTGGGAACATTTCGGCTCGCGGTGTGATACAACAATGGAGGACGGTGGTTTGCCGACATTGTTCAGCAGCTGCTTCTGACAACACGTCAAACACGCTAACCCATTTCAAGCGTCACCACCGCATTCACGCAGCCTCTCCTCGGCGACTCAGGCAGGGCTAAAGCAATAACAAATGTTTTTATAACAGCAGATTTAAGACCATATTGCATTAAAAACTATATTTTGACCCACTTCTATGGTGGAAGAACAATGAGCCCATATATCCTCTTATTGCCAGCCAAGTTAGCCAGGCTGGGGGTGGGGGGGTTAATCTGAGGCTGAGTTGACTTGAAACGGTTTAATGTTGCACTTTTTATATGTGGAAGAAAAGTTTTGTCATTTTATTTAATCTGAGCAACAACTTGAGGCAGTTTAATGTTGATTAACGTGGACCCCGACTTAAACAAGTTGAAAAACTTATTGGGGTGTTACCATTTAGTGGTCAGTTGTACGGAATATGTACTGTACTGTGCAATCTACTAATAAAAGTCTCAATCAATCAATCAAAAAAGCACTTTATATGTAGAAAGGTTTTGTTAAGAAACCATTCTAAGCCTTATCTTATTTAGTTTTTATTTGATATATGTTGACCACATTAACCCTGGCAATGGACCCTGTGTGTATATGTATGTTATGTCATTGTTTACACATTTGGTAAATAAATAACCAAAACATTTATATTTTGTTGTTTTCTTACTGTACCGAAAATGAAACGAACCGTGACCTAAACCGAGGTACGTACTGAACCGAAATATTTGTGTACCGTTACACCCCTAGTAATTATGTTAATAAGAAGCATCAGATGTACCAGGCCTGGCCCTAACCAATCTGGCGCCCTATGCAAGATTTTAGGTGGCGCCCCCCCACATCGGCAGTGAAGTGTATATACTCACAAGAAACCGAATAGCTTTGTCTTTGACCTTCTTTTTAACTTAAAGAAAGCAAATTAACATATTATATGAGAATGTTATGTTATGATTATCTTTCTGTTATGATCCGCTGCCCGGATCATATTTCTGTTTACGTTTTCTAGTCACTTGTGTTTTTTCTGTTAGTCGTGATCTCTTTCTAGTTCCTGTTTAAGCACTTCTCAGTTTGGTTACCATAGTTACTGATTATTTTCACCTGCCGCGGGTGTTCCCGACGCGCACCTGTTTTTCATGATTGACATTATTATTTAAAGCTTGCCTCCCCAACCAGTCCGTCTGGCTTCGTAGTTTGTTTTCGCAACGGATGACGACGTATGTTTCCTGTGCTTTAGCTGCTAGTTTTTACGCTAGGCTAATTTTGCTTGCTAGCTCCCACGCTAGCCCTTTTGTTTTTGCCTCATGTGCCATGTGCACGTCTTTGTTTTTTCCTGCATGTTTAGTTCCTGAATAAATAATTTTCCTACCTGCAAGCTGTGTCCGAGCCCGTCTGCATTCCTGGGAGAACACCTCGCACCACGATGCGACCCCGTCGTCACACTTTCACCGAATCACAGCAGTGCTCAAATTAAAAAACAGCATTCCCTCTCATGTGATATTGCTTAATTAACATTAATGATGTGCACTTTAACAACTAGGCTTACAACTATACCTAATATATAAAAGGGTGGAAAAGTGACTATTACCTGCAGGGCAATCATTAGCTAACCAGAAGGCAATAACAATGTAAACAAAAAACACCTGCTTAAAAGATCTAATACAAATGTCCCTGAGGAATGTAAGGTGTGAGTACTGTAATTACCTAACGTTACATTATTATTTTCCATAACAATTTAGCCCCCTCCACAATATTAACCCGACGTTAAAAAAGAACTAGCTATTTATTGATTAGCAATTGCCGAATCATGTAGCATTAGCTTAATGCTAAAAAGCCAGGTTACTATCACATTTTGTAACAGACAAATAATTTCATGTAGGCTAACGTTACCTACCTGCTACCTCTGTCTTTTTCTCGTTCCTCCTCCTCTTCTTTTCTCTTTTTTCTTCCCTGGGCACCTGACAGTTTTGGCCGTTTTGACATCTTGTGTTGATTTTTTGATGTGGTGAGTCCAAAAAGAGTCATGATACGGGAAGGGAGGGGGCGCACCGTGCGTGCGGGGGGGGGGGGGTGCGTAATGTTGTAACAAATAATATTTCTATTAAATAGGCTTTACTTTCATTTTAATTAACGTGGGATTATTTTTTGTATTTAGAAATAATAGTACCAACTTTTATTTTATTTATTTATTTTTTCTCCAACATTTGTGGCACTGGCGTGGCGCCCCCTGATGGACGGCGCCCTTAGCATTTGCCTATACCAGGGGTCGGCAACCCGCGGCTCCGGAGCCGCGGGTTGCAATCCTATTTACACTCTAATTACTAAATAAAGGGCGTGCCCTAATTGCACTGCAGTAATTGTCCTCTATAGCATTTACATACAGCGTGCCAGTCCAGGCACATGTTGCATGTTGTTATTACTTGCACACACAGGAGACAGCAAAGCATACTTACTCATCAGCCACACAGCTTACACTGACGGTAGCCGTATCAAACAACTTTAACATTGTTACGTTACAAATATGCGCCACACTGTGAACCCACACCAAAAAAGAATGAAAAACACATTTCTGGAGAACACCCCACCGTAACACAACATAAACACAACACAACCATTACCCAGAATCCCATGCAGCCATAACTCTTCCGGTCTACATTATACACCCCCGCTACCACCAAATCCCCCCACACATCAACCCCCCCCCTCTCCGTGCGTTGGTTGAGCGGAAGAGTTAGGGCTGCATGGGATTCTGGGTATTGGTACCGTCAGTGTAAGATGTGTGGCTGCTGAGCTAGTACGCCTTGCTGTCACTTACGTGAGCAAGCTGAAACTGCATTCTACATGTGGTCGAGCAGGTACACTTTTAGGGCAGACTGTAGAGGGCGCCAAATGCAGTGTCATCACGCTCTGATATTCGGGAGTCTCCCGGGAAAAATGAGAGGGTTGGCAAGTATGACGCTATCAAGCGCCATTCATTCAAAACTCGCAGGCTGCACTAACATCAAATTTCCACATTAAAGTGCGTTCCGGTGCGTGTGTCGGAGACCCCTGGTTAACATAGCACAAAGCATTTAAGCTTTTTATGCGGTGTTTTTCATTTAAAAATTTTTTTGTGGCTCCCATTACTTTCTTTAATTTGTGTAACTTGCCAAAATGGCTCTTTGAGTGGTAAAGGTTGCCAACCCCTGGCCTATACGGCCTATGCCACGGGCCGGCCCTGAGATGTACCAAAAATGTATCCTTAACTACATTAAACAACAAATTGTTTACATTTGAAGAAATGCTGTATGTTTAACTGGTTGCTTTATGTGTCAGCCCCATGTACAGTGCAGAATGTTGTCAACGCCTTGGATTGCAGGACCAACATGCTGACCATCAGTTGGACGCCCGCGTTCATGCCAGTAAACTACAGTGCCAGCATCCTGGCTGAAGACGGGGCAGAACTCAAATGCGTCACAGAGACCTCCGTGTGCACATTGACGAGCTTACAGTGTGGGCAGCAATACGAGGTGACAGTAACTGCAGCCAGCGCCACCTGTGAAGGACCCAGCAGTCTTCCAGAGAGGATTAGTTCTGGTGAGGCTTGAACACTAAATCTAACAAGCAGCACATGGTCGTCACATTAGTTATTTTATTTTGTTTTTTCCCCCAGTTCCATGCCTTCCTGTCAATGTCCAAGTTGCCGTGGAGTGTTATTCTAACACTGTACTTGCATCATGGGATGCAGCAGCTGGTGCAATGTCATATATCTCCACCCTGACTGCAGTGGGAAGTTACTCTTCTTCTTGTCATACGTCAGACCAAAGTTGCCAATTCCCTGGTCTACAGTGTGCTAACACATACGTGTTAAGTGTGACGGCTCAGAACAACCAGTGTAACAGCTCTGAGAGCACCCAGCTCTCTGTCGAAACTGGTAATTTCTTATAAATATACACAAAAAAATGTAGAATGATTCACATCTCCATGTCTCTTCTTTAGCACCCTGTGAGCCGGCAAGTGTTTGGGTTTCCACTGATTGCATGTCTGGGGTGGCAACAGTGACGTGGGAACGTAGTGCCGGAGCTCAGTATTACACAGTCCTGGCCCAGGCCTATGGACACAATGACTCATGTACTTCAGCCACGGACTACTGTGAGCTGGGCCGGCTGCGGTGCGGGGAGGACTACACCGTGACGGTATTTGCAGAGGACGGAGTCTGCACCAGTTCCATGCATGCCCAAGCTAATCTGACAACAGGTACAGAAAGACGGGAAGGCAGTGGTTATGCAATGTATGAGACCAGTGGTTCTCAAAGGTTTTCCACTAAGTACCACCTCAGAAAACACTTGGCTCTCCAAGTACCGCCATAATGACCAACCTTAAAATGCAGAACCATAGTAGGCGTAAGTATTCTTTACATCAATCAATCAAAGTTTATAGGACATTTTTGGCCACTGTATATTACACCCAATGCAAAAACATCAACAATGATATTTCGATATTTCTTTGGCGTACAACTAGGTAGGGCCCGCGTACCACGGTTTGAAAATCACTGATTTAGACTATTGAAACACACAGACACCATTTAAATAGTTATTTGTAATAATCTTTGAATGGCCAAAGAGCTTATATAGTTAATAGGAGCAAAAATCAAGCCATGATGTCAAACGCACCACCCGAGGAGTTCAGAAACAGGAATGTTTTCTGCCAAAGCTATAAAAAAAACAGCCCCAACCCCTCTTTGGTCACGTTTCATGTGTCAGGTAAATGAGGCCATATGAATCATATTGTACGATAAATGACAGTGAAAAAGATCACTCATCTCAATCATATTATCTCATGAGTAAAAATAATAACTTTAACTGAAGGACTCCTGTAGTGCTTTGCATATTAGAATCATATATTTGTTATTGATCACTAAGCTGAAAAACAATGAAACAATACAATGATATAAATGCTAGAAAGCATTGGGGATACAATTGATTTGTGGTTGTTCTCTTCCTTCCCCAGCCCCTTGTCCTCCAGTAGTTCAAGACCACTCACTGGACTGTACCTCCAACCACGCCTTGGTTTCCTGGCTTCAAGATGCAAATGTCAGAAACGTGACTGTCAGCGCGACCTCCAGCACGGGGCATTCTACTTCTTGTGTCTCCACCGCCAACCTCAGCTGCATCCTGACTCACCTGCGCTGTGGGAACACCTACAGTGCCCACGCGCTCGCACAAGGAACTCAGTGTTCAAGCAAGTCCAGCTCCACCTTTGAGATCGTGGCAGGTAATCTCTGCAAAGACGGTTAACTTCGAGACTATTGTACCAATCATTCCTTATGGTTGCTAAGTGCACAGTATTCACTAGTCCAGTGTTTTTCCACTAGTGTGCCGTGAGATACAGTCTGGTGTGCCGTGGGAGATGATGTAATTTTACCTATTTGGGCTAAAAATATTTTTTGCAAACTGGTAATTATAGTCTGCAAATGATGTGTTGTTGAGTGTGGGTGCTGTCCAGAGCTCGGCAGAGTAACCGTGTAATACTCTTTCATATCAGTAGGTGGCAGCCTGTAGCTACCGTATTTTTCGGACTATATGTCGCAGTTTTTTTCAAAATTTAGCCGGGGGTGCGTCTTATACTCAGGAGCGACTTAAGTGTGAAATTATTAACACATTACCGTAAAATATCAAATAATATTATTTAGCTCATTCACGTAAGAGACTAGACGTATAAGATTTCGTGGGATTTAGCGATTAGGAGTGACAGATTGTTTGGTAAACGTATAGCATGTTCTATATGTTATAGTTATTTGAATGACTCTTACCATAATATGTTATGATAACATACCAGGCACGTTCTCAGTTGGTTATTAATGCCTCATATAACGTACACTTATTCAGCCTGTTGTTCACTATTCTTTATTTATTTTAAATTGCCTTTCAAATGTCTATTCTTGGTGTTGGGTTTTATCAAATACATTTCCCCCAAAAATGCGACTTATACTCCAGTGCGATTTATACATGTTTTTTTCCTTCTTTATTATGCATTTTCGGTCGGTACGACTTATACTCCGGAGCGACTTAGAGTCCGAAAAATGCGGTGATTGCTTTGTAGATTGCAGGAACAGCGGGAGGCAGTGTGCAGGTAAAAAAGTGTCTAATGCTTAAACCAAAAATAAACAAAAGGTGAGTGCCCCTAAGAGAAGGCATTGAAGCTTAGGTAAGGCTATGCAGAACGAAACTAAAACCGATCTGGCTACAAAGTAAACAAAAACAGAATGTTGGACGACAGCAAAGACTTACTGCAGAGCAGAGACAGCGTCCACAAAGTACATCCCAACATGACATGACAATCAACAATGTCCCCAGAAAGAAGGATAAAAACAACTGAAATATTCTTGATTGCTAAAACAAAGTAGATGCGGGAAATATCGCTCAAAGGAAGATATGAAACTGCTACTGGAAAATACCAAAAAAAAGAGAAAAAGCCACCAAAATAGGAGCGAAAGAGAAGAACTAAAACGCTACACACAGGAAAACAGCAAAAAAGTCAAAATAATTCATTGTGTGATGTGACAGGTGGTGACAGTACACCTACTTTGAGACAAGAGCTATAGTGATGCATGCTTGGTTATGCTTTAAAGTCATACCCAACGACTTTTTACTGTAAACTGAGTTTAATGATTTCTGCTGGTGGTGTGCCTCCACATTTTTTCAACGCAAAAAATGTGCCTTGGCTCAAAAAAGGTTGAAAAACACTGCACTTGTCCTCAGAAGTTGACTCTGCTCCCTTCTGTCCAGCTCCCTGTCCTCCTACAAATGTGGGCCACACATATTCCTGTGAGACGGGCACTGCCATGCTGAGCTGGGATGAGACTTTGGGCAGGAACAGTTTCTACGCCCATGTCTATTCTGCAGATGACACGCTATCCTGCTCCTCCAATCAGACAGACTGCTTTCTTCCCTCACTGAGCTGCGGTAACACGTACAACGCGACTGTGATGGCCATTAACGACCAGTGCAACAGCAGCTGGTCTGCTGTGACACAGATCCTGACAGGTAAGAATAGACCAATGGCATTTTAAAGACATGCATTTTTTTAATTGTATGAAAACTTAGTTAAAACAAACACACAGTCGTGGTCAAAAGTTTACGTACACTTGTGAAGAACATCATGTCATGGCTGTCTTGAGTTTCCAATCATTTCTACAACTCTTATTTTTTTGTGATGTAGTGATTGGAGCACATACTTGTTGGTCAGTAGTGTGTATAAGAGTGTTTCAGTAGTGTGTGTGAGAGAATAACATTTCAGTTGTTTATGTGAGAGCATTTCAGTAGTGTATGTAAGAGGTCATTCTGAATAATGTCCCTAACGGCCTCTCATACAGCATAACCCCATGTTGCATCCAACCTGACGCACTGCAGTCTCTTCCATGTACGCACATCACCATCTTTCAGTGCAGAGTGCCATTCTATGAGCCAACCCACGTTACGCAAAAACCACGTTACGCATAAATCATATACAGGTAGCCTACTATCATGTCGATACACAAAGTAGAAAATCATTACATGTGATGCATTATGTTGTGCCAAGCAAATACCACCCCGTATGTGCCTGATGCACATACAGTACCAGAAACCACAATTAGTCGTGCTAATGTTGGAACGCATTTCCTCAGCGTATCAGCATATTGAGAACGAAATAGGCACTGACACTACCCATATCATACTTGCCAACCTTGAGACCTCCGATATCGGGAGGGGGGGGGTTCGTGGTCGGGGTGGGGGGCGTGGTTAAGAGGAGAGTATATTTACAGCTAGAATTCACCAACTCAAGTATTTTATATATATATATATATATATATATATATATATATATATATATATATATATATATATATATATATATATATATATATATATATATATATATATATATATTTTATAAAATAAATACTTGAATTTCAGTGTTCTGGAGGCTATCCAGTAGATGGCAGCATTGTCCTGTTTAACTTCTCCGTTCATGAATGAGTATATCATTTCGGCCACCGTGTTCAATGGAGAAGTCTGTTCTACATAATGTACAGGCAACATACCCCTTCCCCTTCGAACTGTCCAGGATGAACTGAAATTCTTGTTTCCATTCGTTTTGGAACTTGCAAGCGTATTTCTTCATCTTGCTCGTCGACGGCGTCGCCATGTCTGTAACTTCCTCGTTCTTCTGCTTCGTCTCCTTGTTGTGTGCGCAGTTGTGCACTCTACTCTCTAAAAGCCGTAGATGTTATGACGTCATTGGGCAGGTAAGCTGTTTATATTGTGGGAAAGCGGACGTGAGAACTGGCTGTCCCCACTCAGGTCCGCATTGAGCTGGAGGGGGCATGGCCTCCAGCTCCGGCTGAATACCGGGAGTTTGTCTGGAGAACATTTCTGCCGGGAGGTTATCGGGAGAGGCGCTGAATACCGGGAGTCTCCCGCTAAAAACGGGAGGGTTGGCAAGTATGCCATATCCACATAGGTTTTATTTGTCAAAAATATGTTAGTTGGATGACACATCGACATACAAGCTAACGGGCATATTTTTCCCCCCTTAGCTTGTATGTCCATGTGTCATTGACCAGGTTAGCATGCTAAGCTACACTAGTGTGATGGTGCTTTGCTCCTAAGCATTCGTTGCACGAGCATCCTAGCTTTGCTAGACAAGATCATAGACTGTATTGGACAATATAGTTTACATACGAAATGTCCATTTCCATTTATTACAAGTAATAAGAAAACGTAAATGCCTGACTTACCTATCAAGGGAGGAAATTAGCAAGTTTGGCGTCATATGAAAAAAATCTTCTCCACCTTCAATGGTCTCCATCTTTCAAAGGCATCCCCGATACAAATCCTCGTTCTGTTCCTGGCTTTGTCATGATTAAGTTGAGAATCGTAATGACGCCTTTTGGATTTACTAAGGTCTGGCATGTTTAGTAACTTTACCAGTGGCAGTAGCCAGGCGAAGAGGGTGGTGTATAACTGGCAACCTGGATGTGACACACTCACGGACTTTCTAGTTGGTCAAACGGTGGAGGGCGGGGCAATCGAAATGAAAACGATAACAGGATTTCGGGGCTGTAAATCTCAAATTTTTAAATGAGCATATCCCCTCTGGACTACCGTTACAAGTTATAAAGTTATTCGAAAAGAACATGATTTATTAATGCCTTTTGACATACCAGGGCTAATTAATGATGATTCGACATGAAATTATTACCTTTAATTCAAGTAATTTGGATATGGAAATCTGAGATACATAAATCTTAAAAACAACGAGTACAATATTGTTGTTCTGTTTACATTATTTTTCTACCAACAATGAAAGTAAAAAAATAATATAAATATTTCAAATATACATAAAGGATTTCTGTATTACTGTGTAAACATTATAATTGACCAAAATGTCCTATGGCTTCAAGAAAGTCTACCTCAACTAATATGTTATGTTTATATTTCTGTTTCTGTTCACCAGCACCATGCGCTCCGATGGACGTCCAAGCCTCCCTGCTTTGTGAAGGCAACACGGCAGCAGTGAGCTGGCAGCACAGTCCTGGTGCAAAGTGGTACAATGTGACGGCACAAGGCATTAACGGTGACGTGGAACACTGCAACTCAAACGACACCAGTTGTCACCTGCCCGGAATGCTCTGTGACCAGACGTACGCCATCGTTGTCACTCCAATATCTGACCTCTGCCGGGGCTTGGGCAGCGATCCCTACACATTCATTGCAGGTAAAGGTGACACCTTACTGGACATACCTGTACTTACTTGTTACATTGCTTGTATTTGCATCAAAACTGCATCATTTTAATGTTTTTAAGTACAGTATTTTTTAATCAGCACCCCCAAGTCTGAGTCCATGGTTCTCGCCCGGAAAAGGGTGGAGTGCCATCTCCGGGTTGGGGAGGAGACCCTGCCCCAAGTGGAGGAGTTCAAGTACCTCGGAGTCTTGTTCACGAGTGAGGGAAGAGTGGTGTGGTGAGATCGACAGGCGGATCGGTGCGGCGTCTTCAGTAATGCGGACGCTGTATCGATCCGTTGTGGTGAAGAAGGAGCTGAGCCGGAAGGCAAAGCTCTCAAGTTACCGGTCGATCTACGTTCCCATCCTCACCTATGGTCATGAGCTTTGGGTTATGACCGAAAGGACAAGATCATGGGTACAAGCGGCCGAAATGAGTTTCCTCCGCCGGGTGGCGGGTCTCTCCCTTAGAGATAGGGTGAGAAGCTCTGTCATCCAGGGAGAGCTCAAAGTAAAGCCACTGCTCCTCCACATGGAGAGGAGCCAGATGAGGTGGTTCGGGCATCTGGTCAGGATGCCACCCGAACGCCTCCCTAGGGAGGTGTTTCGGGCACGTCCGACCGGTAGGAGGCCACGGGGAAGACCCAGGACACGTTGGGAAGACTATGTCTCCCGGCTGGCCTGGGAACGCCTCGGGATCCCCCAGGAGGAGCTGGACGAAGTGGCTGGGGAGAGGGAAGTCTGGGCTTCCCTGCTTAGGCTGCTTCCCCCGCGACCCGACCTCGGATAAGCGGAAGAAGATGGATGGATATATTTAATTTATAGACAGTAGTACCTCAACTCATAGCCGCCTATCCCGTGGGTGCTTCAGGGCCCGAGCACCCACGTGGGATTGATGGCAAATTCTTTCTCACCACCAAGAAACAATTGCGCATGCTCAGGCCCCTTCTACACTAAGCCGGCTAAGGTTATCCAGGGTAAATCCCACCTAACCTTATCCTTGTCCACACACACACAATGGTCGTTTAAGACCCCCTTACCCCTCCTTAAGCCGGCACAACGCAACCTAATACGCATGAGCGGAAAATGCGCACGTCATAGTCACCTCCAGTGTTGCTTTGTGTGCAAGTTCTTAAATGTAACTTATCTGAATAATATCCAGTGTTGTGGTATTTCAATGAACTGGAATCCAGTGTGCTGTGGGGCCCTATGGTAGTGAATCACACCTGAGACGTCATAAATTAATGACATTTCTAATGGACACGTGAAATTAAACAATGTGACAAAGAACATTTTACAACAATCAATCTCGGGATATAGATATCTGGTCAGGACACTCCTCACTCTTTTGCCTTCACCTTCATTGTCCATTCGAAAAGTATACATACAGCAATGTTAATATTTGCTTACATGTCCCTTGGCAAGTTTACCTGCAATAAGGCGCTTTTGGTAGCCATCCACAAGCTTCTGCTTGAGTTTTTGACCACTCCTCTTGACAAAATTGGTGCAGTTCAGCTAAATGTGTTGGTTTTCTGACATGGACTTGTTTCTTCAGCATTGTCCACACGTTTAAGTCAAGACTTTGGGAAGGCCATTCCAAAACCTTCATTCTAGTGATTCTGATTGAGCCATTCCTTTACCACTTTTGACGTGTGTTTGGGGTCATTGTCCTGTTGGAACACCTAACTGCGCCCAAGACCCAACCTCCGGGCTGATGATTTTAGCTTGTCCTGAAGAATTTGGAGGTCATCCTCCTTTTTCATTGTCCCATTTACTCTCTGTAAAGCACCAGTTCCATTTGCAGCAAAACAGGCCCAGAGCATGATACTACCACCACCATGCTTGACGGTAGGGATGATGTTCCTGGGATTAAAGTCCTCACCTTTTTCTCCTCCAAACATATTGCTGGGTATTGTGGCCAAACAGCTAAATTTGTGTTCCATCTGACCACAAAACTTTCCTCCAGAAGGTCCTATCTTTGTCCATGTGATGTCAAGTGGATGGATCTCTAGCAATAAGCAAACGCTTGCACGTCATATTCAGATGTTTGGACCTTACACGGCTCACTGTGGCATTTTCCATGGCAACTAATAGCGGGGATGCTCGTGACTAACAATTTTGATTGCAACTTGCAAAGAGACAGTTTTAATCTCGAAACACTCTCAAGTTGAGGTTCCACTGTATCATATGTGGGGTCTGTTTGTGTGAGCAGTAGGGCCTTATTTATTGTAGTTATATGAAAGGGCCGCCATATATCGGAACCCTTCCTAAATACAGAGCACAGTGGACCCCGACTTAAACAAGTTGAAAAACTTATTCGGGTGTTACCATTTTGTGGTCAATTGTACAGTATATGTACTGTACTGTGCAATCTACTAATAAAAGTCTCAATCAATCAAAAGCTCTACACTGAACTGTATCCGAGTCATCGGCGGTCACTCTAAGCGAGTATGACGGTGTAGTGCACATATGTCAGAGTCAAGGCCCGCGGGCCATATCCGGCCCGCGAGAAGGTTTTTTACGGCCCTTGGGATGATCTTGATTTATTATTAGAACCGGCCCGCAGACCGCAGATCTTTTACACGCACCAAGCGGATGCCGGTCCAAGGTTCCGAAAGGGGGCGAGCGGCCCGCCGGGACGCGCCTGCCGGCCGAAGGGCTGCAGCCCGGCCGTCAGTCGCGGAGCCCGCCGTGCCACGCGCGCCAAGGGGGCGGGCCGAAACCCGGCCCCGAGGCCCTGAGACTTCTGCTTTGTTTCCCCAAACCGCGCGTCACCGCCGGGCCCGCACCACCGTCGGGCTGCAGCCCGAGCGTCGGTGGCGGAACCCGTCATGTGCCGCGCGCGCCAAGCGGAGCGGGGGGGTCAAGCGGGCCGAAACCCGCAGGCCACCCCCTCACCACGAGGCCCTGAGACTTCTGCGTTTGACCCCTACGCGCGGCCCGTCGGGACGCGCCCGCCGTCAAGCCACGAGGGCCAGCCGTCGGGTCGCGGAGCCCGCCGTGCCACGCGCGCCAAGGGGCGGGCCGAAACCAGCGGGGGGTTTCGGGCACCCAACTCGCCTCCCTCCCACGGAGGGAGGAGGGGGGTTTAATGTGAACATTACTGTGCAATCACATATTTAGAGTTTTTACTCAATTCAAGTTTAAAAGTTAAAGTTTAATATTTGTTTTCACTGCATGTTACTTCTCCTTAAACAAAGTGTTGTTTTTGATTTATAGATTTTTGCACTTTATTTTATTGTATTTCAATTTAATTATATTTTAAAAATATTTCAGTTGAGTGGATGATAGAAAATTGCTATTATTGTTTTTTTCTTTGAAGTAAATTTAGCCCACTTTTGCTAAAATAGAAAATATAGGCTACTGATGGTGCCTTGAATACCGGTTTCTTTCATTTAATGTTCATGTTATGGGGATTTTTATATAAAGGAAATTTGTCTTTTGTGTCTGTTGAAAATTAAAGATTACTGACAGAGCCATAAGAAAATATTGCTTTATTTATCTGATCATATTGGAATATATTTGTTAGGTTTTCAGTAGGTTCAATTAGGTTCACTAGACTATATGCGTCATTTAAAAATTTTTCAATGAACATTCGAACAGTCCGGCCCTCGGCTTGTAGCTAAATTTTTTATTTGGCCCTCCGTCCATTTGACTTTGACACCCCTGGTGTAGTGGATTGTCCGAAGCTTAAGCAGGCAACAAAAGTAGTTTAGTACAACAAATTTATTTCCCCATTATCAGAAGTGCTGGTTGAATTAAGTTGGCCGTGCAGACAGACCACATGTTACTCCGGAGTAAACAAGACACACACAAGCCAAAATCACTGTCGAGTTCCGGTCTTCTGCCATTTTTTATATGTCTCTTGTGCGTCATTGTTTGTTATCTAATGCGTCAATGTCTTTTTGTTATCCCTATCTGTTCCATAACAACTTGAATCCTTTAGACAGTCAACACATTCTGTAGACAGGTTGGCACGACTTAATATTCACTTTTGTCCCACTGGCACAGAATAGAAGAGAAATTAAATGAGCGTACATTCTTACTAGACATGCAATATAGGTCAAAGGTCAGAAATTCTACTACACGGTCCCCCTGGTAGGGGGGTATCCCTTTATGGAGGATGCCTGTGCGTGACTTTGTTTAACGTGGGGAGACTGGTGCACAGACAGTCACCACACGATCCTTGACAGATCCGGGTCAGGGTCCAGTGGCATGGAGTCCAAGACGACTGGGGACCCTTTTCTGCTGCAGCCTTCTTCCGCCATCCCAGCCGTTGTGACGCTCCATAGGGTTAGCAACCATCCTCCGCCTGTTCCACCGTTGAGGTCTTGGGTTGTTATTTCCCCATAACTGGGCCCACATGGATGTGGGGGTGCCTTCTTCCGCCGTTGTGGTGGTTCTTACATTTACCGTCTTCCGCCTGCTCCGCCGTTGAGGTCTTCACCGTATCCCTGGCTAGGGGGCAGTCAGGTACTAGGCCTTTGCCAAGGGCCACCTGGGGTAACAGTAGTAAAGGGGTTAACCTCCTAGTGCTCCAAGACCCCATAGAGGAGCCTCCACTGCCGGATGCACTTTAGCGTCATGCCCAGGACATTGTATCCGAGTACTATCAGTACAAAGGCCACCGTTTTGAAGTAGTCCGTGAATACATGGAAGTGACTGAATATTGTAATATTACACTATTATTTTACACTCGTGATTTAGGGCTATATAAGTAAACATTGATTGATGATTGATTGATTGATATTTGCCTTATTTTTCTCAAATTCATCCTCCTCTTTCATTAATTTTGCCATAGGACCCTGTCCTCCCACCAATGTGCAGGTCACCCTGCGGTGTAGCAGTAACCTGGTCCACGTGACCTGGGATGCTGCTGTGCAGGCAGACGGCTATGAAGTCACCGCGGTGACCGCCACTAACGGCTATCACCGCTGCAACTCCAGCGATGCGTCCTGTTCGCTCGGAGACCTGGGCTGTGGCGAGACAGCCGTCGTCACGGTCGCCACGGTCGGGAAGGGATGTCGGAGCGAGCCCAGTCTGCCTCAAACTTTTCAATCAGGTATGAAATATTTCGTCTAAGTTACTTTCGCAACTGCGAATTTACTCACAATTCTCACGCCGCTCTCAAACATGCATTCCTTGAAATATATGTTTCATATTGTGTTTGTACACTTCATTAGATGTGCCACATTTTTGTAATTTGTATCATATACACAAACAGCATCCTCAGGGACTCATCCCACCCAGGTCACCACTGGCTTGAACTCTTGCCCTCAGGGAGGCGCTATAAGACCATCAAAGCAAGGACAAATAGATTGAAAAACAGTTTCTATCCTAGAGCTGTTATTGCCCTAAACTCTGCACATACCTGAACACTCACCACTTTATTAACTTGCTTACCTCTGAAAGAGATCTACTGTGCAATATGTTTTTAACATTTTATTATGTTTTTAAATTTTAAATTGTTGTATTATTGTTTGTTGTCTTAAGACTATTTTATGACTGAGCTGGATTGCTGTCCAATTTCGTTGTTTCCATACAATGACAATAAAGGTATTCTGATTCTGATATATTACTTTATTTTTTTAATTTTTTATTGTAGTCATCTGCCCGCCAACATCAGTGGCTGGCGTAACAACCTGCGCTAACAATGACATCACAGTAAGCTGGGACCCGAGTCCAGAGGATGGCGCTACCTATACGATCCACACAGAGGAAGACGGTGGCACCGGCGTCACCTATGCCGCAACTCAAAGGTCCCATGTGATCGGCGGCCTCCAGTGTGGACAGTTGTACTTGCTCGCTGTCTCTGCAATGGACTCAGAGTGCACCAGTAATCTCAGTCAGACGATACAAGCACAAACAGGTGAATATCGAAGTACAACAATTTGATTTGATTTTTATTAAGGATCCCCATTAGCTGGTTGCCTCAACAACCCGCTAGTCTTCCTGGGGTCCACAATTCAATACAATTACAAGTAAAAGCATATCATTATAACTACACAATACAGAAAATTGTTTTTATAAATTCACGATAACAACTTACTTTTAAAGCTAATGTTTATTTTGAGGCATTTTTATATACGGTATATATATTTTTTTCAATTCACGATAACAACTTACTTTTAAAGCTAATGTTTATTTTGAGGCATTTTTTTTTCAATTCACGATAACTTATTTTTAAAGCTAATGTTTATTTTGAGGCTTTTTTTTTTATTTATTTATTTTTTCAATTCACAATAACTTACTTTTAAAGCGAATGTTTATTTTGAGGCCTTTTTTATTTTTAATTTTTTTTTCAATTCATGATAACTTACTTTTAGAGCTAATGTTTATTTTGGGGCCTTTTTTTTTCTTCTATTCACAATAACTTACTTTTAAAGCAAATGTTTATTTTTTTAATTTTTTTTTAATTTTTATTTGTTCAATTCATGATAAAAACTTACTTTTAAAGCTAATGTTTATTTTGAGGCATTTTCCCCATTATAAAATCCATTGGGCTACAGTTTAGCAATTTTTAATTATATTTGAAAGGGTATGTACAAAACCCAAAACCAGTGAAGTTGTCACGTTGGGTAAATCATAAATAAAAAGACAATACAATGATTTTCAAATCATCCGTTGTGGTATTTTAGGCTTCATAATGCGCCACACATTTTCAATGGGAGACAGGTCTGGACTACAGGCAGGCCAGTCTAGTACCCGCACTCTTTTACTACAAAGCCACGCAGTTGTGACACGTGGCTTGGCATTGTCTTGCAGAAATAAGCAGGGGCGTCCATTATAAGGTTGCTTGGATGGCAACATATGTTGCTCCAAAACCTGTATGCACCTTTCAGCATTAATGGCGCCTTCACAGATGTGTAAGTTACCCATGTCTTGGGCACTAATACACCCCCATACCATCACACATGCTGGCTTTTACAATTATAACAATCCGGATGGTTCTTTTCCTCTTTGCTCCAGAGGACAGGACGTCCACAGTTTCCAAAAACAATTTGAAGTGTGGACACTTTTCCACTTTGCATCAGTCCATCTTGGATGAGTTTGGGCCCGGCGAAGCAGGCGGTGTTTCTGGGTGTTGTTGATAAAATGGCTTTGGCTTTGCATAGTAGAGTTTTACCTTGCATTTACATAAGTATCGACGAACTGTAGTTACTGACGGTGGTTTTCTGAAGTGTTCCTTTTACTGGAACAAGGGGCCAAGCCCAACTCCTGAAAAACAACCCCCCACACCATAATTCCTCCCCCACCAAATTTCACACGTGGCGCGATGCAGTCCGAAATGTAGCGTTCTCCTGGCAACCTCCAAACCCAGACTGGTCCATCAGATTGCCAGATGGAAAAGTGTGATTCATCACTCCAGAGAAGGCGTCTCCACTGCTCTAGAGTCCAGTGGTGATGTCCTTTACACCACTGCATCCCACGCTTTGCATTGGACTTGGTGATGTATGGCTTAGATGCAGCTGCTCAGCCATGGAAACCCATTCCATGAAGCTCTCTGCGTACTGTACGTGGGCTAGTTGGAAGGTCACATGAAGTTTGGAGCTCTGTAGCAACTGACTGTGCAGAAAGTCTTTGCACTATGCTGACCTCTCTGTCAGTTTACGTGGCCTACCACTTGGTGGCTGAGTTGCTGTTGTTTCCAAACTCTTCCATTTTCTTATAATAAAGCCGGCAGTTGACTTTGGAATATTTAGGAACGAGGAAATTTTGCGACTGGATTTGTTGCACGGGTGGCATCCTGTGACAGTTCCACGCTGGAAATCACTGAGAGCGGCCCATTCTTTCACAAATGTTTGTAGAAACAGTCTCCATGCCTAAGTGCTTGATTTGATACACCTGTGGCCGGGCAAAGTGGTTAGGACACCTGATTCTCATCATTTGGATGGGTGGCCAAATACTTTTAGCACTACAGTGTGTGTTTGAACTCAACTCAGAGAAGGAAAACAACCTATTTACATGTTTTACCAGAATATGCGTATGAGAGTGTTGTGTTGTCTCCGTCAGCTCCCTGCCCTCCAACAGACCTGGCAGTGAGCGCCGAGTGTGGCACCAACTTGGGAACACTGACCTGGGCCCCGAGTGCTCATGCTGCCAACTACACAGCCACGGTGACCGGCGCCCACGGTCACGTTGCCACCTGCTCCACCGACTCAACCGCCTGTTCGGTAAAGTTGGACTGTGGATATCAGTACACAGCAACGGTTATCGCTTCCAGTTCATCCTGTGACAGTCCCACAGGGGCTACCGTGACATTTGACTCAGGTATGGATTTAAATTAATTAATTTTCCTGGATGGAAATGGATGGATATTGGTAAATTATGGTAAATGTATGTCCTTGCAGCGCCTTGCTTGCCTGACAGTGTTGAGGCAGAGCTCCATTGCAGCAATAACTCCTTTGCGGTGCAGTGGAGTGGGAGCGTTGGCCACGTGACCTCCTACACGGCCATCGCCATCGGCAGCGATGACACTCGCGCGACCTGCAACACCTCAAACACCCGCTGCACCATCCAGAACCTCAAATGTGGCCTCTTCTACGGCGTCGTTGTCACAACACCTTCAGTCAGCTGTGGAACGATAAAGGGTTCCGACTACATGATGCAGTCAGGTAAGAACCCGTTTCATTTCAATCAGGAAAATAAAACAAGAGTTTGATGAGCATTCCTCAACTTTCTCAGTCTTTTTTGCCACTTGTGCCAGCTTTTCTGAAACATGTCGATGGCATTAAATTCCAAATGAGCTAATATTTGCAAAAAAATAACAAAGTTTTCCAGTTTTAAGTATCTTGTCTTTGCAGTCTATTCAATTGAATATAAGTTGAAAAGGATTTGCAAATCATTGTATTCTGGTTTTATTTACCATTTACACAACATGACAACTTCACTGCTTTTGGGGTTTGTATATGAATGTAGCATTTTATTTTATTTTTATTTTTATTTTATTTATTATTTATTATTTATTATTTATTTATTTATTATTATATATTATTATTTATTATTTATTATTATTTATTGGCCCTAGTGTGTGAATGTGAGTGTGAATGTTGTCTGTCTATCTGTGTTGGCCCCGCGATGACGGGGCCAACACGTCCAGGGTGTACACTGCCTTCCGCACGAATGCAGCTGAGATAGGCTCCAGCACCCCCCGCGACCCCAAAAGGACAATTGGTAGAAAATGGATGGATGGATGGATGGATGGATGAAATATTTATTTATTCATTCATTCATTTATTTATTTATTATTTATTTTTTATTTATTTATGTATTTATTTATTATTTATTTATGTATTTATTTATTTATTCATTTATTCATCATTTATTTATGTATTTATTTATTTATTTATTATATATTATTATGTATTATTTATTTACTTATTTATTTATTTTTATTTTTATTTTGTGGGTATTAGTCCAAGCATGATGTCTGTGTTTCAAAAAAAGTTCTATTTGAATGCTCAATGTTTTCGCAATAACTGTACTGGCGTACATTGACATTTTATACTTGTTAAATACTGTATATAAACGCAACTTTTTTATAGTGTTTACAAAATCTTAATGTATTTTTTGTTTTATAAAAAAATGTGAATAGAAATGTTTAAAAAAATAAATAAATCCTCTGTCAGTGATAAATCCCTTACTGTCTTTTTCTTATTCCTATTGATGTTCAGCACCCTGTGAACCAAACAGTGTGACGGTGAATCTCCACTGTAGCACAAACACGGCGTTGGTGACCTGGGGGAATGTCGGTCCGGATCAGACACAGGTGGTGTCAGCTGTGGACAGCAGAGGACTTACGACCGTCTGTAACTCCAGCAGTTCCAACTGTACCTTTGACCAGCTGCTGTGTGGAGAGAGCTACATTATCAGCGTGGTCGGGCACACCAATTCATGCAGCAGTGATGTCGTGTTTGCCCAACAGTTGGACACAGGTGCAAACAATCACAAACTAACTGTAAACATTATTAGTTATGATGAGCGGGCTTATCTATACCAGTGATATTTACCAATATGATTTACACAATTGTATATAATATTAAATTAGTCTGGATGTAGTACTCTTTCAGTACACTACAGCAAATTTCAGTCAGAATATTTGGTTTATTTACAGAATATTTACTCATAAAATCTTTCATATTTGTTTTATTGTTATTGTTATTGTTTTGTGCCAGTTTGCAACATTTCAGTACAATAGAACATATACAAATGTGGTTGTAGTGTCAAAAAACAACAACTAATTATCATATTTCCCGAACTATAGAGCGCACCGGTATATAAGCCACACCCACTAAATTTTTGAATACAAATAAATATATTTTTCCATATATTAGCCACACCTGACTATAAGCCGCATATATATACATTGTGAAATGAGTTATATACAAAGAACATTTTTGTAAATGTTTACTTACATACCTTAATTGTGTCTGTAACATGGCAGTAAAACGGCTCATCAAACAAAACGGATGTCATCGTCATGGACCCACCAGCTGTGGAAGGTAGCTCTCCAATCAGCTAAACAGACGCAATAAAACCATGGTGACATTTTGGTGAATTTACTGAAGAATTTTTGAAACGGAAACAATACTAAAAAAAAAAAAAAAGCCATTGCTAGTTATGAATACTAGCACAGACACGCGTAAACGTGTTAGCGTATTAGCTAATGCAAATGATTACATTACAATAGGGCGCGCAAAGATGCCGGAAAACACGGTCAAACGTGAAGGTGTAGTAAGTTGGAATTGTTTTGGTTATATTGTAAAACTTGCAAACGTTGCTCGGAGTGATGAATGAAGAAACCATACGAGCATAAACGTTATGTACTTGTACTTCCGGTTCAAGGCACTAAAGAGGAAAAAAAACACTGTAGATGTTCAACCCATAGCACATGCAGTGAGCAAACTTCTCCAAAAGATGGCACCATAGCACAAACAATAACACACCTTTTCAGTGTCTCTGTCGGCGTTTTATGAAAACATTATTAGCCGCACCGTTTTCTAAGCCGCAGGGTTCAAAGCATAGGGGGAAAAATATGAGCGGCCTATAGTCTGGAAAATACAGTACTTAATTAAATTACCCTGTGGCTATATTGTCTACAATAAAATATACACTATATAGTTAATTTTGAATTATATTATGTAATGTAATATAATTTAATGTATCATTGTTTTCTAAAAAATCATCAGAATTGTTGTAAACACATACAATGTAATTGTTTTAATTAACACATTTATTTTTTTAAACCTTTATTTGTATAATTATTCAAAATAATTTATAATAAATTAAAACATTTATATTTTGCCGTTTTATCCAACAGTAACTTGAAAGTTTTATTTAACAAATTGTTTTAAAAATCATGTTTTTTTTACTTTCATAGATAGCCTTTATTTAATCATATAGTTAAATGAATAACATGTATAGCAGTGACCTTATATTACCTGCGTCCCTCCACCACCAGCGCCCTGCATGCCCACCCACGTGACGGCACTTGTGGACTGCGATACCGGCATCGCCGTGGTAACGTGGGATGGATCGGGCGGTGCCGCGTCTTACACGGCGTACGCACGGGGCAATCTGGGCCACAACGCCGAATGCAACACCACTGACACCAATTGTGATTTTCCTTACCTGGCGTGTGGACAAGATTACACCATCGCTGTCGTGGCTCGCCATGACACCTGCGTCAGTGTGGCCAGCGAGCCTGTCCACGCCAGCACAGGTAAACGGAACGCCGCTGTAATACAACTAACACTGCTTAATGGTAGAAATGGGCGACAGATTGTGTTTTGTTTGTTTTGTCATGCGCTCCTATTTTGGTGTCTTTTTGCCTTTTTTTGGTATTTTCCTGTCTTCCTTTGAGCGATATTTCCCGCATCTACTTTGTTTTAGCAATCAAGAATATTGCAGTTGTTTTTATCCTTCTTCATGGGGACATTGTCGATTGTCCACAGTAAGTCTTTGCTGTCGTCCAGCATTCTGTTTTTGTTTACTTTGTAGCCAGTTCAGCTTTAGTTTCGTTCTGCATAGCCTTCCCTAAGCTTCAATGTCTTTTCTTAGGGGCACTCACCTTTTGTTTATTTTTGGTTTAAGCATTAGACACCTTTTTACCTGCACACTGCCTCCCGCTGTTTCCGACATCTACAAAGCAATTAGCTACCTGCTGCCACCTACTGATATGGAAGAGTATCAGATCAGGTCCACAATGATGCAAAGTCAAACACAAAACCGTAACCAGGAAGTGTTGCTCCCACGAGTAAAAGTCAGTATTTCCATCTTTGAATGTTGTCTCTGTGTAGGTCCTTGTCCTCACAGTGGTCTGGAGACGACACTGGACTGTGACGCCAACACGGTTGTGGTGTCCTGGACACGAGGGAGTGGAATTCGCTACTACAACGCCTCCGCCGACGCCTTCAACGTCGCACACGCCGAGACTTGTTCCACCAACGGCACCTCCTGTAACATCAGCTCTCTGCGCTGTGGGGAGAGCTACAAAATAAGTGTCATCGGACAAGGACAGGATTGCCCCAGTCCTTCCCAGGACTGGCACCGCATGACCACAGGTAACTAACCACAAGCACAATTGTTTGATAACATTTTTTTCAATACTTTGTATTTCAATTTGGCAATATTGTGATAAAAGTCAGAATTTTGTTTGACAATTGTCACCATTTTGCATTAAAGGCTTACTCAAATGACATTTTCTTATTTAAACGGGGATAGCAGATCCATTCTATGTGTAATACTTGATCATTTCGCGATATTGCCATATTTTTGCTGAAAGGATTTAGTAGAGAACATCGACGATAAAGTTTGCAACTTTAGGTCGCTGATAAAAAAAGCCTTGCCTGTACCGGAAGTAGCGTGACGTCACAGGTTGAAAGGCTCCTCACATTTCCCCATTGTTTACACCAGCAGCGAGAGCGATTCGGACCGAGAAAGCGACGATTACCCCATTAATTTGAGCCAGGATGAAAGATTTGTGGATGAGGGACGTGAGAGTGAAGGACTAGAGTGCAGTGCACGACGTATCTTTTTTCGCTCTGACCGTAACTTAGGTACAAGGGTTCATTGGATTCCACACTTTCTCCTTTTTCTATTGTGGATCACGGATTTGTACTTTAAACCATCTCGGATACTATATCCTCTTGAAAATGAGAGTGGAGAACGCGAAATGGACATTCACAGTGACTTTTATCTCCACTACAATACATCGGCGAAGCTCTTTAGCTACGGAGCTAACGTGATAGCATCGTGCTTGAATGCATATAGAAACAAAATAAATAAGCCCCTGACTGGAAGGATAGACAGAAAATCAACTATACTATTAAACCATGAACATGTAACTACACGGTTAATGCTTTCCAGCTTGGCGAAGCTTAACAATGCTGTTGCTAACGACGCCATTGAAGCTAACTTAGCAACGGGACCTCACTGAGCTATGATAAAAACATTAGCGCTCCACCTACGCCAGCCAGCCCTCATCTGCTCATCAACACCCGTGCTCACCTGCGTTCCAGCGATCGACGGAAGGACGAAGGACTTCACCCGATCCTCCGTGCGGTCGGCGGCTAGCGTTGGATAGCGCGTCTGCTATCCAACTCAAAGTCCTCCTGGTTGTGTTGCTGCAGCCAGCCGCTAATACACCGATCCCACCTACAACTTTCTTCTTTGCAGTCTTCATTGTTCATTAAACAAATTGCAAAAGATTCACTAACACAGATGTCCAAAATAATGTGGAATTTTGAGATGAAAGCAGAGCTTTTTTGTATTGGATTCAATACTTCCGTTTAACTATTGACGTCACGTGCATACGTCATCATACATAGACGTTTTCAACCGGAAGTTTAGCGGGAAATTTAAAATTGCAATTTATAAGTTAACCCGGCCGTATTGGCATGTGTTGCAATGCTAAGATTTCATCATTGATATATAAACTATCAGACTGCGTGGTCGGTAGTAGTGGCTTTCAGTAGGCCTTTAAAAAGTAATAATTTTACATAACAAAGTAATAATTTTACGAGAAAATATTGCAATATTACAGAAACAGGAATAATATGAGAAATTGAACCCAATTTTATTAGGAAAAAAAGTCGACACATTGTTAGAAAAAGACTGCTTTTATTCATTTAATTATTTTTTAAATTTATTGTGTGTAATTGGTTTTTAATCTTCATTATTTACTTCAAGTTATTACAGTATTTTTCTACATACATATTTATTGTATTTCTTTTAATTAATTTTGGCCACATTTCTTACACACACTTGTTATTTCATATGTTGGCCAGAAGGGGAGCACTTTTAAAAGCGACACAAAGTCAATTTGAAAAATCCCTCCTTTTTGGGACCACCCTAATTTTGATAGATGTCACCACCAGGGGTGCAAATGAGACATTCTCTATTAGATGCAATGGTTGTCCGTATTGGGACCATGATTTATGTCATCACTTGTTCACACCTCCTCATATGGAAGCTACTTTTCCTTGTTGTCTCAAGAAGGGTAGAAATACAAGAACACACACACACACCAGCAGCACGGCGACATCACCATAGCTGCACCGCTCTCTTTTGGAGCAATCTTATGACAACAATAGATTGTATACATTTTTATTAATTAAAGTCATTATGGAAATCATCAAAGAGACAAAATACAGATCAAAGCTTTTTCTTAATCGAATTAACGGCTTTAATTGGTGAAATGTAGCAGTCATATCTGTAAGCAAACTGAAGGAATGCTATTTACAGTCCAAACTTTTTATCATCTTTCACTTAGAAATGACATATGGAAGACATTCCCCATACATCATTATTAATCATTCAGTCACATGTTGCTGGGTATTGTGGCCAAACAGCTCAATTTGTGTTTCATCTGACATCACATGGACAAAGATAAGACCTTCTGGAGGAAAGTTCTGTGGTCAGATGAAACAAAAATGTAGCTGTTTGGCCACAACACCCAGCAATATGTTTGGAGAGGAAAAGGTGAGGCCTTTAATCCCAGGAACACCAGACCTACTGTCAAGCATGGTGGTGGTAGTATTATGCTCTGGGCCTGTTTTGCTGCCAATGGAACTGCTGCTTTACAGAGAGTAAATGGGACAATGAAAAAGGAGGATGACCTCCAAATTCTTCAGGACAAGCTAAAATCATCAGCCCGCAGGTTAGGTCTTGGGCGCAGTTGGGTGTTCCAACAGGACAATGACCCCAAACACACCTCAAAAGTGGTAAAGGAATGACTAAATCAGGCTAGAATGAAGGTTTTAGAATGGCCTTCCCAAAGTCCTGACTTGTGGACGATGTTGAAGAAACAAGTCTACTAGTCACCTACTCAGTGGCCAAGTGGTTGGAGTGTCCGCCCTGAGATGGGTAGGTTGTGAGTTCAAACCCCGGCCGAGTCATGCCAAGGACTATAAAAATGGGACCCATTACCTCCCTGCTTGGCAGTCAGCATCTAGGGTTGGAATTGGGGGTTAAATCACCAAAAATGATTCCCGGGCGTGGCCACCGCTCCTGCTCACTGCTCCCCTCACCTCCCAGGGGGTGAACAAGGGGATGGGTCAAATGCAGAGGACAAATTTCACCACACCTAGTCTGTGTGTGTGACAATCATTGGTACTTTAACTTTAACTTAACCTAAGTCCATGTCAGAAAAGCAACACATTTAGCTGAACAGCAGCAATTTTGTCAAGAGGAGTGGTCAAAAATTCCAGCAGAAGCTTGTGGATGGCTACCAAAAGTGCCTTATTGCAGGTAAACTTGCCAAGGGACATGTAAGCAAATATTAACATTGCTGTATGTATACTTTTGACCCTCACATTTCCAGTAGACCCATAATAAATTCATAAAAGAAGCAAACTTTATGAATGTTTTCTGAGACCAACAAGTATGTGCTCCAATCACTACATCACAAAAAAATAAGAGTTGTAGAAATGATTGGAAACTCAAGACAGCCATGACATGATGTTCTTTACAAGTGTATGTACACTTTTGACAGCTCCCTGCCCTCCAACCCAGCTACGTGTTGACTCATCTTGTGAATCCAACGACATCTCACTCTCGTGGCAAGCCTCGCAAGGCTCAGTGACCTACACGGCGGTAGCAGAGAATGCACGGGGTCAGCGATGGATGTGCAACACCAGCAGCACTTCCTGTTCCATACCTGCTCTGCAGTGCGGACAGTCATACCAGGTTTACGTCTCGGGTGTGGACGACCAGTGTAATGGAGCCAGGAGTCACATTGAAGAGATCCAATCAGGTGATACATGACAGTATTGGTATTGACAAGCAACGTTTTCCCTCTAACTAAGTCTTTACCCCCCTCAGCCCCGTGTGCACCACACGGTATTCAAAAGGACTTTGACTGTCTGTCTGGTGTCCTCAACGTGACCTGGCAGTCCACGGGTTATGCTCCGTACTTCCACGCTTCCCTGCTGAGCAGCGAAGGTGACGTCAGCGGGTGCGTGACAGACGGCCATCACTGCGTGGTGCAGGGCACGCGGTGTGGTCTCACCTACGACGTGACGGTCGTGGCCAAAGATGGTGCCTGCAACAGTTCCCACAGCCCAGCAGAGCAGGTCACCACAGGTAAGTACATTTCTGCTGACATGACTCTAGTCAATGGTAAATGAATGGGTTATACTTGTGTAGCACTATTTCCACATTCACCCATTCACACACTGATGGCGCTAACCCCGACCCGTCAGGAGCAAGGGTGAAGTGTCTTGCTCAAGGACACAACGGACGTGACGAGGTTGGGGATCGAACCAGGAACCCTCAGGTTGCTGACACGGCCACTCTCCCAACCTGCGCCACACCGTCCCCCTAGTCCAGTGGTTCTCAGACTTTTTTTGTCATCCCCCACTTTGGACAAGGGGGAGTTTTCAAGCCCCACCTGCCCCCATCACCCCAACAGAACGCTAATGCCAAGCTTAACATTTTCAAATTTATTGAACATCAAGTAACATCAAGTTGTATACATTCAAACTCAATAACATAAAATAACATCAAGTTCAATAATAAATCAAATAACTGTGCAGCTGTGGTATAACTTGCATCAAGTTCAATAATAAATCAAATAACTTGCATCAAGTTCAATAATAAATCAAATAACTTGCATCAAGTTCAATAACATATATAAAACAAAAGTGTTATAACTTGCATCAAGTTCAATAATAAATCAAATAACTTGCATCAAGTTCAATAATAAATCAAATAACTTGCATCAAGTTCAATAACAAATAAAACAAAAGTGTTATAACTTGCATCAAGTTCAATAATGAATCAAATAACTTGCATCAAGTTCAATAATAAATAAAACAAAAGTTTTGAATAAAATAGTGGACTTGAAGTGGGTGTGGCATGGATGATTGTTTGTCGCCCAATAAAAGACTTGATGGAGGATTCTTCAAAAGCAAGGCATCAAGTTCAATAATAAATCAAAAGTGTTATAACTTGCATCAAGTTCAATAATAAATCAAAATAATTGTTATAACTTGCATCGAGTTCAATAATAAATCAAATAAAAGTGTTGTAACTTGCATCGAGTTCAATAATAAATCAAATAAAAGTGTTATAACTTGCTTCAAGTTCAATAATAAATCAAATAAAAGTGTTATAACTTGCTTCAAGTTCAATAATAAATCAAATAACTTGCATCAAGTTCAATAATAAATAAAACAAAAGTTTTCAATAAAATAGTGGACTTGAAGTGGGTGTGGCATGGATGATTGTTTGTCGCCCAATAAAAGACTTGATGGAGGATTCTTCAAAAGCAAGGCATCAAGTTCAATAATAAATCAAAAGTGTTATGACTTGCATCAAGTTCAATAATAAATCAAAATAATTGTTATAACTTGCATCGAGTTCAATAATAAATCAAATAAAAGTGTTATAACTTGCTTCAAGTTCAATAATAAATCAAATAACTTGCATCAAGTTCAATAATAAATCAAAATAATTGTTATAACTTGCATCGAGTTCAATAATAAATCAAATAAAAGTGTTATAATTTGCATCAAGTTCAATAATAAATCAAATAAAAGTGTTATAACTTGCTTCAAGTTCAATAATAAATCAAATAACTTTCATCAAGTTCAATAATAAATCAAATAAAAGTGCCACTTTGCAATCTTTGCAAAAAAAAAGGAGGAGCTATGCATTTTGGCAAGACAGGAAAAGTGAACAGGGGCGCCGCTAGGGATTTTGGGCCCCATTAAAAGAATCTTTACAGGGCCCCCAACACAGCGGCAACATTTTTTGATGCTATTTTACATACAATTATGCATTTTAATGGTATTCTGAATACAATGGAATTAATTTTGAGTCATTTATTTGCTGCACCACTGATTCTTGAGACTGTAGTAAAATGTATAATATTTTGTATTATATTATTATTATTATTATTTCAACACACACAGCTGCTCACCTCCTTCCTCATGTGGGGGCTCTGGGGCTGATTCAGGGGCAGGGGGGAGTTGGGGGCTGACAGACAGCTGCTGCTGCTGCTGCTGCTGGTGCACTTGACTCTGTTCAGAATGAGGCATCATTTTGACAGAGGGCAGATCAACTATTATTGAATAAGAACAGCTTGATAAATGTTTGACTGGATTGATTATTTAACTAATATAGCAGTAAAATGTAAAAATCCAGAGTTTTCTTGAGCTAACATGGTGAGAAAAGTGAGCTAGTTTATTACCACAGACAGGGAAAAAGTTAATATGCATAACTTTCCACCACAACTAACAAACCCACCTTTTTTGGGGAAATATTGGGTGACATATTGTCGACCCTTCAGCTCCTTCTCCTCTCTTATTTTATTTTCCTTTCTTTTTTGGCTGCCTGATTTTTGAGGCATACTGCTATCTCCTCCGCTTTGCCCGCTGTGGCGATGTCTGTGACAAATAGCCGGTGCTCTACCTGCAGCTGATCCAGTCATACTTAACCATTTTACGTAAATAGAGGGGGGAAGGGAGGGCCCTGCAGGTGTTGATGCTTCCAAAACAAATAAAGGTATTGTTACCAGGACATGGAAAATAAAACATGTGTAATTATATGTTAGTTAATAACTTAGTGTCATTATTTTTTCTGTATTATAATTTCATCATCATTAGGGGCCTCTCTGGGCCCCCCTCCATCATGGGCCCCTAGAATCCGTCTCCTTTACCCCCCCCTTTTCGGCGCCCCTGCAAGTGAACATGAGTTTTACAGTACTCCAGCATTAGTGGCTGCAATGAGCCTGTTTTGCACTGCACAGCTTTTCAAATGGGGGTTGCAGGCTTGACACTGCCACTGTTAAAACCTCATTGAGTTCGGGGCTGAGCTGCCTTGACGCGAGTGCTTCCCGGTGAATGACACATTGTGTCCAATGCGCATTTGGCGCAACCCTCTTTATTAGAGCCTGCAGCCCGTTTCTTTACCCTGCCATGGTCTGTGCGCCATCAGAGCAAAAGCCCACACAGTTTTCCCATTTAAGGTCGTGTTCTTTGAGGAAACTGTCCATTATCTCGAACAGCTCATCAGCAGTGGCTCTATTTTTTATGTATTTGCAAAACAGCAAATCCTCGCACAGTGACTCGCCATTCACAAAGCTTCCGCTTAGCCCCGCCCCCATTAGTTACGGTTGCTATGTCTGTCAAACTTTCGCTCCTACCGAGAAATTTAAAGCCTACAGGAAAAATAAGTAATTTACATTTATTTATATAGCGGATTCCACAGACAGAATCACAAAGTGATTTACAGTGTGTATAGAAAATGAAAGCATAGTAAAAAAAAATAATCTAAGAATATAATTTAAAAAAATTAAAAAAAGTAAAGTGAAATTTCCTCCCGTTTCTCGCGCCCCACCTGTCATGTCTCTATTCCCCACCAGTGGGGCGCGCCCCTCACTTTGAGAAACGCTGCCCTAGTCTTACATTAAATATTAAGAAAACGTGCAACAATGTATTTTGTAAACAAATATAAAACGTCATCCTTTCCAAATATAACTGTTAATAAGGTTCAGAGAATTTGGAGAAATCACTGCGCGTAAGCGATGATATTACAGACCTTCGATCCCTTCAGGCGGTACTGCATCAAAAAGCGACATCAGTGTGTAAAGGATATCACCACATGGGCTCAGGAACACTTCAGAAAACCACTGTCAGTAACTACAGTTGGTCACTACATCTGTAAGTGCAAGTTAAAACTCTTACTATGCAAAGCGAAATACATTTATCAACAACACCCAGAAACGCAGCCGGCTTCGCTGGGCCCGAGCTCATCTAAGATGGACTGACGCAAAGTGGAAAAGTGTTCTGTGGTCTGACGAGTCCACATTTCAAGCGGGGGGTGTATATTGTAGCGTCCCGGAAGAGTTAGTGCTGCAAGGGGTTCTGGGTATTTGTTCTGTTGTGTTTATGTTGTGTTACGGTGCGGATGTTCTCCCGAAATGTGTTTGTCATTCTCGTTTGGTGTGGGTTCACAGTGTGGCGCATATTTGTAACAGTGTTAAAGTTGTTTATACGTCCACCCTCAGTGTGACCTGTATGGCTGTTGACCAAGTATGCTTTGCATTCACTTGTGTGTGTGAAAAGCCGTAGATATTATGTGATTGGGCCGGCACCCAAAGGCAGTGCCTTTAAGGTTTATTGGCGCTCTGTACTTCTCCCTACGTCGGTGTACCACTCCGTACAGCGGCGTTTTAAAAAGTCATACATTTTACTTTTTGAAACCCATACCGATAATTTCCGATATTACATTTTAAAGCATTTATCGGCCGATAATATCGGCAGTCCGATATTATCGGACATCTCTAATTTAAATGAGTTAATCATGATTAATCAAAATGAATCCACAGCAATGATGTGATTATTCTTAAAAGTTACAATATAATAGATAAACATTTCAACTTGTCAGCTGGTTTTCTTCTATCTACTTCTCCACCATGTCCTTGTCAGCTCCATGTCCTCCGTCATCCTTCCTTCCCACTGTGGACTGTGACACCGGAACCGTACGGGTAAACTGGACCAACAGCGTTGCAGGGGTCGTGTACGCAGTGTCCGCCGTCGACCTCTCTGGTCGCCAGCATAACTGCAGCGCGACAGACGGCGGTTGTGATCTGAGCACGCTGGATTGTGGGAAAGAGTACAACATCACCGTCATCCCATCAAGGGATGGATGTGTGGGGAGACACAGCCCGTCAAGGTGGATTCAGACAGGTAAGGCATTTCAATTGATCAGTGGTTCTCACATTTTTTTGTCATCAGGTACCAGAAGAACTTAGCTCTCCAAATACCACTATAATGAATACAGTAGCGTAGTAGGCCTAAGTTTTCATTAAAAACAAAGCAGATGTATTATCTAATAAGTGTATCTAATATTTTGTGTCACTTTACACACAGTTTGAACAATAACACTGTACCGTAGTTTGAGAATGACTGAAATAGATTAATATAAATAAATCAGACAGTAATTAAGTAGACTTTTAACTTGCTACAGTAATTTTTTGGTGCATAAAATATACAAACCCCAAAAGCAGTGAAGTTGGCACGTTGTGTAAATGGTAAATAAAAAGAGAATACAATGATTTGCAAATCCTTTTCAACTTATATTTAATTGAATAGACTGCAAAGACAATATACTTAAGGTTCGAACTGGGAGACTTTATTTTTTGCAAATATTAAATAAATAAATAAATAAATAAATAATAAATAAATTTAAAAAATAATAATATATAATAATAAATAAATAAATATAAAAAATAATAATATATAATAGTAAATAAATAAATATAAATAAATACATAATAATAAATAATAATATATAATAAATAAATAAATAAAAATAAATAATAAATAAAACATTACATAAGTAATAATAAATAATATATATAATAAATAAATAATAATATATAATACATAAATAAAAATAAATAAATAATAAATAAAACATTAAATAAATAATAATAAATAATAATATATAACAATAATAATAAATACATCAATCACTCAATCAATCAATCAAAATAAATCAAAATAATAATAAATAATAATATATAATAATAATCAATCAATCAATCAAAATAAATCAAAATAAATTAAAAAATAAATAAATACAAATAAAATAAAATAAAATGCTACATTCATATACAGACCCCAAAAGTAGTGAAGTTGTCACGTTGTGTAAATGGTAAATAAAAAGAGAATACAATGATTTGCAAATCCTTTTCAACTTATATTCATTTGAATAGACTGCAAAGACAAAATACTTAACGTTTGAACTGGGAGACTTTATTTTTTGCAAATATTAAATAAATAAAAATAAATAAATAAATAATGAATACAAAATTACATGAATAATAACTAATAATAAATAATAATATATAATAATACATAAATAAAAATAAATAAATAAATAATAATATATAATAAATAAATAAATAAGAATAAATAAATAAAAAATAAACAATAAATAAAACATTAAATACATAATAATAAATAAATAAATGTAAAAAAAATAAAATTAAAATAAAATGCTACATTCATATACAGACCCCAAAACCAGTGAAGTGGGCACGGTGTGTAAATGGTAAATAAAAACAGAATACAATGATTTGCAAATCCTTTTCAACTTATATTCAATTGAATAGACTGCAAAGACAAGATACTTAACGTTTGAACTGGTAAACTTTGTTATTTTTTGCAAATATTAGCCCATTTGGAATTTGATGCTTGCAACATGTTTCAAAAAAAGCTGGCACAAGTGGCAAAAAAGACTGAGAAAGTTGAGGAATACTCATCAAACTCTTATTTGGAACACCCAACAGGTGAACGGGCTGATTGGGAACAGGTGGGTGCCGTGATTGGGTACAAAAGCAGCTTCCATGAAATGCTCAGTGGCCTAGTGGTTAGAGTGTTCACCCTGAGATCGGTAAGTGGTGAGTTCAAACCCCGGCCGAGTCATACCAAAGACTATAAAAATGGGAGCCATTAACTCCCTGCTTGGCACTCAGCATCAAGGGGTGGAATTGGGGGTTAAATCACCAAAAATGATTCCCCAAGAAAGTTAAGACAAGACAAAGAAGCAAGCAGAGAGGAAAGGGGAGCATCCGCCCTCGATGAGTGCCAGTGAGAAAAAAAGAAAAAGTAAAAAAGCCTGGAAATTGTGTGCGATTTATGTTGTTTCGACCTCATCAAGCATCTTTGTGCTGAACTAGTACAGAGATGAGTGAGATATGATCGTGCAAGTTCACACAGACACACAAGTAGAATTTCAAAAAGAGTAAAAGCTGCTCTGGCTACCACCCCCATACCTCAGTTGTTGGTACAATATGTAAATAATAATCATACAAAATAATCTAAAGTACAATGATCTCTTATTTCCCCCTGTAGTCCCCTGCACGCCTCATCTCTCAGACGTGGAGATGGACTGTCCTACAAACTCAGCCTGGGTGATAGGTGATGATGCTGCTGGTGCCAAGGACTACGTTGTCTTGGCGACCGACAGCCTTGGTGATGTGCAAATGTTCCAGTGCAACTCCACGAGTGACAGCACCTGCACTCTGCCACCGCTGAGGTGCAGCCAGAACTTGACATTCAGTGTGAAAGCCCGTGACCATCAGTGCAGCAGTCAGACCAGCAACCTTGTCACAACTTACACAGGTATGTACTCCACTTTTTTAACATGTATGTCACAACTATGTATTAAGCAAGCTTGGACTTTTTTTAGGTTCTTCATTTTTAATGTTAAATGTATTGTTTTTTATATTGCTATTGTTACTGATATTATTTTCATATTTTATATTTTTGTATATTTATATACAGTCGTGGTCAAAAGTGTACATACACTTGTAAAGAACATCATGTCATGGCTGTTTTGAGTTTCCAATCATTTCTACAACTCTTATTTTTTGTGATGTAGTGATTGGAGCACATACTTGTTGGTCACAAAAAACATTCATGAAGTTTGCTTCTTTTATGAATTTATTATGGGTCTACTGAAAATGTGAGCAAATGTGCTGGGTCAAAAGTATACATACAGCAATGTTAATATTTGCTTACATGTCCCTTGGCAAGTTTCACCGCAATAAGGCGCTTTTGGTAGCCATCCACAAGCTTCTGCTGGAATTTTTGACCACTCCTCTTGACAAAATTGGTGCAGTTCAGCTAAATGTGTTGATTTTTTTGACTTGGACTTGTTTCTTCAGAATTGTCCACACGTTTAAGTCAGGACTTTGGGAAGGCCATTCATTCTAGCCTGATTTAGCCATTCCTTTACCACTTTTGAGGTGTGTTTGGGGTCATTGTCCTGTTGGAACACCCAACTGCGCCCAAGACCCAACCTCCGGGCTGATGATTTTAGCTTGTCCTGAAGAATTTGGAGGTAATCCTCCTTTTTCATTGTCCCATTTACTTTCTGTAAAGCACCAGTTCCATTGGCAGCAAAACAGGGCCAGAACATAATACTACCACCACCATGCTTGACGGTAGGTATGGTGTTCCTGGGATTAAAGGCCTCGCCTTTTCTCCTCCAAACATATTGCTGGGTGTTGTGGCCAAACAGCTAAATTTTCGTTTCATCTGACCACAGAACTTTCCTCCAGAAGGTCTTATCTTTGTCCATGTGATGTCAGATGAAACAAAAATTGAGCTGTCGGCCACAACATTGCTGTATGTATACTTTTGACCCTGCAGATGTGCTCACATTTTCAGTAGACCCATAATAAATTCATAAAAGAAGCAAACCTCATGAATGTTTTTTATGACCAACAAGTATGTGCTCCAATCACTTTATCACAAAAAATAAAACTCAAGACAGCCATGACTGTAGTGTATGAAGTGTGTGTAAACTTTTGACCACGACTGTATATACATACATATATATATATATATATATATATATATATATATATATATATATATATATATATATATATATATATATATATATATATATATATATATATATATATATATATATATATATATATATATATATATATATATATATATACATATATATATATGCATAAAAAAATATATACAGTATATATATAAAGAATGAGAATTTACCTACAATGGTCTTAATAAAAAACTATAGTTTTACTTCACGGAAGAAAAAGATTGTTTTACTGTGTTTATTCATGAAGCAGGAGCATATTGCACTTAAACAGTGAAAGAGTGGTTAGGAGAATGGTTCCTGGTTCACTTTTGGAACACTTTCGAGTCTTCGGCGGGGAATATCCATGTTTTTCCAATGGCTATTTGGTCACGACAATAACTTCTTTCAGATGGATCAGTTGCAGAGAATACATGTGATTATACTTTGAACATGTGCCAAATAAACTACCTTTACCTTTAAAAGAAATCATTCAAATTGAAAAGGTGGACAATAAACACTGGTCTAAGATCAGTGCTGCTATCAGTCACCATCCTGAAAGCAATCTTATCTGCATTTCTCAGAAGTTCTTCTCTTCTTCCCTTCCCTCCAGCGCCTTGTCCCCCTGTGGTTGTAGATAAGTCCGTCAGTTGTGACAACGGTACTATCAGCATCTCCTGGGAGTCTGTTCCCGGTGTTGTATCCTACACGGCCACGCTGGGGCAGGTGGGCGGACACACCACCCGTTGCGCCACGTCGGACTTGAGCTGCGACCTCAGCGACCTGCCATGCGGCGAGACGTACGTCCTGCTCGTCACGGCCGAAGGACGAACCTGCAACAGTTCCCAGAGTGCAGGACACGTAGTCAGGACAGGTAAGAACATACAAGTAGTACTGTCAGGCTTGTATGCGATTAAAACGAGTATTATTTGTTTACGGTCCTCTGTTAGTGCCGTGTGTTCCCCAAAAGCTCCAAGCCAGCCTGAGTTGCCACGACAACGCGGCGTCCGTGTCGTGGAACGACAGCAACGGAGCTCAGACGTACCGCGTGAGGGCCACGAGTACGACTGGCGAGACGGACGAGTGTAGCACTCACGACACACAATGCGACCTGACCGGCCTGAGCTGTGGACGGCTCTACACCGCATCTGTGACGGCGGAGGACAGCGACTGTCAGAGCCAACCAAGCCAGAGTGTGACAATCAGGACTGGTAAGCAATCATTGCTTCTTTTTAAATATAGGATTTTATCACATGCATACACTATATTGCCAAAAGTATCTGCCTTGACTCACGTATGAACTTGAAGTGCCATCCCATTCCTAACCCATAGGGTTCAATATGATGTCGGTCCACCTTGAGCATGGACTTGTCCAAAATGTTTTGGTATCCTGGAGCCTTCAAAGTTCCTTTCACTGGAACTAAGGGGCCAAGCCCAACTCCTGAAAAACAACCCCACACCATAATTCCTCCTCCGCCAAATTTCACACTCGGCACAAACTCCTGGCAACCTCCAAACCCAGACTGGTCCATCAGATTGCCAGATGGAAAAGTGTGATTCATCACTCCAGAGAACTCCAGAGTCCCCACTGCTCTAGAGTCCAGTGGCAACAAGTATGGATGGGTATCATTTACACTACCGTTCAAAAGTTTGGGGTCACATTGAAATGTCCTTATTTTTTTAAGTAAAAGCACTGTACTTTTCAATGAAGATAACTTTAAACTAGTCTTAACTTTAAAGAAATACACTCTATACATTGCTAATGTGGTAAATGACTATTCTAGCTGCAAATTTCTGTTTTTTGGTGCAATATCTACATAGGTGTATAGAGGCCCATTTCCAGCAACTATCACTCCAGTGTTCTAATGGTACAATGTGTTTGCTCACTGGCTCAGAAGGTTAATTGATGATTAGAAAACCCTTGTGCAATCATGTTCACACATCTGAAAACAGTTTAGCCTGTTACAGAAGCTACAAAACTGACCTTCCTTTGAGCAGATTGAGTTTCTGGAGCATCACATTTGTGGGGTCAATTAAACGCTCAAAATGGCCAGAAAAAGAGAACTTTCATCTGAAACTCGACAGTCTATTCTTGTTCTTAGAAATGAAGGCTATTCCACAAAATTGTTTGGGTGACCCTAAACTTTTGAACGGTAGTGTACATTTGAACCAAAACTACTACCAAATCGGTACTTTAAAAACGGTTCTGGGGCTTTAATGGTGCTCAAACAATTACTTAAAAATAAAAATAAAAATTTTTGTAAAAAACAAAACATAAAAAATGTGTTGTTTTTTCTAGAATTTTGAGACATGTCACTTAAATGATAACTAAGTAATAAATAAAACCTACAAAAGAACTTAGGGAAAGAACGGGGAAAAAACTACTTGCTTGACTTGTAATGTTTGATGCTCATAATTCTGGGTGTTCCTGAATGCAACCTTGCACACTGTAACCATCATGCATAACGAAGAAGTGCTGTGTTGTTGTTGTTTGCTGCGGCTCCTGGCTAGCATAGCACTGCGGCGCTAACGGTGCTATGAGGGCTGCTGTTAAGGGTTTCGGTGCCCATCCATACTCATAACCCATGTTTTTGTGCTCGCATCTTAAAACAAAAATATAGCCGAGACCGCTCATGTTCCAATAAAAACGAAAAGGTGGGCACTTGCACCAATCGTAATTTGAAGTCCTTTGGGACACAGAATCTATTATTTTTTTATTACTAAAACTGCCATTATTATACAATATTGTTTTACTCCATGTACCACAATCATTTTACTGACCATGACAGACCCATGTAAATCAAAATCCCCGATCCCCCCTATGTCATCTCAAATCATCCTTGGCAAGATACTGAACATCCTTTTGCCTGTGTTGTCATGTGTGCAAATGAGATGGGGTGTATTGATTTGAGTTCATTTCAAATTGTAAAAAAAATAGACCCAAAACAACAATCCCCCATGTGCTTGTTCTCCGTAGTGCCATGCATTCCTGAAAATATCTCCTCCGTGGTGGACTGCGACACCAAATCTCTGAACGTTTACTGGTCTGAGAGCTCAGGGGCCGACTCTTACATCGCATCTGCGCTGGACAGCAATGGTCAGACCACGACATGCCACGGCACAAATGGGTCCTGCGGCATAACGCCAATAGGCTGTGGTCTGATATACCATGTCTCCGTGGTCTCCTCTGATGGTTACTGCAGCAGCCAGCCTACTCCAGTCATCGACACTGCCCCAGGTAACAATCAGCAGACAGCAACTTGACTTAACTTAATAGTTTCACGTCCATGCCTGTGTTCCCCCTAGTCCCCTGTCCACCGACTCATATCACGGCAGCGCTGGACTGCTACACGCAGAGGACCACAGTGGGCTGGTATCCAAGTGATGGCGCTGTGTCGTACACCGTCAAGACCACAGTTCCTGGTGACCTCACGGCCTGTGAAACCAACACCACCCACTGTGATTTAGAAGGGATGCTTTGTGGACAGAGCTACTCCATCGCTGTCATGGCTGTGGGAAGCATCTGCAGTAGCATCGCTTACATGACTGGAACGCTGCTTACTGGTGCGCAACTCACAGCAACTTGTGAATGTTTATTGTCTCCTAAATTGCACTCAAAGTTCGGTATGATGCTGTCCCGTAAATGCAACGTTCTGTAGTCTTCATTAGCTTCCAGTTAAATTTTGCATTGAGTTTAAGATTTTAGTCCTGACTTTTCATGCGTTGCATGGTGGGACCCCTCAGTACATCACTGACTTGCTATGCCCTACTCTTCTGTCTCCAGGCCAGGGTCTTCTAAAGATCCCAAAAACTCATTTTCAAACCTGTGGAGACCTGGCATTCCAGGCTATAGCTCCCAGACTCTGGAGCAACTTGCACCAGTCCCTCCGTGATGTTGACTGTGTTGAAACAACGCGATCGGGCCGTGTACCCCGAATATTTGACCGTTTTATTCCCACCAGAGCCAATCGCGTTGTTTTTCACCAAATTATCGCATATTTACAAACTTACACAGTAAAGCTTTATGAAAGTCTCCAGAAAGAAGGACATTTTCAAAAATAACTAAATATCGACCCAGGGATGTCCAATGTGGCCTTTGAGGGTAGCTGATCAACTAAGGCTGGAGGTCTACAACAATGACTGCATTGATCGTTTACCTACTGCCGGTCTTCATCGACGCCAGAATCTATGGGCACTTCCTTCTCTGCTGCTGCAACGGCCATTAAGATGGTTTGGTCACGCGGCCTGAGATTGAGCTGGTTGGCAATGTCCTCCTCTCACCTCCACTGCCTCACCGGCGTAAGCGTGTTGGCGGACAGCTGAAGACCTGGGTAACGATGATCATGGAGGACCTCTCGGAACTCTCGGGTCTGCAAGTGGTCGGCCTGCGCCGGTGGAACCGAGGTTGGTTCGCCATCTTCTGCGACTTGGCACGGGACCGCCGTTCGTGGGCCACCGGCTGATCCCGCCCAGGGTAAATGCCACCCCAAGACAAGACAAAAATAAGTGATGTCCAGACCTACTGGTGAATAATGCCTGACCCATTCTGTAACGAGGGAGCACAATCCACCATTAACGTTGCGTCACCTCCTGATGGCTTCATCTGGCCAGTATCTTTAGGTCTCACTGGATCTAGGTGCAGTCAGGGCGTTGAGGGGATCTGGTTTGGTGGCTGCAGAATTAGGTCTCTGCTTTTTGCAGATGATGTGGTCCTGATGGCTTCATCTGGCCAGTATCTTTAGGTCTCACTGGATCGGTTTGCAGCCGAGTGTGAAGCGACCGGGATGAGAATCAGCACCTCCAAGTCCGAGTCCATGGTTCTCGCCCGGAAAAGGGTGGAGTGCCATCTCCGGGTTGGGGAGGAAATCTTTCCCCAAGTGGAGGAGTTCAAGTACCTCGGATCGGAATCTTGTTCACGAGTGAGGGAAAAGTGGATCGTGAGATCGACAGGTGGATCGTTGCGGCGTCTTCAGTAATGCGGACGCTGTATCGATCCGTTGTGGTGAAGAAGGAGCTGAGCCGGAAGGCAAAGCTCTCAATTTACCGGCCGATCCGAGTTCAAGTACCTCGGATCGGAATCTTGTTCACGAGTGAGGGAAAAGTGGATCGTGAGATCGACAGGTGGATCGTTGCGGCATCTTCAGTAATGCGGACGCTGTATCGATCCGTTGTGGTGAAGAAGGAGCTGAGCCGGAAGGCAAAGCTCTCAATTTACCGGTCGATCTACGCTCCCATCCTCACCTATGGTCATGAGCTTTGGGTTATAACCAAAAGGACAAGATCACGGGTACAAACGGCCGAAATGAGTTTCCTCCGCCGGGTGGCGGGTCTCTCCCTTAGAGATAGGGTGAGAAGCTCTGCCATCCGGGAGGAGCTCAAAGTAAAGCCGCTGCTCCTCCACATGGAGAGGAGCCAGATGAGGTGGTTCGGGCATCTGGTCAGGATGCCACCCGAACGCCTCCATAGGGAGGTGTTTCGGGCACGTCCGACCGGTAGGAGGCCACAGGGAAAACCCAGGACACGTTGGGAAGACTATGTCTCCCGGCTGGCCTGGGAACGCCTCGGGATCCCCTGGGAGGAGCTGGACGAAATTGCTGGGAATAGGGAAGTCTGGACTTCCCTGCTTAGACCCGACCTCGTATAAGCGGAAGAAGATGGATGGACTTTTTTGCAAAGGGTTAAAAATATGTATTTTTATATAACGCGATCTTGCGAATAGTGGACCCCAACGACCGCGTTACATCGAACTTTGAGTGTAAAATTTTTCCACTGAATGTTTTCAAAACACTTCTGCTTCTCCTTCCCCCCCAGAGCCGTGCACCCCCAGCCACATCAGCGCATATTACAGCCTAACTATTGGCCAGGTGTTGTGGGACGCTACCACGGGTGCAGACAATTACACAGTGGAAGGTGTGACAGAACAGGGTCTGATGGTCTCGTGTAATACCAACAACACCCACTGCGCCCTGTTCAACATGGAGTGCGGTCAGATATACAACATCAGTGTCGCGGTAAACAATGTTGCGTGCCAAGGCGTGTCCGCCTCCACTGAAGACGTTTTGATCAAGACAGGTGAGGAAACAAAAATAATGTTTTTGTCCTGTATGAATATTCCCTTTGGATTAATAATGAATGCTTTGTGAGAATAGTTTGGATAAGGCCTTTTCTGTTTCATCATGAGTGCTTTAAGCATGATCCATGATGTCAAACTGCCAGCTGTTACGCTCAGACTTGCACACACACACACACACACACAAACGCAGGTCAGCGTTGTTATAATACCAGTTAAAAATTATTTTTATCTACACAGTTTCATCTAGCTCTTCCTGAGGGCGTTTCAGTGTTATAACTTCACCTTTATCTTTACCGGTATACCGTGCAACCCTACACTGAGAACAAAGTTTGTGAGCTCGGCCTGCTTAGCTCCACCCTGACAACGGCGCCATCAATTTGTGTTTGAATTGTTTCCAAAAAATGCTGAATGCATGTGACGATTATTGTTACCTTCAGAGCCTTGTCCGCCTACCAACGTTCAAGCAAGTGTGGACTGCTTGAGTAACGTGGGGGGTGTGTCGTGGGAGGCCAGTTTTGGAGCCATAGGATACAAAGCCCACCTCGCCGGACACGATGGCCACTCTCTGTCCTGCTACACCGAAGACACTTTCTGTAGCATCGACGATCTCCACTGTGGAACGGTCTACTACACCACAGTCGTCGCTACTGGAGAAAAACTCAACAGCACCCAGTCTACCACTGTGCATCTCGACTCAGGTGTGTATATGAGCGATCATACAACCTTATTTTGTAAACTTCAATTCATAAAGAATAATGTAATGTGTTTGATTATTTCGGTAGCCCCCTGTGCAGTCACAAATGTGGCGACTTCCCTGGAGTGCCACAACAACACAGTCGGGGTGAACTGGAGCTTGGCCAATGGGGCCGATTCCTACATGGTGACTGCAGTTTCAGCTGATGGCCACCAGGCTGTGTGTGAGAGTCCGGCGCGACAGTGCGATTTGACCGACCTGCTGTGTGGTCGGACGTACAATATCAGCATCACATCCATTAGTGACCACTGCCATAATGAAACAGTCAGCAGTGTCACGTTCAACACACGTGAGTGCAGAAAAATCCTCCTAAACACCACAAAATCCCTCCTAATCCAATTTCTGATTAAAAAAAAACTAACAGGTAGTACAGTTTCTGTCTTGCCTCTGGTGAGGGCGGTCGCATTTTTTCCGCTCCCTTCTTCTTCCTGCTTGCTCTCTTTTTTTGTCTTTTCTACACTTTTTGAAGCCTCTTTCTTTGTGCTGTCCTCCAAATCTAAACATCAGACATGGAAATGATCAGCTGGACTCTCGACTCAATTGACAAAATCTTTTCTACGAGGAAAAGAGGTTCTGGGGAGCCTGGCTGCCCTGATGGAACCATTGCTGCGGGGTATGTGAGAGATTCCTGGGATAAATGGAGAATCATGTGCCTCTCAGTCCTTTCCATCGAGGACGTGGAAGACATCTACCTATTTGGAACCGTGATCGCGGGGCATTGCTCTGGTGTATCGTCAAATTCGTAAGACGATGGCAGCCACTCAAGGAGCCCAAAGGCTGTTCGTCGCAATGGAAGGTTTGGGCCGGGCTGTGGGATCACAGACTGGGGCGATTTCTGAACTGAATCGCAAGATGGATCACATCATGGAAAAGCTGGTTGAAAGGGAAAAATTGGATATGAGAGCCAGCATGGACGAATAGAACAGACAAGCCATTGTAATGTCTGCTCGCGGAAAAACAGAAATCCTAATCTACGACTTGACTCCCTCGAATGGCCTTGACGCTGCAACAACAGGAGCAGGCTGTTCTGAAAACAGCTCAATGATAGACACTTTTGACCTCCCTCCCTCCTCAACAACACCTGGAGTCGAACTTTTGCTTGCATGCAGAACGGCCCCAGGCCTATGGACACAACATCAACACACCAAAGACAATGGGCATATACGCACACACCTCCCCTCCCCCACCCCACGCCTTCACCACCGCTTGATTCCCCTTCAGGGTGATGGACGGCTGGCAGCGCTTCATAGCTGCAGTCGACCTCTAGGCCACCCCCCCACCCCCCTGTCTATTGCGAGTTGTCGTGATTAAATGTAACATGTTTATGTGTGCATGACATGGAGTTTTTCCCACTCCAGACTAGGCCCCCTTAGGAGCCCAGTCTAGATTGTATTTTTTTTACTCATCTTCTTCCCCAGCGTTTTACCTTTTTCCCATCTTTTACGGGGCGCCTTGTAGCGACCCATCAGCGTTCCTGTTCTCTAACCCTGTACACTGTTTGTTTGTCTAATCTTGAACGGGTTTGTGCTGAAAACAAAGTTTTGTTGTACTTGTGCAATGACAATAAAGTCCTATCCCATTCTCCTGCAGGTCCTTGTGAGCCCTCGTATGTTGGCGTGGACCTGCAGTGTGGGACCAGCACAGCCAATGTGCACTGGGAGGGCAGCCACGACGTGGGGCTTTACATGGCAATGGCTACCTCCAGCGTGGGAAGGTCTCACCAGTGCAACTCTACCAATTCCAGCTGCAAGTTCTCAGACTTGGACTGTGGCGAAACATACACGTTCTACGTCACCGCCGTCAGTAACATGTGCCGCAGTGAAAACAGCAGCATTGTTTACATTCGGACAGGTAACCAAGGGATGAAAGCTTGAATCTAGTTTGATTAATCCAGTGTTTTTCAACCACTCGTTAGATACAGTCTGGTGTGCCGTGGGAGATTAGGTAATTTCACCTATTTGGGTTAAAAATATTTTTTGCAAACCAGTAATTATAGTCTGCAAATGATGTGTTGTTGTTGAGTGTCGGTGCTGTCTAGAGCTCGGCAGAGTAACCGTGTAATACTCTTCCATATCAGTAGGTGGCAGCCGGTAGCTAATTGCTTTGTAGATGTCGGAAACAGCCGGAGGCAGGGTGCAGGTAAAAAGGAGTCTAATGCTTAAACCAAAAATAAACAAAAGGTGAGTGCCCCTAACAAAAGGCATTGAAGCTTAGGGAAGGCTGTGCAAAACAAAACTAAAACTGAACTGGCTACAAAGTAAACAAAAACAGAATGCTGGACGACAGCAAAGACTTACTGTGAAACAGAGACGGTGTCCACAAAGTACATCCTAACATGACATGACAATCAACAATGTCCACACAAAGAAGGATAAAAACAAGTGAAATATTCTTGATTGCTAAAACAAAGTAGATGTGGGAAATATCGCTCATAGGAAGACATGAAACTGCTACAGGAAAATACCAAAAAAAGAGAAAAAGCCATCAAAATAGGAGCGCAAGACAAGAACTAAAACACTACACACAGGAAAACAGCAAAAAAGTCCAAATAAGTCAGGGTGTGATGTGACAGGTGGTGACAGTACACCTACTTTGAGACAAGAGCTATAGTGATGCATGCTTTGTTATGCTTTAAAGTCATACCCAACAATTGCGTCAACGACTTTTTACAGTCAACTGAGTTTCGTTTTTTTAATGATTTCTGCTGGTGGTGTGCCTCTGGATTTTTTCAACGCAAAAAATGTGCCTTGGCCCAAAAAAGGTTGAAAAACACTGGATTAATCATTCCAGAAAATGGATCGATTAAATAACCCATACTGTCCTACTATACTTATAGTAGAAGAAAAACTGTCATGTCTTGTGTTGGTTTTGTTGTTATTCTTCTTAGTTCACACCACCAGCAGAAATCATTAATAAAACAAACTCAGTTGACAGTAAAAAGTCGTCGTCGCAATTTTTGGGTATGACTTTAAAGCATAACCAAGCATGCATCAATATAGCTCTTGTCTCAAAGTAGGTGTACTGTCACCACCTGTCACATCACACCCTGACTTATTTGGACTTTTTTGCTGTTTTCCTGTGTGTAGTGTTTTACTTCTTGTTTTGCGCTCCTATTTTGGTGGCTTTTTCTCTTTTTTTGGTATTTTCCTGTAGCAGTTTCATGTCTTCCTTTGAGCGATATTTCCTACATCTACTTTATTTCCTACATCTACTTTGTTTTAGCAATCAAGAATATTTCAGTTGTTTTTATCCTCCTTTGTGGGGACATTGTTGATTGTCATGTCATGTTGGGATGTACTTTGTGGACGCCGTCTTTGCTCCACAGTAAGTCTTTGCTGTCGTCCAGCATTCTGTTTTTGTTTACTTTGTAGCCAGTTCAGTTTTAGTTTCGTTCTGCATAGCCTTCCCTAAGCTTCAATGCCTTTTCTTAGGGGCACTCACGTTTCGTTTATTTTTGGTTTAAGCATTAGACACCTTTTTACCTGCACCCTGCCTCCCGCTGTTTCCGACAGCTACTGAGTAATTAGCTACCTACTGATATGGAAGAGTATTACACGGTTACTCTGCCGAGCTCTAGACAGCACCGGCACTCAACAACAACACATCATTTGCAGACTATAATTACTGGTTTGCAAAAATATTTTTAACCCAAATAGGTAAAATGACATGATCTCCCACGGCACACCAGACTGTACACTGGGACAGTGGTTGATAAACACTGTGTTATAGAACTACTGGACAATAATGTGACTGCAAATAACTCCTATTCCAGAGCCGTGCAAGCCAACAGACCTGAGAGCTGAGGGTTCGTGTGACAACGACACATTTGCGGTGCATTGGTCGGCAGCCAAAGGGGCGACCGGCTATGTGGTGACGGTAACGGGAGACCTGGGATATGTTACGACTTTCCAAACCAACGAGACAATGACAGAGGGAGCCCTTCCTTGTGGCCAACTGTTCACTTTCACAGTAAAAGCGCAGGATGACCGTTGTGATAGTTCCGTGAGCCAGCCTGCTGTGCTCAAGACAGGTATGGCCCTTAATTAGTAGGCCTTCCTTATTTCAATTGGTTTAAATCGCTCCCTTTCCAGGCCCTTGCGTGCCCCAACATGTGCAGAGCTACACACACTGTGAAGACAATGTAGGCTCGGTTAGCTGGGCTGGCACGGACGGCGCCGACTACTACTTGGCAATCGCAGTCGGACAGGACGGCCACACCCACATGTGCATGACAGTCAACACCAGCTGCACTTGGGACGACCTGCACTGCGGCGAGCGGTACACGGTCCACGTCATCGCAGATGGCGACACGTGCGGCAGCATGCCGAGCAACAGCACTACAATACAAATGGGTATGCGTCTGTATACCGCATGTGAGCTATTGTCCCTGTTTTTAAATGTGCTTACTTCTGCAGCGAGCTGCATACCCCAGAATGTGACATCCACAGTCAACTGCACAACAAAGGTTATTATTTTATACCTCTAATGTATTCACATTATTCACACAATATACAGTCGTGGTCAAAAGTGTACATACACTTGTAAAGAACATAATGTCATGGCTGTCTTGAGTTTCCAGTCATTTCTAATAATTTCACCTTTTCTCCTCCAAACATATTGCTGGGTATTGTGGCCAAACAGCTCCATTTTTGTTTAATCTGACCACAGAACTTTCCTCCAGAAGGTCTTATCTTTGTCCATGTGATGTCAGATGAAACAAAAATTGAAACTGTTTGGAGGAGAAAAGGTTAGGCCTTTAATCCCAGGAACACCAATCCTACCGTCAAGCATGGTGGTGGTAGTATTATGCTCTGGGCCTGTTTTGCTGCCAATGGAACTGGTGCTTTACAGAGAGTAAATGGGACAATGAAAAAGGAGGATTACCTCCAAATTCTTCAGGACAAACCTAAAATCATCAGCCCCGAGGTTGGGTCTCGGGCACAGTTGGGTGTTCCAACAGGACAATGACCCCAAACACACGTCAAATGTGGTAAAGGAATGGCTAAATTCAAAGTCCTCATGTGTCCGAAATAAGATTTTGTGATGCTAAAAAATATCGATGTAATCATAGTAGTATCGACTAGATACGTGCCTGTACTTGGTATCATTACAGTGGATGGTAAATGGTAAATGGGTTGTTCTTGTATAGCGCTTTTCTACCTTCAAGGTACTCAAAGCGCTTTGACACTATTTCCACATTCACCCACTCACACACTGATGGCGGGAGCTGCCATGCACGGCGCTAACCACGCCCATCAGGAGCAAGGGTGAAGTGTCTTGCTCAAGGACACAACAGACGTGACTAGGATGGTAGAAGGTGGGGATTGAACCAGTAACCCTCAAATTGCTGGCACGGCCACTCTCCCAACTTCGCCATGCCGTGGTGGATGTTAGGTGTCGATCCACCAATGGCGTTTGTTTACATTGTGACGGCGGTGAGTAGGGATGATACTCGAAACCGGTTTTCTCGGTTGTTCGATAAGAAAAGAACCGAGTCCTCGGACTCGAATCCCTTTTTGAGAACCGGTACCCGTTATCGAGACCACTATAGTAAAGAAAAAGAGTTGGTTCTTTATTCGAATCCCTCGGAACGAATCCCGTCCTGACCAGAAATGCTCCGTGGGACATCACAAGAAATGACGTCACGTAGCTCAGTCATTAGGCACAGATAGCGAAAGCAGGAAAAAATGCACCGTAAAAAGCGCTCCAATGTGTAATAAAGTTCAAAACAAAAAGAAACTCAAGACAGCCATGACATGATGTTCTTTACAAGTGTATGTACACTTTTGACCACGACTGTAAATGCAATGAGTTCCAAAATTCTTTAATTGTGTGCTTCTCAGGTGGCATCACTGACATGGAATCCAGTGGAAACAGCAGATTACTACATCGTAACAGCCGGGGCAAACAGCAGCCATGAAGTGCAGCTTAGCACCAACGACACCTGGACCTTCTTCCACCACTTCCTCTGCGGTCAGGTTGACTTCCTGACCGTGCAGGCGGTTGACTCAGTATGCACCAGCCGCCACAGCGAACCATCAGTACTTAAGTCAGGTAGATTACCCCTCAAGTATCACATCAGTATTATTTTAATACTTATTTTTTTTAAATCTAGAAACAATAGTTTATATTTCTTGAGACCTAGCAAGGCAATTTAATGTTAAAGTTAACGTTAAAGTACCAATGATTGTCACACACACACTAGGTGTGGCGAAATGTGTCCTCTGCATTTGACCCATCCCCTTGTTCACCCCCTGGGAGGTGAGGGGAGCAGCTCTTATTAAAACAGTAGAAAAGGTGATATATCACACTGTAGAGGTTGCCCTCTAGTGGGTTCTCCTGACACTGGCACGAGAGCCCGGTATTCAGGTTGGATCAAGTCTTTTATTCTCATCCACCAGTATGGTTTGCTTTTCAGCAATATATCGTTAGGACTTTTCAGTCCGGCGTGTCTCCGCTTTGCTCTCTCGCTCCAACTCCCACCCCGGTGTCTCGGCCCGGCTGCCGCTAATAAGCATGGCAGGTGATTGGATGATCAGCCCCAGCTGGGTAATCCAATCACCTACGGCAGGCCCGCAGACCACGCCCCCCTCCACACACACTATTATTAAATCATATTGTCCACAACAAAGGATAAGGGGCGGTATAGATCGGTTGGTAGAGTGGCCGTGCCAGCAACTTGAGAGTTCCAGGTTCGATCCCCGCTTCTCCCATCCTCGTCACTGCCGTTGTGTCCTCGGGCAAGACACTTTACCCACCTGCTCCCAGTGCCACTCACACTGGTTTAAATGTAACTTAGATATTGGGTTTCACTATGTAAAGTGCTTTGAGTGACTAGAGAAAAGCACTATATAAATATAATTCACTCACACATACTGTATTAAAAAGTAAAACACGTTTTCGGACCACTAAAAAAAAAAGCGGCAAACTGTTTTAACCCAAGACGATTATAAACTTCCAGAGACGTTCCCCTCATCCTCAGGAAGTTAAACGGGTTTTAAAATGCAGCTCTAAGACCATGAACAGGTGTGTCGAAGTGGAGGGGAGCGTATCGAGACCCCTAAGCACAGCAGGGCCCATGGGCTTTGGTAAAGTTTGAGGATTTTCTGTCATTTAAATATGTACCATATTCTCCGGACTATAAGGCACACTTAAAATATAATTTTTTTTTAATCAAAACTCGACAGTGCGCCTTATAACCCAATGCGCCTAATGTACGGAATACTTCTGGTTTTGCTTACCAACCTCGAAGCAATTTTATTTGGTACATGGTGTAATGATGAGTGTGACCAGTAGATGGCAGTCAAACATAAGAGATACGTGTAGACTGCAATGTGACTCAAGTAAACAACACCAACATTTTTGATATGTTCCATTGAAAATATAGAACATTACGCGCTCAAAAATCTATCAAAATGTTTTAGTACGACTTTTTTAAGCTATGAAGCCACACCGCTCGATGGATTGTACTGTGCTTCAACATAGGAGTATTATTATGGTGTGTGTATAAGGTAAGACATATTATCTGCCGTTTTGTTTCACAATATTATGCAAAGGCAACGTTTTGTTACCTTCTGGTACCTGCTGATGTGTATTTGGGATCTGCATAAGTCCTGAAAAATTGCGCATGTCCACCTTTGTAGTCCTTGATAAGCTTCTTCTTTTTCTCTATCTTCTTGTTATGGGACATTCATCCTCCGTTGTTGCCATTTCTAATATAAAGTAAAGTTCTAACTTATATGTCAGTAAACTCGCTATGAAAGCGCTAAAACATACCGGTGTAGTGAGTTTGCATTATTCACCCAAGGAACTTTAGTTATTAGAGAGTTCCGGTCGGACGGTTTTTCACGGGACACATTTCCGGTGTGCCCTGTAGTCCGGAAAATGAAATCAAAACGACATCATAAATGTTAAGATGTAAATATAACTGTATTATTGAGCAATAATAAGGTTGCTTGAATCAAATCTACCTACATCCTCCTGTTGAAAAGAAAAATGGTTTGTTACACCTTAAAGGCCTACTGAAATGAATTTTTTTTATTTAAACGGGAATAGCAGATCCATTCTATGTGTCATACTTGATCATTTTGCGATATTGCCATATTTTTGCTGAAAGGATTTAGTATAGAACAACGTCGATGAAGTTCGCAACTTTTGATCTCTGATAAAAAAAAAAACCTTGCCCCTACCGGAAGTAGCGTGACGTTGTCAGTTGTTCACTCCCTCATATTTTCCTATTGTTTTCAACGCAGCTAGAGCGATTCGGACGATTACCCCATTAATTTGAGCGAGGATGAAAGATTCGTGGATGAGGAACGTTAGAGTGACGGACTAGAATGCAGTGAAATACATATTTTTTTTCGCTCTGACCGTAACTTAGGTACAAGCTGACTCATTGGATTCCACACTTTCTCCTTTTTCTATTGTGGATCATGGATTTGTATTTTAAACCACCTCGGATACTATATCCTCTTGAAAATGAGAGTCGAGAACGCGAAATGGACATTCAGTGCCTTTTATCTCCACGACAATACATCGGCGAAATGCTTTAGCTACGAGCTAACGTGATAGCATCGTGCTTTAACTGCATATAGAAACAAAAAAATAAACCCCTGACTGGAAGGATAGATAGAAAATCAACAATACTATTAAACCGTGGACATGTAAATACACGGTTAATGCTTTCCAGGCTGGCGAAGGTTAACAATGCTGTGCTAACGACGCCATTGCAGCTAACTTAGCAACCGGACCGCACAGAGCTATGCTAAAAACATTAGCTCTCCACCTACGCCAGCCAGCCCTCATCTGCTCATCAACACCCGTGCTCACCTGCGTTCCAGCGATCAGCGGAAGGACGAAGGACTTCACCCGATGCGTTTGGCGGCCCGGTGACGTAGGAAGTCAAGGTGAGGTCGGCGGCTAGCGCGTCTGCTCTCCAACAAAGTCCTCCTGGTTGTGTTGCTGTAGTCCGCTGCTAATACACCGATCCCACCTACAACTGTCTTCTTTGCAGCCTTCATTGTTCATTAAACAAATTGCAAAAGATGTCCAGAATACTGTGGAATTATGAAATGAAAACAGAGCTTTTCGTATAGGATTCTACGGGGTACCATAACTTCCGTTAAACTGACTTCGTCACGCGCATACGTCATCATACCGCGACGTTTCAGCCGGATATTTCCCGGGAAATTTAAAATGTCACTTTATAAGTTAACCCGGCCATATTGGCAAGTGTTGCAATGTTAAGATTTCATCATTGATATATAAACTATCAGACTGCGTGGTCGGTAGTGTTAACGTGTGTTGTTCTCCAATGAACACTTTACGACAGTTCTATGTTTCCCTTTACGGCTATTCATGCTGGAGGCGGGGCAGTGGGGGCTGCTGGGAAATGGCTTGTCCTGGAGGGAACTATGTTGACATGTCGGCTGCCTCAGTGTCGGAATAAAACTCAATATACTTAATATACGTTGTGTCTACTAAGTCTATATCAACATTGGTAGCAGAGGATGGTTTGAAGATGGCTGCGAACTACAGAGTACCGCCGAAGTTTGACGAAACCAGGCCGTATGAATGTTGGAAAAATGAAGTTAACATATGGGCACGAGTTACCGAACTCGACAAGAAGAAGCAGGCGCTTGCTGTGGCTTTGGGTCTGGAAGGACGAGCCAAGGATATCGCTATGGAGATACCAGCAGACGACTTGGACAAAGACACTGGTATGGCGACATTACTAGCAAAACTGGACGGTGTGTTTCAGCAAGAAGAAAAGGACCGCGCGTACGAAGCGTATTCCCAGTTTGATCGTTTAATGAAAGACAGTTCCGTTTCAATGGCAGACTACATAATTGACTTTGAGCAGCGATACAATCGAATTAAAAAGTACGACATGGCGCTTCCAGATGCTGTGTTAGCCTTCAAGTTGTTGGACACGGCCTGCCTCGATGAGAAAAACAGACAACTTGCACTAACGGCGTGCCCCGACCTAAAGTTTGCGTCCATGAAGTCGGCACTCAAGCGGATTTTTGGAGCGAAAACGGCGCCAGGTTTGTCGCACGGGATTCAACTAAACCAAGATGCAGCTTTCTTCACTGAACAACGACAACGACAAGGACAGGGAAGACGGAACACGTTTCAACAGAAGAGTGAAAGGACACCGTTGCCGGGCACCAACCCATTGGATAAGTTCGGTAAGCGTTCAAGATGTGCCGTTTGTCAAAGCACATTTCATTGGGCCAAGGACTGTCCTTACAAGAAGAACGAACAAGTAAGACTAACAGAAGACGAAAATGTAGAAGAAGTTAACATAACGTTGTTGACAAATGACCCTATGTCTGACGCTGAGATTTTCATAACTGAATCCCTGGGATCAGCCATCATAGACACGGCATGCACTCGTACAGTATGTGGGGAGAAATGGCTTGACAGTTATGTTAGTTGTCTCAGTCAAGAGCAGACAGACAAAATGATGAGGACAGAAAACACCAGTTCAAGACCATTTCGTTTTGGAGATGGCAACTTAGTATATTCCACCAGAAAAGTGAAACTACCTGCCAAAATAGGACAAACAAAATGTCACATTGAGACAGAAGTGGTCAACGCTGACATTCCACTGCTGCTGAGTAAGTCCTCACTGAAGAAGGCAGGAACTGTTTTAGATATGGAGAATGACAGAGCAGTGATGTTTAAACAGCAGATTCCTCTTGAGTTCACCAGCTCAGGACACTACTGTGTGGACATAAGAGACAAAAACAGCACAACACAGCAAATGAAAGATGACGTGATACTTGCAGCGACAGCTGAAGATGAAGTCCTGACAGTGACAGAAAACATGTCTTCAGCCGAAAAGCGCAAAATCCTTCTCAAGCTACACAAACAGTTTGGCCACGCATCTGCAGACAGGCTGCAGAGGCTAATTCAAAGCTCGGGTAATAAAGACAAGGACTGCCCCACTATTTTGCAACAAATAGTGCATGATTGTGACATATGTCAGAGATACAGCAAAGCGAAGCCGAGGCCAGCTGTTGGTCTGCCTCTAGCTACAGAATATAATGAGACGGTGGCGGTGGACCTGCATGAGTTGGAGCCAGGAGTGTGGTATCTACATGTGATCGACCAATTCACCCGGTTCAGTGCAGGAAGCATTGTGAAGACAAAGAAGGCCTCTGAAATGGTCAACGCCCTCATCCACACATGGATAAGTGTTCACGGCCCTCCTCGTATTTTGTACAGCGACAACGGTGGAGAGTTCAATAATGAAGAGTTTCGTGACATGGCCGAAAACTTCAACATCGAGACGAGGACAACAGCAGGATACAGTCCCTGGAGCAACGGGCTGTTGGAGAGACACAATCAGACTCTCACCGACATCCTACTGAAGGTGAAACGGGAAAATGGATGTGACTGGCACACTGCCCTAGACTGGGCTCTTATGGCTAAGAACTGTATGCACAGTGTTCATGGTTATAGCCCACATCAACTGGTATTTGGTCAAAACCCTAACCTTCCCTCTGTATTAATTGATAAACTACCTGCACTCGAAGGTACTACTGTTAGTGCAAGGGTAGGACAACACATATCAGCGTTGCATGCTTCTAGGAAGGCTTTCACTGAAGCTGAATGTTCAGAGAGAATAAGGAGAGCGTTACGTAAGCAGCTCAGATCCACAGATGAAAAATATGAGACAGGAGACAAGGTCTATTACAAACGAGCTGACAGTACAGAGTGGAAGGGACCAGGGATAGTTATTGGTCAGGATGGGGCTGTTGTATTTGTAAGACATGGTGGTATCCTTGTTAGAGTACATCACTTGAGGCTTAATAAGTTACACACAACTGCTCAAAGTGAGGTTCTCGATGACACAAACAGTGAGATAATTGTACAGAATCAAGCAGCAGACAGTGAAAACACAGATGTAGTGAACAGAGCCACAGGTGGCTCATTCAGTACACAAAACACAGATGCTGATAACGAACAGGAAAGTGACAGAGAGTCCAATGCAGGAGAGGGAGCTCATTCGTTAGTGACTCATAATGATGTAATTCAAACTCAAATGGAGCACAATGTCTATAATGATAACCCTGTTATTCCTGTGTCCAGTGTCAAGGTAAAAGCGGGACATACTGTAACCTTTATGAAAAGTGATGAAAGTGTTCTATGTAAAGCAAAAGTCCTAGGTAGAGCAGGCAAAGCCACAGGAGGGTATAAAAATTGGTATAACCTGCAATTTATTGAAAATGATGGGAGTCATGGTCAAAAAGAAGCTGTTGATCTGTCACGTGTGAATAGTCTCAGCATTGAGTCCGATTCAGAAGTCATGGATGCTGATGTACTTATAACAAAAGACATATCATTTGATGAAGCTAAACAAATAGAGATTGAAAACTGGAACAATAATAATGTTTTTGAAGAAGTTGAAGATACAGGCCAAAGATGTGTTTCCACCCGTTGGGTCTGTAGTCTAAAAGAAACTGAGAACGGTATTGTGCCTAAAGCTAGACTTGTAGCCAGGGGTTTTGAAGAGTTCAATATCCAACAGGTGCAAAAAGATTCACCAACCTGTGCTTCTGAATCCCTGAGGTTATTGCTAGCAGTGATTAGCCAAAATCAGTGGAAGGTCCATTCTATGGACATTAAATCTGCCTTTTTGCAAGGCATGGAGTTATCAAGGGACATTCATGTTCACCCCCCCCCAGAAGCAAACAGTAAAGGGGTGCTATGGAAACTTAAGAAATGTGTATATGGTCTTGCTGATGCATCACTTTATTGGTATAATAGAGTGAAAGAAATAATGCTGAGCACAAGTGGTAAAGTGTCACAAGTGGATCCTGCAGTCTTTTATTGGTTGGATGAACAATGCAAAGTTAAAGGGGTACTTGCATGTCATGTGGATGATTTTCTCTGGGCAGGTTCACAAAACTTTGTAACTGATGTGATTCCTCGACTGAAGTGTGCGTTCCGTGTGGGACGTGAGGAACATGATAATTTCTGCTATGTAGGAATGGACATTGCCACTGTAAATGGTGTAATTGAGATGAATCAGCAGGGCTATATTGACAACATGCAACCCATAAACATGCAGCCAGCACGTGCTATACAGAGAGATTCAGCTCTTAGTGAAACGGAAAGAGAGCAGCTGAGATCAAAAATAGGACAAATTCTTTGGGTTGCAAAACAAACTAGACCTGATGTTATGTTTGACGCTTGTATTTTGGCATCTATTCTGAAAAATGCTACTGTGCAGTCCATTCATGATGCAAATAAGGTGATTCGTAAACTTAAAGCAGGAAAGGTTACTCTGAAATTTCAACATTTGGGTAATAATGATGCTTTGAACTTGACTGTCTTCAGTGATGCCTCGCTGGGAAACTTGCCTGATGGAGGTACTCAAGGAGGGACATTGATCACTCTCATGGGGGAAAACGGGAAGTTTTCTCCTCTCTGTTGGCAATCTAAGAGGATCAGGCGTGTGGTGCGGAGCACCCTTGCGGGAGAGACACTCGCTATGTCGGATGGAATAGACAATGCTATTTTCCTTTCTACTCTTTTTTCGGAGCTCACTACTGGGACCACCAAATTAAATGCTCCCACGTTGGTCTGTGTGACTGACAATCACTCTCTTTATGATGCCCTTAAGTCCACTAAACAGGTCACAGAGAAGAGACTTCGGTTGGATATAAGCGGGATCAAGGAGCTCATTCAGAGTAAAACAATCAAAAAGGTGCTCTGGTCAGTGACAAAAGCCCAACTAGCTGACTGTCTGACGAAAAAGGGGGCATCATCCCTAGTGCTCTTGAAAGCACTATGTGAAGGACTGTGGAATCCACCCTAATTGGAATTCACCCTAATTGTTGTTTAAAAAAAAAAAAAAAAAAAAAAAAAAAAAACACAGGCGAGAATGCTGATTGTATTTTGTTATTTTCTTGAATGTTTTTCAATTGCCTTTTCCCTTGTTGCACTTGGCTTTTGTTTTTCTTATTTTAAAGAAAGAAGAGGGAGATTGTTAACGTGTGTTGTTCTCCAATGAACACTTTACGACAGTTCTATGTTTCCCTTTACGGCTATTCATGCTGGAGGCGGGGCAGTGGGGGCTGCTGGGAAATGGCTTGTCCTGGAGGGAACTATGTTGACATGTCGGCTGCCTCAGTGTCGGAATAAAACTCAATATACTTAATATACGTTGTGTCTACTAAGTCTATATCAACAGGTAGTAGTGGCTTTCAGTAGGCCTTTAAGTTTCAAGCTCCGCATTCAACACAGACATCATAATGAGGTGATGGATGAAAGTTAAAAATACAATAAATCTACCCTTGGCAGTATTTCAATCAATCAAACAATCAACAATATGTATACTTTTGACCCAGCAGATTTGCTCACATTTTCAGTAGAGCCATAATAAATTCATAAAAGAAGCAAACTTCATGAATGTTTTTTGTGACCAACAAGTATGTGCTCCAATCACTCTATCACAAAAAAATAAGAGTTGTAGAAATGATTGGAAACTCAAGACAGCCATGACATGATGTTCTTTACAAGTGTATGTACACTTTTGACCACGACTGTATGTATGTATGTATACACACACAGTATATGTGAAGTATATATTTTCTTAATTGAGTCTTGAAAATTTTAATTAAAAATCCTGATTCGAATGTGAATTATTTTTTGTTGAGCACCCCATTATACAGTATTTCATTATTACTGATATTTCAGAAAAAGTCCAACATTTAATGTCAATTGTTCCTTCCATAGAGCCGTGTCCACCTACCGCTGTCTCCAGTGCCATGAACTGCGAGGCAGAGATTGCCGTCATATCGTGGAGCGGCTCTGCCGCTGCTGAATTCTACACCGCCACAATAACACGGGAAGACGGTCAGACTCACAGCTGCTGGTCTGAGAGTGTGCAGTGTGGCGTGCCAGACATCCCGTGTGGAGAGAATTACACGGTCACTGTCGTCGCCTCCAATGAGAATTGTCACTCGGAGTCCAGCGAGGAGAGCATATTACAGTCAGGTGAGTTTTTAATTTTTACTGTATTTGAGGTATCAACTACATGACCACTTCTCTTCAATAGGACCAGTATTATATATATATATATATATACACTACCGTTCAAAAGTTTGGGGTCACCCAAACAATTTTGTGGAATAGCCTTCATTTCTAAGAACAAGAATAGACTGTCGAGTTTCAGATGAAAGTTCTCTTTTTTCTGGCCATTTTGAGCGTTTAATTGACCCCACAAATGTGATGCTCCAGAAACTCAATCTGCTCAAAGGAAGGTCAGTTTTGTAGCTTCTGTAACGAGCTAAACTGTTTTCAGATGTGTGAACATGATTGCACAAGGGTTTTCTAATCATCAATTAGCCTTCTGAGCCAATGAGCAAACACATTGTACCATTAGAACACTGCAGTGATAGTTGCTGGAAATGGGCCTCTATACACCTATGTAGATATTGCACCAAAAAGCAGACATTTGCAGCTAGAATAGTCATTTACCACATTAGCAATGTATAGAGTGTATTTCTTTAAAGTTAAGACTAGTTTAAAGTTATCTTCATTGAAAAGTACAGTGCTTTTCCTTCAAAAATAAGGACATTTCAATGTGACCCCAAACTTTTGAACGGTAGTGTATATATATATATGTATATATATATATATATATATATATATATATATATATATATATATATATATATATATATATATATATATATATATATATATATTTGTATTAACACTAAAACATTGGTCAAACAGGCCCATTAGTGGTGTAGTAGTTCACATACAGTAGATACTTCCATGCAACAAAGGTGGTGCAAGAGTCACAGACTCACAGTCAACGCCCTATCCCAGTTCAACTGTGATTATGGGAATGTTGTCACAAGTCAGCTGAGACACACCAAAATTGGTGTGAAACCTAAAGGCATAGTTTCAAGTAGGGCTGGGCGATATGGACGAAAAAGTATATCTCGATATATTTTGACTTAAACTCGATATTCGATATATATCTCAATATAATTTTCGGTGGAAGTATATGTGGAAGTCGCTTCCTAGCGTTACCACTGACATATACTTCACAGGAGCCAGGCGTGCCAAGTTGAACAAAGTTTTAGTGTACATATATTTTTATCAAAGTCTTTCTCCACCAGAACGCGACTTTTCAGTCACGTCCGTATCCTCTCTCCCCTCCTGCTCCCGGCCGCTTACTGTTAAAGACAGCAGATGATTAGATTAACACGTACCACCTGTGAAATCTAATCACCTGCCAGCTGTGTCTCGCCGTCAGCCCAGGCCCCGCCCCTGCCCGATGGTGATCGTCCTCAGCACCATGGATAGAGGCGTTTGGTCATTTTAACGTGAAATAAATTATATCGATATTACGATATTTTCTTAATTAATATTTTGTTTAAAAATATAACGATATATCTTACAAAGTCGATATATCGCCCAGCCCTAGTTTCAAGTAAACCAAACATTTCTAACCAATTTCAAAGTTGTTGTTATAGGCTTGTGTTTAGGGCTGCAGCTACCGATTGTATTTGTATTTGAAGTTCTGGTGCACTCCATGCGGTCTGGATTTTATAAATTTTTTTAGTTACACTCAAATGATTATTTGATGCGACATAATATCAATCAGAGCTTTTTTCTAATCGAATGAATCATTTTGATTGATTAATCATTGAAGCCCTTCTTGTGTTTGATCTACACTATATTGCCAAAAGTGTTTGGCCTCCTGCCTTTACTCACATATGAACTTGAAGTGGAATTGTCCAAAATGTTTTGGTATTCTGGAGAATTCAAATTTCCTTTCACTGGAACTATGGGGCCAAGCCCAACTCCTGAAAAACCAACCCCACACCACAATTCCTCCTCCACCAAATTTCAGTGCAGTCCGAAATGTAGCGTTCTCCTGGCAACCTCCAAACCCAGACTGGTCCATCAGATTGCCAGATGGAAAAGCGTGATTCATCAGTCCAGAGAAGGCGTCTCCACTGCTCTAGAGTCCAGTGGTGATGTCCTTTACACCACTGCATCTCACACTTTGCATTGGACTTGGTGAAGAAATGGCTTAGATGCAGCTGCTCGGCCATGGAAACCCATTCCATGAAGCTCTATGCATACTGTACGTGGGCTAATTGGGAAGGTCACATGAAGTTTGGACTGTGCAGAAAGTCTTTGCACTATGCGCTTCAGCATCCGCCGACCCCTCTCTGTCAGTTTACGTGGCCTACCACTTGGTGGCTGTCAGGTTCAAACACTGATGACATCTATTAAACAGACAAGAAGCAAGGAATGATGCAGAGACAGAGTTCAATATAGCTCATGAGGAGAACGCATGGAGTTGCACACTTAGTCACAGTCTCGCCCTACGCTCTAAGCAGTGGTGCCCAACCACCGGGCCGTGGCCCGGTACCGGTCCGTGGATCGATTGGTACTTACTTAATTAAAAACATTTTTTATTTTTATTTATTTATTTATTTTTTTTAATAAATCAACATAAAAAACACAAGATACTAATTAACAATTAGTTTACCAACCCAAAAAACCTCCCTCCCCCATTTACACTCATTCACACAAAAGGGTTGTTTCTTTCTGTTATTAATATTCTGGTTCCTACATTATATATCAATATATATCAATACAGTCTGCAGGGATACAGTCTGTAAGCACACATGATTGTATTTTTTAATGGCAAAAAAATAAAAAAAATAGCCTGCTGATCCTGAGCCAGAGCGGGATGGATGGATAAATATATACAATATCTGGGTATCTTTTCTAATAATGTTTATACTGTAAACCTTGAATTGTTGGAGTTTAAGTGCACCTCTCTCCTCAAGTGTGCATGTGAGTGGGTATGAGTGGATGTGTGATTGTATGTAGGTTTTGCGTGACCAAAGTATGACTGTTAAATGTGATTTTAACTGTAAAATTCAATAAAAATATTTGCAAAAAAATAAAAAATAAAAATAAAAAAAATAAAATAAAATAAAAAATACCCCCCCGGTCCGTGGGACAAATTTTCAAGCATTGACCGGTCCGCAGTTACAAAAAGGTTGGGGACTGTTCTAAGGTGCAGCCTTCGCGTCCCTCTATTTATTCAGGAGTTCCCCAGTCAACATCACTGAGGCCGCCTCTAAAAGGTGTGGTCACACATATCATGCAAAGCAGCTCCAGTACGCACAACACGTGACGGAATGTGCTGGGGCCTTGTGATTTCGCCTTCTCTCTGCTTCGTCCGCGTGCTGTCGTCTTATCTTCGTTGAGGTCCTTGAAGTCCTTGGCTGTTAGCGGGCTAAAACAAAGATAACATCTGCGGCTGAGGCCACCCCTCAGACAAGAAGTTTTGTCCTTGCACAGGTAGAAAAAGTACAGCTTGAGCACAATAGCTAATAACTATAGCAACGGACTTTAAGCATACTAAAGTTGTGTGATAACTTACACATAATTATTCTAACAGTGGCTGAGTTGATGTTGTTCCCAAACTCTTCACTTTTCTTATAATAAAGTTGACTTTGGAATATTTCACAACTGTATTTGTTGCACAGGTGGCATCCTATGACAGTTCCACGCTGGAAATCACTGAGATGGGCCCATTATTTTACAAATGTTTGTAGAAACAGTCTCCATGCCTAAGTGCTTGATTTTATGCACCGAGTGATTTATTTACATTTTTTGATTAGGACGCCTGATTCTGATCATTTGGATGGGTGGCCAAATACTTTTGGCGATATAGTGTATAGTTGACAAGCCCCTTGCCCTCCTCTCTAGCACCGTGTGTACCCAATGACGTGGACGTGATGCTGGACTGTACCAGCAACGAGGCTGTCGTCACCTGGAACGCCACCAAGGGGACCTTGTCCTACAAAGTGACCGCTCAGAGCTCACTGGGGACTCAGTCCACCTGCGAGAGCGCCGAGCCAACCTGCACCTTGACCAACTTGACCTGCGGGCAGTTTTACTTAGTCCAAGTGGTGGCAGAGGGTGAGGTCTGCAGCAGTTTGCCCAGCCCCGCCGCACGGTTCAAATCAGGTAAAAAAGGAAACATCGATTTTTTTTAATATTGTGTATTTCAGAGAAACAATATTCACATTTACTTGACTTTTTATGTACGTCTTAGTTCCCTGCACACCAGATATTGGCTCAGTGGTTCTAGACTGCTTCACCGGAGCTGCCTTACTGGACTGGGGCTTCGCTGAGGGGGCATTGAACTACTCGGCCACAGCCACGTCCTCCAATGGTCATGTTTCTACCTGCAGCTCCAATCATAGCGACTGTGAGCTGCTGAACCTCCAGTGTGGTCAAACATACACTGTTGTCACTGTTGCATCGGACCAGGGATGCAGCAGCCCGCCTAGCAACAGTTTGCTGCTTGAATCAGGTATGCTTTATGCTTAATTAATCATCTAAATAACTTTTTTTTTTTTTTTTAAACTAAAAGGTAAAAAGATCAAGAATGTGTTCACAGACAAAGCGATTAGGAGTGACAGATTGTTTGGTAAACGTATAGCATGTTCTATGTTATAGTTATTTGAATGACTCTTACCATAATATGTTACGTTAACATACTAGTTGGTTATTTATGCCTCATATAACGTACACTTATTCAGCCTGTTGTTCACTATTCTTTATTTATTTTAAATTGCATTTCAAATGTCTATTGTTGGTGTTGGCTTTTATCAAATACATTTTCCCAAAAAATGCAACTTATACTCCAGTGCGACTTATATATGTTTTTTCCTTCTTTATTATGTATTTTCGGCCGGTGCGACTTATACTCCGGAGCGCCTTATAGTCCGAAAAATACAGTATATTAGATTACTATCAAAATGACTTTAAAAGTCTTACATAAGTGTTATAATGAAGGCAACACATGATGTGTCTATAAGCCTACTATCAAACTGACTTTAAAAGTCTTGTATAAGTGTTATAATGAAGGCAACACATGATGTGTCTATATTAGCCTACTATCAAAATGACTTTAAAAGTCTTATATAAGTGTTATAATGAAGGCAACACATGATGTGTCTATTAGCCTACTATCAAAATGACTTTAAAAGTCTTATATAAGTGTTATAATGAAGGCAACACATGATGTGTCTATTAGCCTACTATCAAAATGACTTTAAAAGTCTTATATAAGTGTTATAATGAAGGCAACACATGATGTGTCTATTAGCCTACTATCAAAATGACTTTAAAAGTCTTATATAAGTGTTATAATGAAGGCAACACATGATGTGTCTATTAGCCTACTATCAAAATGACTTTAAAAGTCTTATATAAGTGTTATAATGAAGACAACACATGATGTAAGTGTCTATATTAGTTATATTAGCCTACTATCAAAATGACTTTAAAAGTCTTATATAAGTGTTATAATGAAGACAACACATGATGTAAGTGTCTAATATAACATAAACGTGGACGCATGTGGAAAAGTGCAATATATTTATCTGTACAGTAATCTATTTATTTATTTATATATATTTATTTAGTTTATATATATATATTTATATATATATATATATATATATATTTATTTATATATGCACCTTATTGCTATTTTATCCTGCACTACCATGAGTTTATGTATCGAAATGTCGTTCTTATCTGTGCTGTAAAGTTCAAATTTGAATGACAATAAAAAGGAAGTCTAGTCTATATTAGCTATATTAGCCTACTATCAAAATGACTTTAAAAGCCTTATATAAGTGTTATAATGAAGACAACACGTGTAAATGTCTATATTAGCTATATTAGCCTACTATCAAAATTACTTTAAAAGTCTTATATAATGTTATAATGAAGGCAACACATGATGTAAGTGTCTATGTTAGCTATATTAGCCTACTATCAAAATGACTTTAAAAGTCTTATATAAGTGTTAAAATGAAGGCAACACATGATGTAAGTGTCTATATTAGCTATATTAGCCTACTATCAAAATGACTTTAAAAGCCTTATATAAGTGTTATAATGAAGGCAACACATGATGTGTCTATATTAGCCTACTATCAAAATGACTTTAAAAGCCTTATATAAGTGTTATAATGAAGGCAACACATGATGTGTCTATATTAGCCTACTATCAAAATGACTTTAAAAGTCTTATATAAGTGTTATAATGAAGACAACACATGATGTAAGTGTCTATATTAGTTATATTAGCCTACTATCAAAATGACTTTAAAAGTCTTATATAAATGTTATAATGAAGACAACACATGATGTAAGTGTCTAATCAATCATCAATCAATGTTTAATATAACATAAACGTGGACGCATGTGGAAAAGTGCTATATATTTATCTGTACAGTAATCTATTTATTTATTTATATATATTTTTTTAGTTTATATATATATTTATATATATATATATTTATTTATTTATATATGCACCTTATTGCATCCACACAAAGAAGGATAAAAACAACTGAAATATTCTTGATTGCTAAAACAAAGTAGATGCGGGAAATATCGCTCAAAGGAAGACATGAAACTGCTACAGGAAAATACCCAAAAAAGAGAAAAAGCCACCAAAATAGGAGCGCAAGACAAGAACTAAAACACTACACACAGGAAAACACCAAAAAGCACAAAATAAGTCAGGGTGTGATGTGACAGGTGGTGACAGTACACCTACTTTGAGACAAGAGCTATATTGATGCATGCTTGGTTATGCTTTAAAGTCATACCCAACAATTGCGACGACTTTTTACTGTCAATTGAGTTTAATGATTTCTGCTGGTGGTGTGCCTCTGCATTTTTTCAACGCAAAAAATGTGCCTTGGCTCAAAAAAGGTTGAAAAACACTGATCCATCTATCTATTTATGATATTAATTCAACATCAGACAATAGAAGTAAGGGAACTTGTCACATTTAGGAACAAATAGGCCACCCTAAGAGTGTTCTGGAGCACTCGTGGATTTTGTTCTTACCTACGAACAAATCCCAGCTAAGAAAACATTGGTGAATACAAAAATCTCCTTAAAAATTTCGTAAGTGCGCCTAAGAACAAAATGTGTTCTTAAGAAAATAATGCTGAATGAGGCCCATTGATTACTCGATGCCATTTGTGTCTTCATAGTGCCCTGCGTGCCACAGGTGGTATCAGCGGCGGTGGCGTGCAATGATAACACAGGCATTGTGTCTTGGGAAGACGGCGAGGGTGTGTCCTCCTACACGGTGCAGGCGTTTGGACCAAATGGTCACAAGATGGAGTGCAACAACACGGCACCGAGCTGCCAGCTGCCCAGCATGCACTGCGGTCAGCTTTACAACCTGACTGTGACGGCTCAGGACGGACGCTGCGATAACAGTCGCGCTTACTTCAACCTGCAGTCAGGTATTCATCCACGTGATTCTTTTTTCAAAAGATGCACAACAATTCATGTTTTTGATCATCACCCAGCGCCTTGCAGGCCCACCAATGTTAGCGCTTCCGTGCAATGCCACTCAAACGCTGCGGCGGTGGCGTGGGAGCGCGCCGGCGGCGCCGTCTCCTACCTCGCCGTCGCCGTCGCGTCAGACGGAAGCCACCGGACGGAGTGCAACGACACCACCACTTATTGCGACATGAGCCCACTGCTGTGCGGACACACCTACAATGTGAGCGTATTCGGTCAAGATGAGTCCTGTTCCGCCGTGGAAAGCGACATGACGTTCGTGCAAACAGGTACCGTTAAAATGAATGGCAGATTTCAGTTTCGGTTAACGTATTTTTATCTGGATGCCTCTTATCGTTCCTCTGCAGCTCCTTGTCCACCTCTGGACGTGGCTGTGGAATCATTATGTGAGGAGATGGCCATATCTGTGTCCTGGTCGGCCAACCCTGACGCTCAATACTTCCACGCGATGGCGGTGAGTCAAACTGGGCAAGACTCCACTGCAACTCCAGCAGCACAGTTTGCACTTTTGACCATCTGTCCTGTGGAGAGAACTACAACGTGACTGTGGCCTCTGTAAGAAATGGCTGCGAGAGCGAGCCCAGCGCTGTTGTCCCAACTTCTTCAGGTAACACTGCACTTTCTGGTGCCCGCCTATAATCCAATATTGCATTTGCAATTAAAGGCCTACTGAAAGCCACTACTAGCGACCACGCAGTCTGATAGTTTATATATCAATGATGAAATCTTAACATTGCAACACATGCCAATACGGCCGGGTTAACTTATAAAGTGCCATTTTAAATTTCCCGGGGAACTTCCGATTGAAAACGTCTATGTATGATGACGTATGCACGTGACGTCAATGGTTGAAACGGAAGTATTGGGACACATTGTATCACAATACAAACAGCTCCGTTTTCATCGCAAAATTCCACAGTATTCTGGACATCTGTGTTGGTGAATCTTTTGCAATTTGTTTAATGAACAATGGAGACTGCGAAGAAGAAAGCGGTAGGTGGGATCGGTGTATTAGCGGCTGGCTGCAGCAACACAACCAGGAGGACTTTGAGCTGGATAGCAGACGCGCTATCCGACGCTAGCCGCCGACCGCATCGATGATCGGGTGAAGTCCTTCGTCGCACCGTCGATCGCTGGAACGCAGGTGAGCACGGGTGTTGATGAGCAGATGAGGGCTGGCGTAGGTGGAGCGCTAATGTTTTTATTATAGCTCTGACAAGGTCCCGTAGCTAAGTTAGCTTCAATGGCGTCGTTAGCAACAGGCTTCGACAGGCGGCACAGCATTAACGGTGTAGTTACAGGTCCAGTGTTTGGTTCGGTGTCTCCTGATAGTAGTATTGTTGATCTTCTGTCTATCCTTCCAGTCAGGGGCTTATTTATTTTGTTTCTATCTGCATTTAAGCACGATGCTATCACGTTAGCTCCGTAGCTAAAGTGCTTCACCGATGTATTGTCGTGGAGATAAAAGTCACTGTGAATGTCCATTTCGCATTCTCGACTCTCATTTTCAAGAGGATATAGTATCCGAGGTGGTTTAACACGCGAAGTCCCAGAGAAGGGTCAATTGACATTTTTACCTAGAAAACACACAAGAGGGTCATTTGACCCCTAGTCCCCCCTGTGGACACTCCTTTTGTTATGAAAATGTGGCTGTTAGTGGCACACGGCAGGGGGCCACTTGAGCCTGTGTGGGGGAGGGGACCTTACAGCTCAAGCTTTAGTTCTGAGGTAGGTTGTGTGTGTTTTTGCAAGGATCAACAGAATGAAGGGATCAACACTCTGACATTTATTGTTAAAAAAAATACAAAACAAAACATATTTACAAAGAATGAAAAAGCAACTGTTTTCCCAGTTTTGGTGTGGAGGGTTGTTGCAGAAGCAATTGTTATTTTTGTGTGCCAAAAATAGTTTAAAAAAAAAAATTTACAAAGAAAAAAGCATATTTACAAAGAATGAAAAACCATGTCCATGTAAACGTGACTGACATACATTTGAGCAGTCACTCACAATCCTGGCACTGCCATTGCTCCTTTCGGCATTTCCCACATGTATAATTTTTCTGTCTACCTAGACAAACTGCCCCTAACAGCCTCATTACCATAACAAAATGAGTGATTAGTGTATTCGGGAAAAGCGTCGGGCCAAATGACCCCTCTCTGGGTCTTCTAGGTAGACAGAAAAATGCTGGGACTTCTAGTGTTAAAATACAAATCCGTGATCCACAATAGAAAAAGGAGAAAGTGTGGAATCCAATGAGCCCTTTTACCTACGGTCAGAGCGAAAAAAGATACGTCCTGCACTGCACTCTAGTCCTTCACTCTCACGTTCCTCATCCACGAATCTTTCATCCTCGCTCAAATTAATGGGGTAATCGTCGCTTTTTCGGTCCGAATCGCTCTCGCTGCTGGTGTAAACAATGGGGAAATGTGAGGAGCCTTTCTACCTGTGACGTCACGCTACTTCCGGTACAGGCAAGGCTTTTTTTATCAGCGACCAAAAGTTGGGAACTTTATCGTCGTTGTTCTGTACTAAATCCTTTCAGCAAAAATATGGCAATATCGCGAAATGATCAAGTATGACACATAGAATGGATCTGCTATACCCGTTTAAATAAAAACATTTCAATTCAGTAGGCCTTTAACCAAACAGCCCGATTGTATCGACAGCTGGGGTGTCAAACTCATTTTAAAACGGGGGCCACGTGGAGAAAAATCACGGCACAATAACTTAAAAATAAAGACAACTTCTGTTTATTTTCTGTTATGAATCTGTCCTTTAAGGTACTGTTATGATCCGTTGCTCGGACTCAGTTCCTGTTTTGTGGACCCCTGGGCCGGATAAAACCGGTTTGCGGGCCTTATCAGGCCCTCGGGCTGTACTTTTGACACCCCAGAAGTATATTTGTGGGAAATCAATTCTGATTGTTCATGCATGCATTTCTGCAGCTCCTTGCGTGCCCACCAATATCAACACACACCTGGACTGTGTGACCAACTCCGCCTGGGTGATGTGGAATGCTGCTGAAGGAGCTCTCAGCTACTTTGTGCAGGCCGAGGGCGTCGGAGGTCACAACTCCAACTGCACCTCCACCTCATCTACGTGTAGTGTTCCGGATCTGAAATGCGGGACGCGTTACACCTTCCACGTGACTGCTGTCAACCAACACTGCCACAGTAATCACAGTACCACCTTGGAGCTGGAGACAGGTACACCGTATAACAACAATAATATACAGTCACTCATTTTGCACTTGATGACGTAAGACTCCCAACAATACCAATGATAGAATGATACATTCAAAGATATTCTAAAAGTAGTACCTGAACGTTCGTTTTCGTCCTGGTCGTGGAACTGTGGACCAGCTCTATACTCTCGGCAGGGTCCTTGAGGGTGCCTGGGAGTTTGCCCAACCAGTCTACATGTGCTTTGTGGACTTGGAGAAGGCATTCGACCGTGTCCCTCGGGAAGTCCTGTGGGGGAGTGCTCAGAGAGTATGGGGTATCGGACTGTCTGATTGTGGCGGTCCGCTCCCTGTATGATCAGTGTCAGAGCTTGGTCCGCATTGCCGGCAGTAAGTCGGACACGTTTCCAGTGAGGGTTGGACTCCGCCAAGGCTGCCCTTTGTCACCCATTCTGTTCTGAACTTTTATGGACAGAATTTCTAGGCGCAGTCAGGGCGTTGAGGGGATCTGGTTTGGATTAGGTCTCTGCTTTTTGCAGATGATGTGGTCCTGATGGCTTCATCTGGCCAGGATCTTCAGCTCTTACTGGATCGGTTCGCAGCCGAGTGTGAAGTGACTGGGATGAGAATCAGCACCTCCAAGTCCGAGTCCATGGTTCTTGCCCGGAAAAGGGTGGGGTGCCATCTCCGGGTTGGGGAGGAGATCTTGCCCCAAGTGGAGGAGTTCAAGTACCTCGGAGTCTTGTTCACGAGTGAGGGAAGAGTGGGTGGTGAGATCGACAGGCGGATCGGTGCGACGTCTTCAGTAATGCGGACGCTGTATCGATCCGTTGTGGTGAAGAAGGAGCTGAGCCGGAAGGCAAAGCTCTCAATTTACCGGCCGATCTACGTTCCCATCCTCACCTATGGTCATGAGCTTTGGGTTATGACCAAAAGGACAAGATCACGGGTACAAGCGGCCGAAATGAGTTTCCTCCGCCAGGTGGCGGTTCTCTCCCTTAGAGATAGGGTGAGAAGCTCTGTCATCCGGGAAGAGCTTAAAGTAAAGCTGCTGCTCCTCCACATGGAGAGGAGCCAGATGAGGTGGTTCGGGCATCTGGTCAGGATGCCACCCGAACGCCTCCCTAGGGAGGTGTTTAGGGCACGTCCGACCGGTAGGAGGCCACAGGGAAGACCCAGGACACGTTGGGAAGACTATGTAGTTTAACTCACTCACTCCAAAGAAGACTACGTAGGTGAGCTCGGATCCTAATACTGTTCAAATTTGCTGACACATCATATTTGTTTTCCCCTGCAGGTCCTTGCGCTCTGACCTCAATCAGCGCAGTGACACGATGCAACAGTGACGTCGTCCTTGTGGAATGGGAGATGTCGGACGAGACCCCCGTTTACATTGTCACAGCTGAGGGCCACGACCAGTCCTTCACTTCCTGTAACAGTACATCCAGTTCCTGCGAACTCCGGGATATCCACTGTGACATGCACTACAGCATCATTGTGTCAGCCTCCTCTGACAAGTGCAGCAGCCTGAGAAGTCCACCGGCGATGATCAAAACCGGTACACAAGTTTTTATTTACAGTACTGGTCAAAAGTTGACATACACTTGTAAAGAACATAATGTCATGGCTGTCTTGAGTTTCCAATCATTTCTACACTGCAAAAACTGAAATCTAAGTAAGATGAAATATCTCAAATAAGGGTGATATTTGCTTATTTTCTGTCTGATAAGATAATTCTTCTCACTAAGCAGATTTTATGTTAGTCTTTTACTTGTTTTAAGTGTGTTGGTCCTAAATGATCTCAGTAAGATATTACAGCTTGTTGCTGAGATTTGATGACCTATATTGAGTCAAACATGCTTGAAACTAGAATATCAACTGTTGCAAAGCTGTGTCATCAACACTCACAAGTATACAACTGCTTTTTTAAAGTAATCATTTCTTACTTCAAGCATGAAAAAAAAAATCATAATGCCGAGCGCATATCATTATGTCAAGATAATGGCACTGGCATTTACTTCATTTAAGAATATTTTTCAGCATATTGAGCAAAAAGTTCTCTTTTTTTTCTACCAAGAAAAGTGCACTTGTTCTTAGTGAGAATATACTTATTTTAAGGTATTTTTGGGTTCATTGAGGTTAGCTAATTTTACTTGTCTTGACTAGCTGAATTTTCTTGTTCTATTGGCAGATAATTTTGCTTAGTTTAAATAAAATACCCCTCATTTTTATATGTTTTTTTCTTGTTTTTGAACACTGACTTTTTGCAGTGCACAACTCTTGTTTTTGTTTCATCTGACATCACATGGACAAAGATAAGACCTTCTGGAGGAAAGTTCTGTGTTCAGATGAAACAAAAATGGAGCTGTTTGGTCACAATACCCAGCATTATGTTTGGAGGAGAAAAGGTGAGGCCTTTAATCCCAAGAACACCAAGCCTACCGTCAAGCATGGTGGTGGTAGTATTATGCTCTGGGCCTGTTTTGCTGCCAATGGAACTTGTGCTTTACAGAGAGTAAATGGGACAATGAAAAATGAAGATTACCTCCAAATTCTTCAGGACAAGCTAAAATCATCAGCCCGGAGGTTGGGTCTTGGGTACAGTTGGGTGTTCCAACAGGACAATGACCCCAAACACACATCAAAAGTGGTAAAGGAAGGACTAAATCAGGCTAGAATGAAGGTTTTAGAATGGCCTTCCCAAAGTCCTGACTTAAACGTGTGGACAATGCTGAAGAAACAAGTCCATGTCAGAAAAGCAACACATTTAGCTGAACTGCACCAATTTTGTGGTCAAAAATTCAAGCAGAAGCTTGTGGATGGCTACCAAAAGCGCCTTATTGCAGTGAAACTTGCCAAGGGACATGTAAGCAAATATTAACATTGCTGTATGTATACTTTTGACCCAGCACATTTGCTCACATTTTCAGTAGACTCATAATAAATTCATAAAAGAAGCAAACTTCATGAATGTTTTTTGTGACCAACAAGTATGTGCTCCAATCACTCTATCACAAAAAAATGTAGAAAGTATTGGAAACTCAAGACAGCCATGTTCTTCTTATGTTCTTTACATGTGTATGTAAACTCACATACATTTTATTTGTTTATTTATTTTGAATGTGCTTGCTTGAGATGCCGAGACTCCAATCCTCCATGTGAGCAATTGATGCCGATCCACTCTCTTTAATTAGCCCCCTGCGCCCCACAAAACCTGACTGCGGTACCAGCTTGTGAGGAGAACGGCGCCACGGTGACGTGGGCCCACTCCCCCGTGGCCACGTCATACCAGCTGACAGCCACAGGGGCAGACGGACACGTGGCGAACTGCAACAGCTCCGTCAATAACTGCACCCTCGCCAATCTGCACTGTGGCCAGCCCTACAGTTTGAGCCTCACCGCCAGGGGAGAGAACTGCACCAGTGAACCTACCACTGCATCCTTCACAGCAGGTGAACTGATCAGATATTTCACATTTGTGCTGGCTTTTTCACATAAATAATGAATGTGTTGCTTTTATTCATAAATAGGATATATATACGAGAAAAAAACACTCACATTTGTGGGTTATCAACTGTGATATACACAATTATTTATAGTAGGTTCCAGCTAATCAGATTCATAGGCGCCGATGGGATTGACGACAATATTCAATCTATAAAATAATTTTTGAAAAATCAATCTTGTTGGTTTGGTACGTTATACATACTAATAAAGTCACAAATCATAGAGTCTCTAATTAACAAAACCTTACCAAACTTCCATTGCGTCAAATAATGAACTAATGACACAATCATCTTGACTTTGAACGCACTGAACGCCAGCGAATGAAATGCATACTTACTCAACAGCCATGCATGTCACACTAAGGGTGGCAGTATGAACAATGCCAACACTGTCATAAAAGTAAAACCACACTAAACGACAAAGACAAAACACATTTTGGAAGAATGTTTGCACCGCAACACAACATAAACACTACAGAACAAATTCCCAGAATTCCCTGCAGCACCAACTCTTCCGGGACGCTACAACATAAACAAATGCCATTGGTGGATCTACACTGTAATGATACCAAGTACAGGAGCGTTCCTAGTTGATACTACTATAATTTTTTAACATGACAAAATCTTATTTTGTTTTTTTAAAATTTATATTATGTTTATAAACTCAGGAAATACGTCCCTAGTCACATGAGAACTTTGAATATGACCAATGTATGATCCTGTAACTGCTTGGTATCGGATCAATACCCAAATTTGTGGTATCATCCAAAACTAATGTAAAGTATCAAACAGAAGAATAAGTGATTATTACATTTTAACAGAAGTGTAGATAGAACATGTTGAAACAGAAAATAAGCAGATATTAACCGTAAATGAACAAGTAGATTAGTAATTAATTTTCTACCACTTGTCCTTAATAATGTTGATAAAATAATAGGTAGATAAATGACACAATATGTTACTGCATACGTCAGCAGCTAAATTAGGAGCCTTTGTTTACTTACTATAAAAGACAAGTTGTCTAGTATGTTCACTATTTTATTTAAGGACAAACTTGCAATAATAAGCATATGTTTAAATCACCCTAAGATATTTTTGTTAAAATAAAGCCAATAATGCAATTTTATTGTGGTCCCCTTTATTTAAAAAAGTACCGAAAATTACCTAAATACTTTTGGTTCCGGTACCAAAATATTGGTATTATGGTATATATGGTTTCCCAAAATTATACAATATGTTGTCCTTTGACATTGTTTTTTCGGTTTTTAAGAAATTAACAATTATTATAGTGAATGTCATTTAAAAAAAAATATATATATATACGCACATACTGTACAATATTGACCTACATTCTGTTCATATACTGTCATCTTTATCAATGATTGTATTACAGAAATCTTCTGCATATAACTTATCAAATATGTTCATTTTATATCTAATATTGCATTTTATTTTTTTAATTCTCTATTATATGTGTCAGGGCTGTTGTCCAAGATTTGATAAAACTGTAGGACAAGCGGTACAAAATGGATGGATGCATATAGGTGCTGTTTTTCTTCATCAAGTCTTCATCTGGTTAATTGCAGTAGTTCTAAATAAGTTAAATACTGTAAATGTATATGTGCAGGTTTCAGTTAGTGGTTTATATTCATGCCAAACACAATTTCTACTATTGTAATACACAGTTTGGGCGTTAAAATATTATTATGATGATTCAAATAATAACATGATTTTTTCTGACACTCAAAATAGAGATGAGTACCAAATTCAGTTTTTTTTTATAGGTACTGACCAAATTCGGTACAACAGAGTACCGAACCGATTCATGTAACATCCAACGGCACCATATTTTAATACCTTTGTTGCATGTGACGTCACATCCGGTGGCAAACTGGGCACCGGCTCAAGCACTTGACAGGTAAACAGACGTAATAATATAAGTTAATGTTGACATTTCTAATGCCAACAAAGCAAGCATGCCCGATAGAAAGCGCTCAAAAGTAATAATACTCCACTTTCTTGAAATGCACCAGCTCAATGCTATTTTACATCGGCAACATGATACCGGTTAGCATTAGCGATTTTACATGGCGATTTCAACACCTCCAAATTTGGTTGTCAAAAATTCAGCTAAAATGCGCGTTACAATCAAACAGCCTGTAATGAGCACACAATTTACAGGCAAACACTTTGTAGGGCTCAACATACGACTAGACTGGTACATTCAACTTAATAGGATAGGATAGAATAGGTCAGGATAGGATAGGATAGGATAGGTCTTTATTGTCATTACACAAGTATCAATCAATCAATCAATCAATGTTTATTTATATAGCCCTAAATCACAAGTGTCTCAAAGGGCTGTACAAGCCACAACGACATCCTCGGTACAGAGCCCACATACGGGCAAGGAAAACTCACCCCAGTGGGACGTCAATGTGAATGACTATGAGAAACCTTGGAGAGGACCGCATATGTGGGTAGCCCCCCCCCCCCCCCCCCCCCCTCTAGGGGAGACCGAAAGCAATGGATGTCGAGTGGGTCTGACATAATATTGTGAAAGTCCAGTCCACAGCGGATCCAACACATCAGCGAGAGTCCAGTCCATAGTGGGGCCAGCAGGAACCATCCCGAGCGGAGACGGGTACAACGAAACTTTGTTTTCAGCACAAACCCGTTCAAGATTAGACAAACAAACAGTGTACAGGGTTACAGGACAGGAACGCTAATGGGTCGCCACAAGGCGCCCCGTAAAAGATGGGAAAAAGGTCAACGCTGGGGAAGGATGAGTACAAAAATACAATCTAGACTGGGCTCTAAGGGGGCCCAGACTGGAGTGGGAAAAAACCTCCATAGCAAAGCACATATACATATTACAACGTACATCTCGAGATATCTAGCAACAGAGGGGAGGGAGTGCGGGGCCATGGTAGCGGGCCGCAGCTCTCAGGCGCTGCCCATCCTTCCATCACCCCTATGGGATTTGCAAAGCACATATGCATATTACAACGTACATCTCGAGGCGTTGAGAGCATTGGATTGGGGGTGGGGTATGTCAAAGACTACTTTGTGGCTCCGGCAACACCGCATGGACAGACTGAAACGAATGAGTAACTAATACCTTAAAAGTTGCCCCTTGTTTTTCTTCGCAGCGCCCTGTGCTCCTTCTGGCCTTGCGGTGAATTACAAATGTGAGAATAACGCTGCCCTTCTTACGTGGACCCCCGCCGAGGGAGCTACGGCGTATCATGCCTGCGCCAAATCTGCGGCTGGAGAGGTTCTCTCCTGTGACAGCGCCAACGCCTCCTGCGCTATCGAGGGCCTGCGATGTGGGGACACGTACAACTTCTCAGTCGAGGCCTCGGACGGCTACTGCAACAGTTCCTACGGTGCGCCTGTGGAGAACGGAGCAGGTAAACAAATAGATGTATAGTCGTCAATGGAAATGCGCAAAGACTATTTCTGAATTCTTTGTCCTTCGTTCCTAAGCTCCATGCGCTCCCACGGCTCTGGATGTTGGGATGCAGAGAGTAGAGCAGAACCACTGGCTCATGTCCTCGTGGGAAACCGTCGACTGTCCCGATGCCGAGTACTTGGTGGAAATATCAGGTCGAATCCAAGACAACCCACGGGCCCTGATGAGTGTCTCTTCTTATTGGCGCTCCGTACCCTACTTTGAGACCAGGATGCCTTGCAGCACACCGTATAATCTCACGGTACGCTCCAGAAACTCAGCGGGAGCCAGTGAGCCATCTGTCGCCTCCATTGGAGTCACAGGTAAAGTTGTATACCGGACCACATTGACCGTTCCTTAATATGTTGGGCTATAGTGGATGCTACTTTATTATGGCTTGTAACAACGCACTATGTAATAACATAATGTAATTAGGGTTGTACGGTATACCGGTATTAGTATAATACCGCGATACTAATGAATCATATTCGGTACTATACCGCCTCTGAGAAGTACCGGTCCTCGGCTGTCGTACACGCCGATCCACAGCATTCCAAATATGCTCAAAGGTTGAGCTGTCCAGAGAGTATGCTGGCCATGCAAGATCTGGGATATGTTCAGCTTCCAGGAATTGTGTACAGATCCTTGCAACATGGGGCCATGCATTGACAGGTGATGGTCTCGGGTGAATGGCACAACAATGGGCCTCAGGATCCGGTCACGTATCTCTGTGCATTCAAAATGCCTCAATAAAACGAACTTGCGTTCTTTGTCCATAACATACGCCTGCCCATACCATAACCCCACACCCACCTTGGGCCACTCCATTCACAACGTTGGCATCAGCACACCACTCTCCGTGAAGAGAACACCTCTCCGATGTGCAGAAATTATTTGGTTATGCAAACCAATTGTTGCAGCAACTGTCCAGGTGGCTGGTCTCAGACGATCATGGAGGTGCACCTGCTGAATGTGGAGGTCCTGGGCTGGTGTGGTTACACGTGGTCTGTGGTTGTAAGGCCGGTTGGATGTACTGCCAAATTCTCTGAAATGCCTTTGGAGACGGCTTATGGTAGAGAAATGAACATTCAATTCACGGGCAACAACTTGTGACATCTGTGGCATCGAAGTTGTGTGATAAAACTGCACATTTCAGAGTGGCCTTTTATCGTGGGCAGCCTAAGACACACCTGTGCAAAAATCATGCTGTTTAATCAGCATCTTGATATGCCACACCTGCGAGGTGGGATGGGGTAATCTTGGCCAAGAAGAAATGCTCACTAACACACTTGTGGCTAGCGTGTCCGCCCTGAGATGGGTAGGTCGTGAATTCAAACCCTGGCCGAGTCATACCAAAGACTATAAAAGAAATGGGACCCATTACCTCCCTCCTTGGCACTCAGCATCAAGGGTTGGAATTGGGGGTTAAATCACCAAAATGACTTCCGGGCGCGGCCACTGTGCTGCTCACTGCTCCCCTCACCTCCCAGGGGGTGGAACAAGGGGATGGGTCAAATTGTTAGAATAATTATGTATAAGTTATCACACAACTCTTATGCTTAAAGGCCGTTGCTATAGTTATTATCTATTGTGGTCAAATTGTACTGTTCTATCTGTGCAAAGGCACACAACTTGTTATCTGCCACTGCAAGTTTCCTCGCAGCAGCAGTTTCTGTCTTCCAGCCCGCTACGTACTTTAATTACCTCAACGAAGATAAGACGACAACACGCAGACAAAGCAGAGCCAGGGCGAAATCTCGAGCCCAAGCACATTTGCATTCTGAGTAATCACGTATTTTGATACTGGGGCTGCTTGCTTAATATGTGTGACCACTCCCTTTAGAGGCAGCCTCAGTGATGTTAACTAGGGAACTCCCGAATAAATAGAGGAGCGCGTGGGACTGCCCCTCGCAGCGTGGTGGGAGACTTTAACGGAGTGTGCAGCACCATACGTTTCTCCTCATGAGCAAAATTGAACTCTGTCTCTGCTTGATTCCTTGCTTCTTGTCTCGTTTAATAAATAGTTCGGTGTTTGAACCTGACACAAATGCAGAGAATAATTTCACCACACCTACTGTGCGTCTGACAATCCTTGGTACTTTAACGTTTAGACAGATTTGTGAATCTTTAAGTGCTCGACGCCTCAATCATTGGTATGTTTTCATCTACAAAACCATTCTGGGTATCACTCCATCTTATCTGTCTTGTCTTTTAACAAAGAAACAAGGAAGTCACAATCTTCGTTCAATGAATGTTCTGCAATTTGTCGTACCCAAAGTAAGAACTGAACTGGGCAAGAAAGCATTTAGGTTTTCAGCAGCGAAGGCTTGGAATAACCTACAATCGAATATTAAACTTCAAACCCTTGTTACGTTGAATGAGTTTAAAGCTTCTGTGAAAGGACTGCAGTCTACCTTGTCTGTATGCACATGTGTTATGTGAGCAAGTTTTAATGTCGTAAATGTGATGTTTTATGTATTTGTTTACTGTTTTTAATGTAACCTTGCTGCTGCCCTCTTGGCCAGGTCTCCCTTGGAAAAGAGATCTTCGATCTCAATGGGATTTTACCTGGTTAAATAAAGGCTAATAAATAAATAAATAAATAAATGAACAATATTTGAGAGGAACAGGTATTTTGCGCATACAGTAAAAGTTTTAGATCTTTGAGTTCAACTCATGAAAAATGGGAGCAACAGTAAAAGTGTTGTGTTTATATTTTTGTTCAGTATTACATAACGTGTTGTTACAGGGTCCTATGTTATCAATATTAATAGTCCGCGTTTTTCCCTACACTTTTGGGTGCTTCACATGCATGAAAAGTGCTTGTAAAAAAAATAGTTGTAAATATCTGACTTTTTACAGCATGCCATGTGTTTGTCTTTCCAGTCCCCTGCGCTCCAGACAATGTTCAATACAGCGGGAGCACTCAGTCTGCTACACTCTCCTGGGACGCATCAGTGCTCGCCACAGGTTACAGCGTCTACGATGTCTCGGGGGAAGGCCGTGTTGAGCTTTGTAGCACCGTCGGCCTCTCTTGCCAGCTGGCCAACTTCAGCCCCGATTACATCGAGGTGATTGCCAGCAATGCTGTCGGAGAGAGCATCCCGAGTGGAAACGTTACGGGTGAGTCACTGCTTCTGTTTCACTGTTATTTCATTTAATCCTCTTCCATTCAGACTCAAATCAATGACTAGTCATGTACTGCTGCTGACCCTTCCATCCATCCATCCATCCATCCATCCACTTCCGCTTATCCGAGGTCGGGTCGCAGCCTAAGCAGGGAAGCCCAGACTTTCCTCTCCCCAGCCACTTCGTCCAGACCTTCCCGGGGAATCCCGAGGCGTTCCCAGGCCAGCCGGGAGACATAATCTTCCCAACGTGTCCTGGGTCTTCCCCGTGGCCTCCTACCGGTCGGACGTGCCCTAAACACCTCCCTCGGGTGGCATCCTGACCAGATGCCCGAACCACCTCATCTGCTTTCAAATAACCTAATTTGCCAAATTATAACTTTGAACAGTTCTAAAAAAAATACTGTACAAAATGATAATAATCAGACCCTCAAATATGTTGTGATGTTCCGATCAGGACAATTCTCACAAATTCAACCAAACCCCCACAAAGTATGTGCAGCCTTGAAACTTTGTCCAACCCCCCTAACTTCCCTGGCTAATAATAGTCATTTATGAGAAAAGATTTAATTTTTTCAACCGTCAGATCAACACCTATTATTATTTATATCTCAATGTAACAAAGTGCAATGTGTGGGAGCATAATTGGAAGCCTACAATGGACACGCACTTTTCAGTCCCAATAAGAAAGGCCAATAATCACAAAAAACAAGCAAATCCTGCAGGTTTTTGATTGATTGATGGAAACTTGTATTAGTAGATTGCACAGTACAGTACATATTCCGTACATTTGACCACTAAATGGTAACACCCCAATAAGTTTTTTCAACTTGTTTAAGTCGAGGTCCACGTTAATCAATTCATGGTACTGATTAATAGATAATATGCACAATAATAATAAAATGTTTTGTTTCTTTACCAATAGATATCTAGTTTCCTAGATGACTAATAAGTGTTCTTACCATCCTCAGGCCCAGTAGAATCTCGCAGGAAAAGAGATTTGCCGGCTTCTCAGGTCCATGCCACCTTTGACAAAGGTAAATATTATTAACACCATGTACAGTCGTGGTCAAAAGTGTACATACACTTGTAAAGAACATAATGTCATGGCTGTCTTGAGTTTCCAATCATTTCTACAACTCTTATTTTTTTGTGATGTAGTGATTGGAGCACATACTTGTTGGTCACAGAAAACATTCATGAAGTTTGCTTCTTTTATGAATTTATTATGGGTCTACTGAAAATGTGAGCAAATGTGAGGGTCAAAAGTATACATACTGCAATGTTAATATTTGCTTACATGTCCCTTGGCAAGTTTACCTGCAATAAGGCACTTTTGGTAGCCATCCACAAGCTTCTGCTTGAATTTTTGACCACTCCTCTTGACAAAATTGGTTCAGTTCAGCTAAATGTGTTGTTTTTCTGACATGGACTTGTTTCTTCAGCATTGTCCACACGTTTAAGTCAGGACTTTGGGAAGCCCATTCTAAAACCTTCATTCTAGCCTGATTTAGCCATTCCTTTACCACTTTTGATGTGTGTTTGGGGTCATTTTCCTGTTGGAACACCCAACTGAGCCCAAGACCCAACCCCGGGCTAAAGATTTTGGCTTGTCCTGAAGAATTTGGAGGTAATCCTCCTTTTTCATTGTCCCATTTACTCTCTGTAAAGCACCAGTTCCATTGGCAGCAAAACAGGCCCAGAGCATAATACTACCACCACCATGCTTGACGGTAGGAAAGGTGTTCCTGGGACTAAAGGCCTCACCTTTTCTCCTCAAACATATTGCCGGGTATTGTGGCCAAACAGCTCAGTTTTTGGTTCATCTGACATCACATGGACAAAGATAAGACCTTCTGGAGGAAAGTTCTGTGGTCAGATGAAACAAAAATTGAGCTGTTTGGCCACAATACCCAGCAATATGTTAGTAGAAGAAAAGGTGAGGCCTTTAGTCCCAGGAACACCATACCTACCATCAAGCATGGTGGTGGTAGTATTATGCTCTGGGCCTGTTTTGCTGCCAATGGAACTGGTGCTTTACAGAGAGTAAATGCGACAATGAAAAAGGAGGATTACCTCCAAATTCTTCAGGACAAGCCAAAATCTTTAGCAAATATTAACATTGCTGTATGTATACTTTTGACCCAGCACATTTGCTCACATTTTCAGTAGACCCATAATAAATTCATAAAAGAAGCAAACTTCATGAATGTTTTGTGTGAGCAACAAGTATGTGCTCCAATCACTACATCACAAAAAAATAAGAGTTGTAGAAATGATTGGAAACTCAAGACAGCCATGACATGATGTTCTTTACAAGTGTATGTACACTTTTGACCACGACTGTAAGTATGAAATTATAACATGGCTGTAAAACCGTCTCCCATGTTTATTCATCACAGATCTGGAAGTACCAAAGCTGCTTAATGTCACCGTGAAAGGAGCATCGCTGCATGTAAGGTGGGCAATGGTCAACGATGCGAGCGAGTACATGCTGGTCATTGTGGAGGAACAGAGACAGCAGGCGGGCGATTATCAACCCAGAGTAAGAATTGTGGAAAGAGACTTTCACACTGAGAGTGCCCTCAAGCCTTGGACCACCTACTGTGTGAGACTGGCGGCCAGAAGCCCCATGGGCCTAAGCGACTACTGCAGGCCTAAATGCAAAACTACTGGTGACTCCAAGTGAAGCACAGTCACTTAAAAGGACTTTGGACTGCACAGACCGTCCATCATGTTAGATAGTCTTTGCACTTAAATTATCATCAACCCTCTAAGGAACCAAGAAATGCACATTAATATTTAAGTTTCTTTTTTTTCTTTTGTTTTTCTTAGCTAATATAAAATATGGCGATCCTAACTTGTAGTTTATTTATCATAAACGGTATTATTTTTGTTGACAAAAGTGAGAATTTATCAAGTTAATAGTACACAGTACATGACTATGCAGCATATCTATATTTTCTGATTAACGTATCATATGACTTTTGAGTCCTTGATCATTTTTTTAAACAATCACAGAATATCTTTGAAATATTAAAATTGCCTGTTAAGAAATTGTGTCAGTTGTTTTGTAAATGTTCATGTAGTATAAAAGAGGAATTGCACTTATTTTTTTATTTTAAAAATGATTAAAAACGCTTGGAAGATGCGGCTAATGGGAGTCATGGTTGTAGCCTTCAAAGCCCTCTAAAAGAACTTCAAAACAATCCATCAACGTTTTATATACCAGAATCCTGTCAAGCCTCTCCGCCATAGAAATCTCCGCGGGGTTCGTATTTGGCTGGAGTATTCCGTCAGGAAGTGTTGGTGACGAACCCCGAGATGCAGAGATGGCAGGCTTGATGCAGGAAAACATGGTTTTAATGTCCAAAAAATGCAGGTAAAACACAAACCAGGAGACAGGATACAGCAAACAGGAACAGGAATCAGCTAACAGGATACAAGAGACGAGGAACCAGGGAGACCTGGAGACAGCAAACAGTCCACAGCATAAAATACTCCAGCCCTGACTGGAGGGTGAGGCAGGTATAAATAGTAGCCTGATTGGCAATTGCCACCAGGTGTGCCAGACTGCCAATCTGGTACAGGTGAGGGAAACAAGCGATCAGGGAGACATGCAGGAAAAGGAACCAAAATAAGAGCGCTGACAGGAAATAAAACACAAACAAAGAGGAACAAAACCAAAACATAACCAAACTGTCAGTGACAAGTCACGGGAGGGCAGAGGGAGGACAAGGTGGTGGGCCGCTAGGCCAAGTGTCCCTGCAACCAGCGGGGAAGAGTCAGGTGGCGACGGCGAGTTGAACGCAGCCGCAATTGGCGTGGCGGTCGCCCGTGGAACGGCCACATCGGTGGCCGAAGAGAGGGCCACATGCCGGTGCCTGACGTCCGCCCGTGAGTCAGGCCAGCTGGAGGTCGCAGAGGCGACGATGCTGGAGACGCTGGCGAAGCCGTGAGACGGGCGTCCGGAGACGAGGAAGCTGGTGTCGCAGTGGGATGGCCGCCAGAGACGAGGAAGCTGGCGTCGCAGTGGGATGGCCCGCCAGAGACGAGAAAGCTGGCGTCGCAGTGGGATGGCCCGCCAGAGACGAGGAAGCTGGCGTCGCAGTAGGATGGCCCGCCAGAGACGAGGAAGCTGGCGTCGCAGTGGGATGGCCTGCCAGAGACGAGGAAGCTTGGCCCGCCAGAGACGAGGAAGCTGGCGTCACAGTGGAATGGCCCACCAGAGATGAGGAAGCTTGGCAGACACAGGTGGTGCCTCCTGAGGCAGACACAGGCGGTGCCTCCTGAGGCAGACACAGGCGGTGCCTCCTGAGGCAGACACAGGCGGTGCCTCCTGAGGCAGACACAGGTGGTGCCTCCTGAGGCAGACACAGGCGGTGCCTCCTGAGGCAGACACAGGCGGTGCCTCCAGAGGCAGACACAGGTGGTGCATCCTGAGGCAGACACAAGTGGTGCCTCCACGGCTACACACAAAGTGTATTGAGCGTGTGCGTGCCAGGGGGGCGCGTGCTTGTTGCCACGGGGAAAAGGCAGGACATGAGGCAGCAAGTACCTCTGCCTCAAGGTATGGGGCGATATATTGTCAACTTGCAGTACTCTGACTCGCCACACGGGGAGAAGTAGGGGCGCTCAAGCTGGCAGACACATGTGTCCAGTGGAAGCCAGCCTTTAAAAAAAAAAAAAAAAATGTATTTATAACAAACGTAGCATTTTTATTACAGTAAGCCAGCGTTTGTGGGTGTTTTTTTGTCAGATGCAAAAATATTGTTTTATTGCTTGGAATGAAATTGAATGAAATGAATGTGTCAATATGGAGGATTATATACTGTAACCAAGATGAAATACTTCTCTAAACTGGACTTTAAGACAAAATGAATGTGATCATACAAAGTAGGTTTACCATGGAGGATAGCTATTGCTGCTTCACATACAAACACAGAAAGGTAAGATACACTCACAATACTTGGATTTATTTTGTTAAAAGCAAATGGGACCAAAAAGTATTTATTATCATATCATAATATCATTACGATGACGTTTTTATGAAAGCGAATAACTCCCTTCTTTTTCCTGTTACTTTAATGTGCAACAATGATTAGAGCTGCACATATGAATTTAAGTTAAAAAAAAAAGAGGGGAAAAAAAAGTATCTATGCTTTTTTATTTTATTTTTTTATTTTATAAACCTTTATTTATAGATTGCAACATTTACAAACAACTGAGAAATAATAATAATCACAATTAAAAAAACAGTACAAAACAGCGCCAGGTGGTTGTAAACTCAAAGTAACTAAAATAGAATGCCAAATATATATATATATATATATATATATATATATATATATATATATATATATATATATATATATATATATATATATATATATATATATATATATATATATATATTTGTTTTTGGCAAACAAACAAAGTGCAAAGTCATAGGCTCACACAAGTTCAGTAAATAATTTAAATGTGGAACACAGCATCATCGTTTTCACAGCTTTTTGGTTGTTAGAGGTAGAGAGTGTTTTAACGTAGAGTTCTAATTCTTTTTTAAAGGCACAAAAAAACAAGTCGGGTATTGAAAAACTGACATGAATATAAAACTTAGCCCAGTGTTTTTCAACCACTAGTGTACCGTGAGATATTGTTTGGTGTGCCGTGGGAAATTATGTAACTTCACCTAATTGGGTTAAAAATATTATTTGCAAACCAGTAATTATTGTCTGTGCTGTCAAGACCTCGGCAGAGTAACCGTGTAATACTCTTCCATATCAGTAGGTGGCAGCAGGTAGCTAACTGCTTTGTAGATGTCGGAAACAGAGGGAGGCAGTGTGCAGGTAAAAAGGTATTTAATGCTTAAAACCAAAAATAAACAAAAAGGCATTGAAGCTTAGGGAGGGCTAAGCAAAACCAAACTAAAACTGAACGGGCTGAGAAGTAAACAAAAACAGAATGCTGGACGACAGCAAAGACTTACAGCGTCCACAAAGTGCATCCGTACATGACAACACCAAAATAGGAGCGCAAGACAAGAACTAAAACACTACACACAGGAAAACACCAAAAAAGTCTAAATAAATCACGGTGTGATGTGGCAGGTGGTGACAGTACACCTAGTTTGAGACAAGAGCTATATTGATGCATGCTTGGTTATGCTTTAAAGTCATATCCAACAATTGCGACAACAACTTTTTACTGTCAACTGAGTTTTTTTTTTTAATGATTTCTGCTGGTGGTGCACCTCTGGATTTTTTTTCAATGAAAAAAATGTGCCTTGGCTCAAAAAAGGTTGAAAAACACTGACTTAGCCAATGAGGTTGCAAAGGTAAAATTCCTTATCACATCCAAATAGCACATCTTTAAAACAAATGAATATTGTCCTGGATGCAAAAAGTATTTATGCCTCACCTGGTGTTGAGTTCACCGCACTGTCTAACAGTGGAGGTGTGTCATTGTCCAGGTACTTACTCGCCTTTTTGGTTGGTAAATCATACAAACATATAACCGGATGGATAACAAAAAAAACACATATATTTCTGAAAATATATGTGAAAATATTTTCATGCATTACATACTATACATTACCTTTTGCACTATATTAATTTATATTATTATGTGTTGTCAACTTTGTACTTTTTTATGTCATTGCCTGGAATAAATAAATGAATGAAAAAGAAAAATAATGAAAATGAAATGAAAATCAAAACAACTGAAAAATATCGATTTTTATCACGCGAGTATCAATCCGATACTAACGCCAACCGTGGTATCGACACTGTCGACAGTTGGATGGAAGCGTCCCCGTGCTAGGAGGGGCCGACACACACCTACACAGTATTTACCTGAAACAACGCCTAAAACCCTCAAAACGCCAGCATCGCCATGTTTAACCCGTCGCTTCACCTACAGAGACATCAGTTTGTCGTTGACTTTGTCATGAAGAACAAACCCAAAAAGGTAAGTTTAGTTCTACACTCACTAGCCTAATTAAGCTACCAGCTGCTGCTAATGGACGTCGAACACGCCAGCTGGCGCCTAAAGTTGCTCCATTTGTGTCGAATTTACGCACGAAAAGATGTCCGATGTTCGTTCTGTCAGGTGGCGGACTTAGGCTGCAGCGACTGCGGCCTTCTTCGCCAGCTCAAGTTCCGTCGTGAAATTGACTTGTTGGTCGGGGTTGACATCAATGGCGCCAAGTTGACGAGAAAGAAGTAAGTTGCAGCACTTGAACGCAACACTAACAGAAGTAAGTTGAAGCACTTGAACGCAACACTAACAGAAGTAAGTTGAAGCACTTGAACGCAACACTAAAAAAAAAAGGAAGTTGCAGCACTTGAACGCAACACTAAAAGAAGTAAGTTGCAGCACTTGAACGCAACACGACAAGTGCACCTCTAGTCATTCGAATTTCGTGCAAACGTTATTTTAAAGGCCTACTGAAAGCCACCACTAGCGACCACGCAGTCTGATAGTTTATATATCAATGATGAAATCTTAACATTGAAACATATGCCAATACGGCCGGGTTAACTTATAAAGTGACATTTTAAAATTCCCGCCACACTTCCGGTTGAAAATCTCCTTTGGATATGATTTATGCGCGTGACGTCACAAAATGCACGGAAGTGTTTGGGCCCTATTGGACACAATACACAAAGCTGTTTTCTTCGACAAAACTCCACAGTATTCTGGACATCTGTGTTGGTGAATCTTTTGCAATTTGTTTAATGAACAATGGAGGCTGCAAAGAAGAACGTTGTAGGTGGGATCGATCTTAGCGGCTAAGTACAATACTTACAGCAACACAACAAGGACTACTTACCCTGATAGAAGACGCCTAGCTGATGCTTGCCGCCAAACCCACGGATGAAGTCCTTCGTCGCGCCGTTGATCGCTGGAACGCAGGTGAGCACGGCTGTTGATGGGAAGATGAGGGCTGGCTGGCGTAGGTGGAGAGCTAATGTTTTATCATAGTTCTGTGAGGTCCGGTTGCTAAGTTGCTAAATTAGCCTTAGCGTCGTTAGCAACAGTGTTGTTAAGCCTTACCAGGCTGAGAATTTTTAACCGTGTAGTTACATGTACATGGTTTAATAGTATTTTTGCTCTTCTGTCTATCCTTCCAGTCAGGTGTTTATTTATTTTGTTTCTATCTTCATTTGAGAACGATGCTAGCACGTTAGCTCAGTAGCTAAGTGTGTCACCGATGTATTGTCTTGGAGATAAAAGTCACTTTAAATGTCCATTTCGCGTGCTCGACTCTCATTTTCAAGAGGATATGGTTCTGAGGTGGTTTAAAATACAAATCTGTGATACACAATAGAAAAAGGAGAGAGTACATAGTTCTGTGAGTTCCGGTTGCTAAGTCCCCCCCCCCCCCCCGACTTTCTGACACTTAGAGAAAATCCTGACTTTTTGAAACGTAGAAAAAAATCCCGACTTTTTGAAACGTAGAAAAAAATCCCGACTTTTTGAAACGTAGAAAAAATTCCAGATTTTTTGACACTTGGGAAAAAATCCCGATTTTTTGACACTTGGAAAAAAATCCCAATTTTTTTGACACTTGGAAAAAAATCCCGACTTTTTGACACTTAGAAAAAAAATCCCGACTTTTTGACACTTAGAAAAAAAATCCCGACTTTTTGACACTTAAAAGAAATCCCAACTTTCTGAGATTTAGAAAAAATCCAGATTTTTTGACACTTACAAAAAGAAATCCAGATTTTTTGACACTTAGAACAAATCCAGACTTTTTGACACTTAAAAGAAATCCAGATTTTTTTTACACTTACAAGAAATCCAGATTTTTTTTACACTTACAAGAAATCCAGATTTTTTTGACACTTAAAAGAAATCCAGATTTTTTTGACACTTAAAAGAAATCCAGATTTTTTTGACACTTAAAAGAAATCCCAACTCTCTGAGACTGAGAAAAAATCCTGACTTTTTGACACTTAGAAAAAATACCGACTTTTTGACACTTAGAAAAAATACCGACTTTTTGACACTTAGAAAAAATACCGACTTTTTGACACTTAGAAAAAATACCGACTTTTTGACACTTAAAAAAAATCCCCATTTTTTGACACTTAGAAAAAATCCTGACTTTTTGACACTTAAAAGAAATCCAGATTTTTTGACACTTACAAGAAATCCAGATTTTTTTGACACTTACAAGAAATCCAGATTTTTTTGACACTTACAAGAAATCCAGATTTTTTTGACACTTACAAGAAATCCAGATTTTTTTGACACTTACAAGAAATCCAGATTTTTTTGACACTTAAAAGAAATCCAGATTTTTTTGACACTTAAAAGAAATCCCAACTTTCTGAGACTGAGAAAAAATACCGACTTTTTGACACTTAGAAAAAATACAGACTTTTTGACACTTAGAAAAAATCCCCATTTTTTGACACTTAGAAAAAATCCCCATTTTTTGACACTTAAAAGAAATCCAGATTTTTTTGACACAAGAAATCCAGATTTTTTTGACACAAGAAATCCAGATTTTTTTGACACAAGAAATCCAGATTTTTTTGACACTTAGAAGAAATCCAGATTTTTTTGACACTTAGAAGAAATCCAGATTTTTTTGACACTTAAAAGAAATCCAGATTTTTTTGACACTTAAAAGAAATCCCAACTTTCTGAGACTGAGAAAAAATACAGACTTTTTGACACTTAGAAAAAATACCGACTTTTTGACACTTAGAAAAAATCCCCATTTTTTTACACTTAGAAAAAATCCAGACTTTTTGACATTTAGAAAAAATACCAACTTTTTGACACTTACAAGAAATTCAGATTTTTTTGACACTTAGAAGAAATCCAGATTTTTTTGACACTTAGAAGAAATCCAGATTTTTTTGACACTTAAAAGAAATCCCAACTTTCTGAGACTGAGAAAAAATCCTGACTTTTTGACACTTAGAAAAAATACAGACTTTTTGACACTTAGAAAAAATACAGACTTTTTGACACTTAGAAAAAATACAGACTTTTTGACACTTGGAAAAAATACCGATTTTTTTTACACTGGCCTAACATAACCAGAAATCATGATCGTAATTAAAGATGAAAGTCTTTTTTAATTTACTTTCCCAAAATATCAAAGTATTCATATTCTCTTCATGTCATATTATGCTACTTCCATTGCTGTTGTTTTTAGTTGATAGAGTTTTTATCCAATCAGAATTCAGCTAGCTTATGTTGCCATGCTGTACCAAATCTGCCCGAAGCCTTCAGAATCAACAATGCGGGCGTCTGTGCACTGTAAGAGAACGGGCACATACAGTTGATAGACAGTTGCGATAGCCAATCAGATCACTAGTTGTTGTCAGTAAGGCCTTCTAGCTGGCCTAAGGTATGTGTATGTATATATATATATATATATATATATATATTGTATCATATTTAGTGATGTTATGAGCTAGGTAACATAAGAACTGTTCAGGTCTGCCTAGATTTCCAATCAGGGACGGGTGAGCGAGACAGCGCTCAGGCCAGAGTAGTGGTGGAGCTAGATAAGAAATGGAAAAAAGGAGCGCTTAAAAAGGAAAGGAACACAAGAAGAATCCAACAGAACATAGGTAAATCAATATAAAAGGTATGACCCGGGGTGTGAGGTCATGACACCATTAACAAATAAGACTCCAATGAACCTAACATGCATATTTTTGGAATGGGGAGGAAGCCAAAGTAAATGCAAACTCCACACAGAGATGTCCAAAGGGAGATTCGAAGACTTCATCCATTTTCTACCGCTTGTCCCTCTCGGGGTCACGGGGGGTTGCTGGAGCCTATCCCTGCTGCATTTGGGCGGAAGGCGGGGTACACTCATGGACGAGTCGCCTCATCGCAGGGCCAACACAGATAGACCTCGTCGATAGTAATGTCAAAATTACGGTCGTTTTCACAGGCTGGAAGAATATATGCATTAATTAATCTGAAATACCTTTTTTCTTTTAAAACTTTTTAACCATCATAAACTATTTGCATAACTTTTTGGGATGATGCATGAATTTACAGCTAGTTGAATGACACCTCTGTCATGGCCCGAGAGGTCCGTATTGCACTAAACAACTTTGAGGAGGGTGGCAGGAACCCTGCCAAACAAAAAACTTAGTTCCCCTTTGCCCCATTCGTTAAAAAGACGCAAGTCGATGCAAACTAAGTGGAAAGAAGAACGCCTACCTGCAATTACTGCTTTCATGGCAGAAGCTGCAAAACAACCAAAGAAATGAAAAGTTTTGTGTTAGAAGACAAAAAGAAAAAGGGAGGCTGGACCCGGATAAAAGGACAACCGAGGATCAACATTGGCCCAGCTTTCAGTCACTGAGATGAGGGATTATCAGCCAATGCTGCCTAGGCTCTGTTCCTGCTAAGCCTGTAAGTGACTCTCGATGCTCAAATCAAAATGATAATGCTAATGTTGGCTATCGTAAATTTGCGTGGTAGCAATAAATAGCCACCGGCCTGATAATCCGCAGTACCAAACTGACACGACCAGCCATGCAACTGTCAGGTTCAAACACTGATGACATCTATTAAACGAGACAAGAAGCAAGGAATTAAACAAAGACAGAATTAAATTTGGCTCAATTTGAGGAGAAACGTCTGGGCTGTACTCTTGCACAGTCTCCAGCACGCTCTAACGGAAAAAGGTTCGCGTCCCCTCTTTTATTTGGATATTCCCTGTTTACATAACAGCTGTTTCTAAAGGAATGGGGGGTATGTAAACAGCCATTGTTTTCGGTCACATTAACACAAAAGAAAAAGATGCCTCGGGCTTGGTCTGGTCCTGGGTCGAGTTTGGGCAGGTCTTGGATCAAAATAGGTAAACCCTCGCCTCTCCTCCCATCGTACACAATAGAATTTTACAAGCCTTTGACTTGGTACAACAAAGACAGCCTCTTGTCTGTTCACTGGGAACTCAGAGAACGGAAAGTTTTTTGATAATTTATATACCATTTTTCTGACGGCAACAAACTCAAAAGTGAAGTGAAGTGAATTCTATTTATATAGCGCTTTTCTCTAGTGACTCAAAGCGCTTTACATAGTGAAACCCCAATATCTAAGTTACATTTAAACCAGTGTGGGTGGCACTGAGAGCAGGTGGGTAAAGTGTCTTGCCCAAGGACACAACGGCAGTGACTAGGATGGCGGAAGCGGGGATCGAACCTGCAACCCTCAGGTTGATGGCACGGCCACTCTACCAACCGAGCTATACCGCCCTGTACTGTATAAAGAAAAAAACTATGTGATAACTGCAAACCGTGAACATAAAGTTTGAGTAAAATATGTAGGATCCTACTGTGGAAAGATCGGTAATACTGAATCTTTGTGGTTTTATTGTCAGTTTGACGCGATGCGCTGGTCCTCGTGGGAAATGTGGTCTTCTTTCTGGCAAAACTCTACCACATTGGTCACCTGGCGCCGCCAAAATCAAGCAAAACTGAAAGTTTTTAAGTGGGGCTTTACATTTTGTTTCTCTTTTTACTTTTTCCGAGTGCCAACTATGTTCCAGGGCCGATCAGGTCCGCAACTGTGCAACCTACTAATGAAAGTCTCAATCAATCAATCAAAATTCAACTTTTCGGTTCACACATTTTTTATCGATACCAAATACATGTCTATCACGTTATACATTGATATTGTTGTATTGCCTTACTTGGGAGTTTACAATATACTTTCAAGCCACTAATGTGACCTCCCACAGGCACGGATTAGCTCCGTTATCTACTGACTATCTCCAGCCAAGCTTCAATCAGCTGTGTGTGCAGCTCTACCAGGGCTCCGTAACGCAAAAAGACGTGCGACTCAGAGGATTCGACCTGGTGACCGGTATCGAACTGTGAGTGGCTTTTTGGGTATTCATTTTTCCTGTTAACAAAACATCTTACTGATCGTTGTCATCCCTCTGTGACTACAGCATAGAACATCTGCCTCTTCATGACTTGGACCCCTTTTCGGAGGTGGTCTTTGGATATATGGCGCCGCAAACCGTGATCATCAGTACCCCCAATTCCGAGTTCAACCCACTTTTCCCCAGAATGTCAGGATTCAGAAACAGCGACCACAAGTTTGAGTGGACCAGAGCGGAGTTCCAGTCCTGGTGTGTAGTTTTAATCCAGGGGTGTCAAACTCATTTTAGATCAGGGAGGAAAATCTGTTCCCCTGCGGGCCGGACTGATAAAATTATGGCATACCGTATTTCCTTGAATTGGCGCAGGGAATATAGTATTCGCACGTCTAGAATTACAGCCGGGTCAAACTCGTTTCGCAAAATAATTAACGCATGCTTGGCCTTATCGCCGGTTCAGGATTAACGCCGGATCAAATTCGTTTCGCAAAATATTAATTTTATTACCGCATGTCTAGAATTTTCGCCGGGTCAAACTCGTTTCGCAAAATATTTAGCATATGTCTAGAACTTCCGCCGGGTCAAACTCCTTACGTCACGAGTGACGATTTACCTGTCCTCATTTTCATAATGGAGAAAGCTGATTTCAAAGGAAAAAAGATTATGAGCTATTCAATAGGATTTAAGGTCCAAGCTATTGAATACCGGTACAGTATGCTAAAAAGAACAGTAAGCAGCTATGTTTTATTAATATACCGTAGCTGCGTGTGTCAAATATGAGTCATTAAATGACTCCCGCCTCCTGGTGGTAGAGGGCGCTAGTGATCCTTCTTGCGACTACCGGTACTGCAGAAGAAGTGACAACAAGCAGCAACAGATCGTCTTTTTTTTCCTCTCGCCTGAACTTTTAACATGGAGGATTACATACCGGTATCTAAGATAAAGCAGTTTTCTAAACTGGACTTTCAATCGAAGCAGGAGGTAATAATTCAAGGAATATCTCCATCGAGACAGAGAGACTTTTAAAACTGAAGAAAGAAAATAATGAAGACTTCTATAAACAAGTTATCGATGCTTTTGGTCAGAAGGAGCTGCAAATGGACTCCATTTATAAGTACAGGTAAAACCGTAATAACGTTTTTTTTAATTAAATGTGCTTTTCATGATGGTATGCTTACATCACACTCAAAGCGCACGCCTAAATTTACCGCATTCCTTTTGGTAAACGCCGGAGTGAGAAGAGGTTTTAAAATATTTAGCGCATGCATGGCCATCCCGCAGGCTTCTGGTAAACGCCGGAGTGACAGGAGGTTTTAAATTAATTAGCGCCCCTGCGGCTATTCAAGGAAATACGGTTAAACATTTAAAAATAAAGACAACTTCAAAATAATTATTTTTGTTTTACTTTCACCAAAAATAGAACATGCACGTTCTTAAAATGTACATATTACAACTAATCCTCTTGGCAAAACACTTCAAGTGAGTTGAAAATTCGGAGGAAAAAATTGGTGCCGTTTCGAAAACACCGGGAAGAACACAATGAACCTGGACTTTGTGTCAGTGTGTCTACAGAGACATTAAACTTAAAGCACTTCCTGTGCAGCATGCTCATGTCTTCAGTTCACCATGAGTGTTACCTCAAACCGCATTTCAATGTCACCACATTGTTGACATTCGCAACTGCCACAACACACTCAATTATCATCCTTCAAATACTACATCGTATGGCATCGGTAATTAAGAGTTGGACAATATCGGATATCGGCAAAAAAGCCATTATCGGACATCTCTAGTCTTAATGCATTTAATAAGTAGTTTGTATGAAAAACAAAGGCAAGACCATTGCTGAACTCTATTTGTTTCCAGGGCTCAGAAAACATGTTTGGAGTACAGCTTCAAGGTGGAGTTCACTGGTGTAGGAGAAGCGCCTCCGGGACGAGAGGAAAGCGTCGGCTTCTGCTCCCAAATCGGTGTGTTTCATAGGCTGGTGGGCAGAGACGGTCACACGTCTGGTGATGATGCAAACAACCGTTTTCCGTACACACTGGTGAGTATATTGACTAAATCCTGCTGAGAATGTCCGTTACATTTGTGTGCTTTCAAAGTTACAATGCACACTGTGTACTAATGTTGTATTTTTAAAAGGGCCTCACAATTGAATTAATAATATCCTAATAATATTCCAGAAAGCAGGTTAAGTGAAAACTCCGAGTATGTAAACCCTGAGATTTTTCAAATGTATTAAAGACAACAAAAAAAATCACATTACATTATTATTCACAGTCTTTGCTCAATACTTTGTTGATGCACCTTTGGCAGCAATTACAGCCTCAAGTCTTTTTGAATACGAAGCCACAAGGTTGGCAATCACAACTAAGTCAATTTAGCAAAAGTGTATTTATTAAACAGTTATTAAGCAGTGGCACAAACATTCATGTCATTTCAAAACAAAGTGCAAGATTGTCAGAGACATTTTAAAACAAGCTATGAGTGCACTTTTGTGCATGATGTCACTAAGATGACATATCAAAACAACACTAAATTAAAGTGCACTTTTAGTACAGAACGCCACTACAATAGTTTAAAACAAATAAAGTGCACTTTAGTGCATGATGTCACACAAGATATTTCAATAAGTGTCAAATAAAAATGAGCTGCATAATAGGAAATCAAATAGTGTATGTCCTTCACTATGTGGTAGGTTCCTGCGGACGTTATCTCCTTCTGTTGTTGACTAGTTTTTTCATACGGTGTTGATGTGGAAATGGTTGCTTGGGCATTTTGTGGGTGTGGCACCGAACGGAGATGTTGACATGCGGAGTTTCAAGCACTCTTCATTCTCTAGCAGGTGACTTTTCAAATGATGCTACAAATTAGCAGTGCTGCTACTTTTTGTAGCAACGCTGTTGCCCCACACTTGACATATTACTGATGTCTGTTCAACATCTTCCTGCTTGAAGCCAAACCACCGCCAAACGATGGATGCTGTTTTTCTTGGGAATTAATTCTTCCTTCATTTGTTACCAGATTCGCACCTTCTTTCTCTCGTATTACCTATCGCACCGCTAGCATCACAGCTAACGTTACCCATGCTGCTACCTCTCTGCTCCGTGAGGGCGTATACGTATGTGACGTATGTAAGAAGGTGCGCTTGTTTTATGTCTCTGTGAGAAGGAGAGACTAGAAAGAGTGAGAAGAGCCTGTAGTGTAATGCCTGCAGCTAAAGGCAACTGCGTGAGAACATATACTCCAATATCACCATATAGTCATTTTCTATATCGCACGGAGACAAACCCGCGATATATCGAGTATATTGATATATCGCCCAGCCCTAGGTGAAACTGCCCAAAGGTATTTGTGTCGAGCTTGTGGCATCGTAAAAAAAGTACTTGAGGCTGTAATTGTTGCCAAAGATGCATCAACAAAGTATTGAGCAAATGCTGTGAATATTTATGTACATGGAATTTTTTATTTTTTAATGTTTTTTATTTTTCATTAATTTGCAAAATAAAAAACTTTTCACATTGTTATAATGGGGTATTGTCTATAAAATGTTGAGGACAAAAATTAATTTATTACATTTTGGAATAAGGCTGTAACATAACAAAACGTGGATATGGTGAAGTGCTGTGAATACTTTCCGGGTGCACTGTACTATTATTATATAAGACTGCTAAGAAAAAATATTTTATGTCAATTAAAAAAATCCTTGAATTTAGATATTTAATATAAATTGAATGTGTTGGAATTAAAAAAACACATTCAACAAAGCAAAACATATATTTATTATAAAGAAACTAAATGTTACTAAAATCTATGCTATATCGTGCTGAGAAACTTCAGATTCCTCGATGCAAAAATGTCCATCAGGGAAGACGCTGGCTCTTAGGAGGATACTACTTCAATTATTACTAATATAAAGTGAACAGGTTAGAAATAAACTATCTTGTTAGCAACAAACAGCACATTTGCTGCAATGTTATACCTACCAGTCAAAGTGCTGTATAGCAGGATGTCCAATATAGTGGACATGTAATCAACTACAATTTTCTCCAATCACAAAACCAATACTCAGAAATGCTGACTACTGTAAAACTTTAGTTTTTGCTTGATGTCCCCATATTTTATTCATACCTGCGATGGTTTCCTAGAACAGAAGGAATAGACATATGCCTCCCCTCCTCTATAGGTAAACTACATGTCCGTAGTAGAGATGTCCGATAATATCGGACTGCCGATATTATCGCCCGATAAATGCTTTAAAATGTAATATCGGAAATTATCTGTATCTGTTTCAAAAAGTAAAATGTATGACTTTTTAAAATGCCGCAGTGTACACGGACGTAGGGAGAAGTGCAGAGCGCCAATAAACCTTAAAGGCACTGCCTTTGCGTGCCGGCCCAATCACATAATATCTACGGCTTTTCACACACACAAGTGAATGCAATGCATACTTGGTCAACAGCCATACAGGTCACACTGAGGGTGGCCGTATAAACAAGTTTAACACTGTTACAAATATGCACCACACTGTGAACCCACACCAAGCAAGAATGACAAACACATTTCGGGAGAACATCCGCACCGTAACACAACATAAACACAACAGAACAAATACCCAGAACCCCTTGCAGCACTAACTCTTCCGGGATGCTACAATATACAACCCCGCTACCCCCTACCCCACCAACTCAACCACGCTCCTCCCCAACCCCGCCCACCTCAACCTCCTCATGCTCTCTCAGGGAGAGCATGGCCCAAATTCCAAGCTGCTGTTTTGAGGCATGTTAAAAAAAAAAAGTAATGCACTTCAATAATAAATATGGCAGTGCCATGTTGGCATTTTTTTTCCATAACTTGAGTTGATTTATTTTGGAAAACCTTGTTACATTGTTTAATGCATCCAGCGGGGCATCACAACAAAATTAGGCATAATAATGTGTTAATTCCACGACTGTATATATCGGTATCGCTTGATATCGGAATCGGTAATTAAGAGTCGGACAATATCGGAATATCGGATATCGGCAAAAAAGCCATTATCGGACATCTCTACTCAGAAATGTTGACTACTGTATTACTTTGTAGTTTTTGCTTGATGTCCCCATATTGTATTCATACCTGCAATGGTTTCCTAGAACAGAAGGAATAGACATAGGCCTCCCCTCCTCTACATGTCCGTTGTTTAGCTATCGTCCACTGTAGCTACTGAATAGCTGTCCTAGTAAATGTTTTGTATTTATTTGTGCATCAATCCACTTAAGCATGTTTGTATGTATAGTAATACTTCATGAGAATTACAATTGTAGGGCATTTCTTTGTAGTATTTTCTGAATGTGTGAAACCTCTCTGTTTCCGGATTAGCTTTATAGCATAAACTACCCCAGTCTCCATGACAACAACATCAGGCAGGCAGCCTTGGTTTCTGAGGTTCTGTATTGGGCGGAAAAGCTGAAAAAGGAATGGCTGGACAAGCTGGCAGGTAAGAGTCTTGGTGCTGTGCCACTGTGCCAGAGATGTTAGTCATGACAATATTCTTCTCACTTTGTTATTCATCATCATTATTTCTTTTTATTCCTTTCATGAAAATGCATATATACAAGCCACATACAGTCGACACTTTCATTGTTTTTTAGTTTCTTGTACATTTCCATGATCAGAAAGGAGCAGATGGAAGAATACTATTCTTATATTTATCTGCCCCCTTTTTAACACAAATTATTTTAGATGACTTTATAACTGTTCCCTCCACCAACACCCCAACTCCAACATACTTTTTAATTTTCGTTTAAGCATTTTCACAATGTCCAATCAAAATCAAAAATCAGTTTGATATAATTCCAGTTGTCTTTTTGTAACTCTTTTTAAATTCAAAGATATTCTTGCAACTTTTGAAGTCTTTCTTTAGAGAATTCCATGCTTTCACAGCAGCAACAGACAAGCACATTTCTTTCAAATTTGTTGGCACTCTTGGATGTTTAAAATCATTCCACCTTCTGTGGTTCTCATCTTCACACGTGAACACAAATAACTTTTGTAAGTCCTTCGGAAGAACTTCATTTCTAGCTTTGAACATCACTTATAGAGTATGCAATTCTACATTCTTTTAGTTTGAATAATCCTGACCTAATGAAGAGTGCATTTGTGTGGTCTCTATATCCTACTGTAAAAATTATACCAATTACTCTTTTCTGTGAAAGAAATAAAGGCATTATGTTGCTGTGATATGTATTTCCCCATATTTCTGCACAATATATGAAATAAGGTAGAATAATTGAGCAATATAACATTCTCATTGTATTATACGAGAAACTGTATTTAACCTTGTTGAAAATAAATAAACGTATTTTTAGGGCTGCAACTAACAACTAATAATCTGTCGATTATTACTTTGATTAATCGATTAATAATCGGATAAAAGAGACAAACTACATTTCTATCCTTTCCAGTATTTTATTGAAAAAGAACCCAGCATACTGGCACCATACTTATTTTGATTATTGTTTCTCAGCTGTTTGTAAATGTTGCAGTTTATAAATAAAGGTTTATAAAAAAAAAGTAGCCTCTGCGCATGCGCATAGCATAGCTCCAACGAATCGATGACTAAATTAATCGCCAACTATTTTCATAATTGATTTTAATCGATTTAATCGATTAGATGTTGCAGCCCTACTTATTTATCACATGCAATATATGAGCTTTTCATCCAAGATGACCCCAAGAAATCTGATTTCAGACACCTCCATTTTCACATTGTTTATGGATAAACTAACTTCTACCTTTCTTTTATTACTGAATACCATAAATGTAGTCTTTTCCAAATTTAAAGATAATTTATTTACATCAAACCACAATTTTAGTTTAACCATTTCCTCGTCATTATTATCGGCTAAGATTTTCAAGTCATCTCCTGAACAGTATACATTTGTATCGTCTGCGAATAATATGTACTGGAAAATTTTCAAAACCTCACAAATATCATTTATATATAAAATAAAAAGTTTGGGTCCTAAAATCGAACCTTGTGGAATTCCACATTCAATATTCCTACATTCTGACCTATGATCAAGCTCAACATATTGTTGTAAATAGCCGGTTAGCCAGTCCAGTGCAACTCCTCTAACTCTATAAGTATATCATTTAGAAATGAGAATTTGATGATCTATATTTAATTGAATATACATCTATAATATTCAACTGGATGCTATAAGGAGATTTAGTTATATGACCTGCAGAGGTGTAGTTAATTTGGAAGAAGGAACTACAGTATGTTGTCTTCATTACTATCTTGATTTTACTCCCTGATTACCCTACTTTATACGTTCTTGTTTGTTTTCTTTTCTTTCTCTCTGGTTCGTTTGAATTGAATCAAATCAGAAAAACAGGAAGAAGAGAGTTGTGCAGAAGACCGTGTGAGAGCAGGAGGAGAGCATGAAGGGATATGTTGGACTAGTGGTGATGAACAGGAGTGCGGCACGTTACACAGGTATGTTTGTTTTTTTTAGCAACTGAGATCCAAATCTCTGTTGATGCATATTTGTGTATTGCATCTTCTATTCCCTTCATTACGGCATGCTACTACTTTTCCATCAAGTTTCACAGGCAGCAAAATGAGTTAAAAGGTTAAAATTGTGCTTCCGGTGTGTTTGACAGCAGCGTGGCTTATTTTGCAATTAGTCTTATTTTACTTAAAGGCCTACTGAAAGCCACTACTACCGACCACGCAGTCTGATAGTTTATATATCAATGATGAAATCTTAACATTATAACACATGCCAATACGGCCGGGTTAACTTATAAAGTGACATTTTAAATTTGCCGCTAAACTTCCGGTTCGAAACTCCTCTGCGGATGACGTATGCGCGTGACGTAGCCCAGGGAACACGGGTATGCCTTCCACATTGAAGCCAATACGAAAAAGCTCTGTTTTCATTTCATAATTCCACAGTATTCTGGACATCTGTGTTCGTGAATCTGTTGCAATCATGTTCATTGCATTATGGAGAAGGAAGCTGAGCAAGCAAAGAAGAAAGTTGTCGGTGCGAAATGGACGTATTTTTCGAACGTAGTCAGCAACAACAGTACACAGCCGGCGCTTCTTTGTTTACATTCCCGAAAGATGCAGTCAAGATGGAAGAACTCGGATAACAGAGACTCTAACCAGGAGGACTTTTGACTTCGATACACAGACGCCTGTAGAGAACTGGGACAACACAGACTCTTACCAGGATTACTTTGATTTGGATGACAAAGACGCAGACGTGCTACTGTGAGTATGCAGCTTTGGCTTCTAAACATTTGATCGCTTGACCGTATGTGCGCAACTTTTTTTTGCGTATGTACGTAACTTTTTTTAAATATATAAGCTTTATGAACCTTGGGTTAGGTGAACGGTCTTTTGGGCTGAGTGATTGTGTGTGTTGATCAGGTGTTTGAATTGTATTGGCGTGTTCTATGGAGCTAGGAGCTAGCAGAGGAGCTAGGAGCTAGCGTAACAAACACGTAGGTGTTTTTATGCAGGATTAATTTGTGGCATATTAAATATAAGCCTGGTTGTGTTGTGGCTAATAGAGTATATATATGTCTTGTGTTTATTTACTGTTGTAGTCATTCCCAGCTGAATATCAGGTCACCCCCGGCTCTCACAGCATCTTCCCTATCTGAATCGCTTCCACTGCCCTCTAGTCCTTCACTCTCACTTTCCTCATCCACAAATCTTTCATCCTCGCTCAAATTAATGGGGAAATTGTCGCTTTCTCGGTCCGAATCTCTCTCACTTCATGCGGCCATCATTGTAAACAATAGGGAACTTTGCGTATATGTTCAACTGACTACGTCACGCTACTTCCGGTAGGGGCAAGCCTTTTTTTTATCAGATACCAAAAGTTGCAATCTTTATCGTCGTTGTTCTCTACTAAATCCTTTCAGCAAAAATATGGCAATATCGCGAAATGATCAAGTATGACACATAGAATAGATCTGCTATCCCCGTTTAAATAAAAAAAATTCATTTCAGTAGGCCTTTAAGATGCCTGTTTTGTCTCGTAAAAGACGAAGTGTTGACACGCTCGGAGATGAACTTGTATCAGCTCAGCCATGCTCGCCTTGTTGTTGTTGTGTGGGCGTACCCATAATTCTTTGTCGTCTAAAAGGAAGTTATAAAAATGTGGGTCATTATTTTAAATTTTTTGTTAAAATACATCCGAATCTAATTTAATCAATACCAAGTTGTGGTGTTTGAAAAGTAAATTCAAAAAATAATTTATTATTCATGTCATAAGACAAAAAGTGGTATATTTCAGTGCGGTGGGTGCCAATAGATCAGGGGTGTCAAACATACGGCCCGAGGGCCGGATCAGGCCCGCGAACAGGTTTTATCCGGCCCGCGGGATGAGTTTGCTGAGTATAAAAATTAACCTGAAATTTTTGAATGAAAGAAACTGCTGTTCTAAATGTGTCCACTGGATGTCGCAATAGCAATTCTTTGTATCTTTGTAGATGATGCTGCTACATACGTACAAGATAAACCACATGATGTTAGTACATCAGTCGGGGAAAATGATCTGTAATTTGATTTTGATATAATTTTTTTATCTTTATACCGTATTTCCTTGAATTGGCGCAGGGAATATAGTATTCGCACGTCTAGAATTACTGCCGGGTCAAACTCGTTTCTCAAAATAATTAACGCATGCTTGGCCTTATCGCCGGTTTATTATTGAAGCTGGATCAAATTCGTTTCGCAAAATATTAATTTTATTATCGCATGTCTATAATTTTCGCCGGGTCAAACTCGTTTCGCAAAATATTTAGCATATGGCTAGAACTTCCACCGGGTCAAATTCGTTACGTCACGAGTGACGCAACTGTCCTCAATTTCAAAATGGAGGAAGCTGCTTTCAGTAGTTTACAATCGCACAAAGGAAAAAAGATAAAGAGCTTTTCAGTAGGATTTAAGGTTCAAGCTATTGAATACCGGTACAGTATGCTAAAGAGAACAGTAAGCAGCTATGTTTTATTAATATACCATAGCTGCGTGTGTGAAATACTGTATAAGTCATTAAATGACTCCCGCCTCCTGGTGGTAGAGGGCGCTGCCGCGCTAGTGATCCTTCTTGCGACTTCCTGTACTGCAGAAGAAGTGAACACACGCAGCAAGAGATTTATTTTTTCCCTCTGCCTGAACTTTTACCATGGAGGATTACATACCGGTATCTAAAATAAAACAGTTTTCTAAACTGGACTTTCAATCGAAGCAGGAGGTAATAATTAAAGGAATATCTCCATCGAAACAGAGACTTTTAAAACTGAAGAAAGAAAATAAGGAAGACTTCTATAAACAAGTTATCGATGCTTTTGGTCAGAAGGAGGTGCAAATGGACTCCATTTATAAGTACAGGTAAGACCATAATAACGTTTTTTTTAATTAAATGTGCTTTTGATGATGGTATGCTTACATCACACTCAAAGCGCACGCCTAAATTTGATGGATTCCTTTTGGTAAACGCCGGAGTGAGAAGAGGTTTTAAAATAATTACCGCATGCACGGCCATCCCGCCGGTTTCCGGTAAACGCAGGAGTGACAGGAGGTTTTAAATTAATTAACGCCCCTGCGGCTATTCAAGGAAATACGGTAGATTGAAAATTAACACCAATGAAGATTATCACATAATTTATTCAGAAAATATTAGGGGTGTAACGGTACACAAAAATTTCGGTTCGGTACGTACCTCGGTTTAGAGGGCACGGTTTGGTTCATTTTCGGTACAGTAAGAAAACAACACAATATACATTTTTGGGTTATTTATTTACCAAATTTGTAAACAATGGCATAACATACATATACACACAGGGTCCATTGCCAGGGTTAATGTGGTCAACATATATCAAATAAAAACTAAATAAGATAAGGCTTAGAATGGTTTCTTAACAAAACCTTTCTACATATAAAGTGCTTTTTTTGATTGATTGATTGATTGAGACTTTTATTAGTAGATTGCACAGTACAGTACATATTCCGTACAATTGACCACTAAATGGTAACACCCCAATAAGTTTTTCAACTTGTTTAAGTCGGGGTCCACGTTAATCAACATTAAACTGCCTCAGATTAAATAAAATGACAAAACTTTTCTTCTACATACAAAAAGTGCAACATTAAACAGTTTCAAGCCAACTCAGCCTCAGATTAACTTTTCTTCCCCCCCCAGCCTGGCTAACTTGGCAGTAAGAGGATATATGGACTCATTGTTCTTCCACCATAGAAGTGGGTCAAAATGTAGTTTTTAATGCAATATGGACTTAAATCTGCTGCTATAAAAACATTTGTTATTGCTTTAGCCCTGCCTGAGTCGCCGAGGAGAGGCTGCTTGAATGCGGTGGTGACGCTTCAAATGGGTTAGCATGTGTTATGAGAGTAGCGTATGTGTGTGTGTGGCCCTTTAATATGTGACAGCATGTGCGGTGAGAGTGTGGGCGAGCGAGGTGAGGGAGCGGTAGCGTGAGTGCGGGGAGTGGCTAGTGTTTTGTTGGATTGGCTGTGTGCAAGACCTCAATAAAGCCACGATTTGCAACTAATCGCCGGATTCGTCCTTTACCCTGGAGTGCGGAGCTGTGGAGACCCACTGCCGGGTAGAGTGAAGGGTGTTGCCCCCGAGAATACATCGGCCCCGGAGGAGTGTCTCCCCTGCGCTCCTCGACTACGGTCTGGGAGCCGGAAGCAGGAAAGGTGCAACACATGTTTGACATGTTGTCAGAAGCAGCTGCTGAACAATGTCGGCAAACCTCCGTCCTCCATTGTTGTATCGCACAGCCAAGGTGTTCCCAAACGGGAGATCTAAACGAGGCAGGAGGGTCTTCCAGCTCTGGCTTTTACATGTTGTAGTAGCTCGGTCGGTACACCTCCGAACCGAACCGAAACCCCCGTACCGAAACGGTTCAATGCAAATACACGTACCGTTACACCCCTAGTGTAAATAAGTACTTTTTGTCAGAATAGTAACAGTGATATGAAATGTTCATGTGGTTACAGTCCTAATGGGGGGGTAAAACGACCAAAATTAGCTGGGGGTCAAGTACTTGTTTGTTATACTGCAGGTCACAAATTGTGCAACCTTGTCTTTGCTTCAGGCATGTTTCTGTACCCCTACACAAGCTGTGGACCCGCTGCCCCAAGTTAGGCGAGCTGACTACAAATCTGAGTAATCTCTCCCAAATAATTATGGAGAATCCCCAAATCAAGATGAATCAGGAAGGATCAGCTGTAATTCTCTGCAATCTGGAAGAAGGTAATACTGAGTAATACTTTGTTTGTACCGAGCTTTACATTGCGGTTGGAATGTCATCTTTTTATTAAAGGCCTACTGAAATGAATTTTTTTTTATTTAAACGGGAATAGCAGATCCATTCTATGTGTCATACTTGATCATTTCGCGATATTGCCATATTTTTGCTGAAAGGATTTAGTAGAGAAAATCGACGATAAAGTTCGCAAGTTTTGGTCGCTGATAAAGTAGCGTGACGTCACAAGTGGTAGTGCTGCTCACAATTCCCCGTTGTTTACAATGGAGCGAGAGATATTAGGACAGAGAAAGTGACGATTACCCCATTAATTTGAGCGAGGATGAAAGATTCGTGGATGAGGAACGTTAGAGTGACGGACTAGAATGCAGTTCAAGAGATATCTTTTTCCGCTCTGAGCGTAACTTAGGTACAAGCTGGCTCATTGGATTCCACACTCTCTCCTTTTTCTATTGTGGATCACTAATTTGTATTTTAAACCACCTGGGATACTATATCCTCTTGAAAATGAGAGTCGAGAACGCGAAATGGACATTCACAGTGACTTTTATCTCCACGACAATACATCGACGAAGCTCTTTAGCATGAGCTAATGTGATAGCATCTGTCTCAAATGCGGATAGAAACAAAATAAATAAATCCCTGACTGGAAGGATAGACAGAAGATCAACAATACTACTATCAGGAGACACCGAACCAAACACTGGACATGTAAATACACGGTTAATGCTGTGCCGCCTGTCGAAGCCTGGCAATGCTGTTGCTAACGACGCTAACCTAGCAACGGGACCTCGTCAAAGCTATAGTAAAAACATTAGCGCTCCACCTACGCCAGCCAGCCCTCATCTGCTCAACACCCGTGCTCACCTGCGTTCCAGTGATTGACGATGCAGTCGGCGGCCCGGAGACGTAGGAAGTCAAGGTGAGGTCGCCGGCGCTAGCGTCTGCTATAGAACAAAGTCCTCCTTGTTGTGTTGCTGCAGCCAGCCGCTAATACACCAATCCCACCTACAACTTTCTTCTTTGCAGTCTTCATTGTTCATTAAACAAATTGCAAAAGATTCACCAACACAGATGTCCAGAATACTGTGGAATTTTGTGGAAGAAAACAGAGTGTCCAATAGGGTCCAAACACTTCCGTGGACCTCGCGACGTCATGCGCATACGTCATCCTCCAAAGGCGTTTTGAACCGGAAGTTCCCCGGGAAATTTAAAATTGCACCTTATAAGTTAACCCGGCCGTATTGGCATGTGTTGCAATGCTAAGATTTCATCATTGATATATAAACTATCAGACTGCGTGGTCGCTAGTAGTGGCTTTCAGTAGGCCTTTAATCTGGTGGAGACATCACTGTACTATGAACACAAACCTGTGCTTTCAGAACATGAAGACGAGGAGCTTTGTGGTCTGATGGACAGCGGCTATGTGGACGCCAAATACACAGAAGAGCTGTGGGAGACGGATGGTTAGCCCACGGGTTCCAGGACCTTTTGGACTCAAGGTAACACGCTGGAGGGGATGAAGGCAAGACCATGAAAGTAAACTGTCAGCATGAGCAAGTTTTATTCCCACGTTTCTTTGAAGTTGTCAACAGTGTGAGGTACACGTCGTAAGCGCACAAGCAAACATGGACGGGAGGGACACGGCAAAGACTGGACAGTGTTTGAAACAGCGCAGTACATCACTTTACAGAAAAATACAACTTACACTTTATTATAGACAACAGCTTCACAGAAGAGAGGAAGCAACCATGTTTGTAACAACATGTCAGTTGCCCGCGCGGACCTTAAGCGCCACACAGGTTCCACAAGTGTCCGTAAAACTAAGCAAGAAAGTCTTTTAAAAAAATAAAATTGGTAGCGCCAAAATCCTTCACAACAGAATGCATCTCCTAAACATTACAACATAGCAAAAATGGCACAATGTTGAATATAATGTATCAAACAGTGATATTTTGGAAGTGTCAACACGTTTAAATCATACCAGACAAAGATTTGACGGATCACTTCTGCTTTAAATATTCTGAATAAGATGCCTCGCACACCATAAAAGATTGGACTTTGTGCAAATATGACAAAAGAACAGTCATGCAAAACATAAATGCAGAATAGACACCACACCAATTTGTGACTTAACCCCATTTTTCATTGTAAAATCCAGCCTTTGTCGTTCCTAAGATGCAAAATTAGACCTGTCTAGATCTTTCCTAAGTACAGTGTAAGAGTTATTTGGCATACTGTTGTAGTTCCCTCCCTAGTGGAAACATGTAATTAGTTGCATAATAATTACTGTATATTGTTAATGTGCTACTGTTTTTTTCCCTATTCAGTCTATGAATATAAAGCTAATATGGAGTCTGGACTATGGCCTAATTTCATCTATATGTTTCTTTACCAACAAGATACAGGACTTAAGACTCCAGAGCAGCTGTGCTTGTTTTTAATCAATGCGGCGTTCATATTTGAAGCGCTTGCTTGAGCCAAACAAGAGTGATGGTTACATTTTCAGATTACAGGTATAATTGATATACAAATTAATGAATGTAATATTGTGCAAAGTGCTTGTTTTAGCCACCGACTGGCTCAGATTGTGATATATGTGCCGCGCTGGAATTGTGTTGCTCCTTAGTAGACTGAATATGTGACCGTTTAAGTCAGAGGTGTCCAAAGTGCGGCCCGGGGGACATTTGCGGCCCGCAGCTAATCATTTACCGGCCCCCCACACGTTCTGCAAAAATTGCAAAATTGATAGTATTGCAAAAATTTAAAAAAACATTTAAAAAAAAAAAAAGTGGAATGAGGTGAAATCTAACGAGAAAAAGTTGCAATGTTGACACAAAGCTGCCATGCAGGCAGTTTTTTTTTTTCTTTTGTCTTTATTTTTTTTTTTTTTTGCCATTGCTCAAAAAAAAAAAAAAAAAGACAAAAAATCTCTGTTGCAATGAATTATTACTTAAAAAATTTCACTTAAATGTTTTATGTGGAAAAAATATTGCATATATTGTGTGGTTGCCATAAAAAAACATCAGTTTTATTTGACAAAAGAGCATAAAACAAACAAAATAATAGTTCAAACGTAAAATCGACAGATACATCTGAAGTTGATCTCGTAATTTAAGTGTTAAAAGTCAAAAAAACTTATAAAAAGGTATCACTTTATGAATGGGGGACCTTTTGGATCCATAATATATTTAGTAGGATTTTATTTAATATTTCACTGTGATTACTCAAAAATATTAAAGAATTAAAATCAATGGTGTCCTGCATTGTTGATCTTTTAGAACTCTAATTACTAAATACTGCATATTTCAGTTTTACTATAAAAAACAAAGTTGTCTTTGACAGAAAAGGCATAAAACCTTTTTTTATTTTTTATTTTTTTACTTTATATCAACCTAAAGTTGATATAGAGATTTACTGTAAGCGTTAAATAAAAAATTATAATAATTTGACTTATTTTTTACATTTTAATGACTGAGACCCTTTATGGTCCCCGGGAGCCCTAAAGGTTAAAAAAAAAAAATCCATATATTTTGTTAAGGTTTGAAAATGAAAAATATGAAAATGGCCCCCGCATGCTTAAATTTTTCCGTGTGCGGCCCTCAGCGGGAAAAGTTTGGACACCCCTGGTTTAAGTACTGAGGGTAGGGGTGTAACGGTACGTGTATTTGTATTGAACCGTTTCGGTACGGGGGTTTCGGTTCGGTTCATAGGTGTACCGAACGAGTTTCCACACGAACATATTAAGTAGCCGCCTCCGCTTCCTTCTGCCTCTGTCAGGACTCTACACAGCACCCGGCATTGTCCCACCCACACAACTATCTGATTGGTTACACACAGAGCGGTAACAGCCAATCAGCAGTGCGTATTCAGAGCGCATGTAGTCAGTGCTTAGTGTTTAGCAGGTAATCATCAGGCAGCGGACTCTCCCCAAATGATAATAAACACCTCCCAGTCAACTACTAGTAACATCACTATGAGGCCGTTGACCTTCTAGAAATATAAAAGGCAGCTCAGCTCGCTCGCAGTCCTGGCTTGAGGTGAAGGCTAATTCGCTTTTAGCGTAACGTTAGCTCATTTTGCGGTGTGTGTGTGTTACGGACAGCAAAGCCCTGTCTGTCTGTTATTTCACTTTACCAATTTCTGTGTTGATTGAGCTGTGTTGAAGCAGCAAAAAAGGACATTATGTTAAATGGAGAGTTTCTGTCTCTGATAGTTGATATAATAATGTAAGTGCATCATTAAGCCTACATGAACTCCATGGTGTTCAGGGATGAATAGTCTCTCCTATTCCTATTGTACTATTTTTTCGGCTATAGTTACATGAATCATTAGTAATGTAGCAGCCTAGTTTTGAATGGCAGGGTCCCTGCTATCACATGTTGATACAAATATAACATTTACATAATAAAAATCAACTACAGGCTTCCCAAATGCTGTAATAAATTAAGCATGATGAGTTGACTTGAAACTGTTTAATGTTGCACTTTTTATATGTAGAAGAAAAGTTGTCATTTTATTTAATCTGAGCAACAACTTGAGGCAGTTTAATGTTGATTAACGTGGGCAGAATTATTATAGTGTTCCCAATGTTAAAAGGATAAAGCCATTGTTTACAAATTTGGTAAATAAATAACAGTGTTTCCCACACATTCATTTATTTGTGGCGGCCCGCCACGAATTACGTCCGCCACAAATAAAAAAATTAAAACAATTTTTTTTTTTTTTTGTCCTGTCCATCTTCTCAGGCAAATCATATAGTTGATGTAGATGCCCATATAGGCTGTTCAGATTTACTTTACAAAAGACAAGTGTAGGATACTTCTCTTGTTGCCTTATTTGTATTTGACCACTACTGTTTTCTGTTTATTTGTTACTGACTGTGGCAGGACACCTCTGCCTTTGTTTCACTTTATGTTGCTGGTAAATAATATGGTTGTAGTAGTAGGCTGAAGTTAAATTATTTAGTATGCACTATAAAGGGGCAGAGCTTTAAGAGACATTTTAGCTTTTATATTTTATAAGATATATTTTTTGTAAGAACCACAATTAATTATTGTTCAAATCTGTATATAAATATGTACATAAAGTGTTGTAATTATATTGTAAAATGGATGGATGGACGTTTAAAACAAAACTGTTATTATTAATTAGTAAGTATACATTTTTTGAGCCTTTTTAGAGAAAATCATATTGTAGTAAATTATGCAAATTACTCGATGTCATGGTGACCACGCCCATAGCCACGCCCCCACCGCCACAGGTATCTTGGCAGTTTATGGGAAACACTGAATAACCAAAAAAATGTCTATTTTGTTGTTTTCTTACTGTACCGAAAATGAACCGAACCGTGACCTCTAAACCGAGGTACGTACCGAACCGAAATGTTTGAGTACCGTTACACCCCTAACTGACGGTAGTAATTACTGCAACCTGGGCAGGCAGACACACTTTGGTTTAGCGTTTATTTGTGTCCAAATACAGTTTACTAATGCATGCAGGGAAAATTGGTGCCATATTTTCCATGGCAGTCCTCAATAAATACTGTGCGTAACTTTCACTATCACCGTATTGAAATAACATTCCTCCAAAGCTGACACTGTACAAAGTTACACTGTAAAGATGGCTAACATTGCTATTTTGACTTACACACACACGCACGCACGCACACACAACCTGGCACCTGGTCTTTGTAGTAAAATATTCTTTCCGTTAAAAACATGTCCGAGTGCTTCTACACCAAGAGCCTCTTAGCAGCGTCAAGGCAAATGAAACTGAACCTTAAAGGGAAGTCAGGAAACGTTGACACAATTATTACTACAGTTATATGGAATGTGTTGAAATAACATGGCAATATTCCACCTGTTCACAACCTGTTCTCCTCTCAAATCACCTTTTTGGAAGTTCACATTTGTTGTGAGAAGTCTGCTTGAAAAGGTGGGTGAAGGTAATGTCGACACAAGCAGCCCTTACTTAAAAAAAAACCATCACATTAATAAACGTGATCCCGCTGAGATGGAAGTCAGAAAGCTACAGTGTTAGGTTCTAAGTGTGAACACACGAGGGCGCTCTTGTGACGTCAACCGTACTAGCAGAGGAAGACTGAAATGGACAAAAGCCTGCTTCCAGTTTGTTCCTTTTCTTCTTCACATGTTTCAGCGCTTCATCACCACCTGCTCATATGCTCCACCTCCGACTCTGTGAGAGAGAGAAATACTTTTATTCATCTTCAAAACAAATAAACTACTGCTTTGCAAAGTTACAACATAGAATCTCATTATGCTAGGTTCACACCAACGGCGCTTTAAAGCGGCGTTAAAGCGTAACAAAGCCTGATTAAAGCGTGAGGGTCCTAATGGATCGTGGGAAAGCTTGTAGTGAAGCGGGACATGCGGCAAGTTCGCCAAAAATTTTTAAACGGTTTAAAAAAATTCTGCGCTCTGTCAAGAATGGAATAAAGCGCCGAGAGCGTGACAAAGCCTGACAAAGCTTGACTCAAAGCGTAGGAAAGCTTAACAGATCTTGGTTCAAAGCGCAATAGGAAGTGACTGTGATA